>NC_136510.1:105051946-105196946 GCF_053919585.1 Euprymna scolopes | reverse complement strand
CATCTTTCGCGATTTATGGTAGCCGAATTGATATAGTCCTTGCTAATGGAGCCAGAGATTCAAATCTACCGACTTGTGTTAATCGTGACACCCTGCACTGAAGATTCCCAAAAGGATGAAACACTTGTGTATGTAGGTATTTAATAATTATTATAGTAAATATATATATATATATATATATATATATATATATATATATATATATATATGGATAGATAGATAGACAGATAGAAAGAGAGAGAGAGAGTGAGAGAGATCAATTTTCAAGTATATATATATATATATATATATGAACAAATGATTAATAAAATATGTTAAAAGACATCTTGAAAAAGAGTTAAAAACATATTTAATTTTAAAAAAGGAAGCACAAGATAAGTGGATAGTCCTTAATCCGCGGAGTTTCGAAGAAATACTCTCCTTCTCATCAGAGGGCAGGAATTAGCAAAATGCAGGATCGGATTTTGCATATAAAAGTATTTAATGAAACTACAAGTAAGTCAAAGATCTTACTTGGTTAAAAAAAGGGTGAGGTAAGGAGAACAGGAGGCAAAAGAAAAATAATAAAAAGATTTCACATGAATGGATAATCCGGTGAAGGGTAAAAATCCAAAAATGGTAAAATCCAAAACGGTCGAATTTAAAATTTCAATCCATTGGGTAAATTCCAAATATATATATATATATATATATATATATATATATATATATATATATATATATATATATATATATACTTGAGAATTGATGCAGAAAATAACCTTGTGCAGATCAGGCCGTCTGAAGATATTGGCTTCCTGAGACGAAATGCACCTAACATTGATGCTTTTTGTTTTTCTACTTCCTTTTGCAAAACTTAATTATGTTCTGCAAAACCAAAAACAAAAGCAACAACCCTCTCTTTTCCCCCCTTTTTTCCTTCTTCCCCTTTCTCTTTCTATATCCCCCACTTCCTCACTGGTTTCCTAAATTAAAATGTACCAAACATTAATACTGTAGCCCTTTTCCCTCTCCCATTGCGAAACTCATTTATGTTCTGCTGGACAGGAAACAAAAACAATAAAATCCACTATAAAACAACCAAACCAAACACTACAAACTAGTGATTGAAGGCTTGAAAAAAAATAAAGAACTTCTACAAAATAACTGGATGCAACATGAATACTATTTCCAAAAATAACGGGATTTGCATTAAATAATCCGAAAAGGGTTATTTAATGCAAAAACGTTAAAGGCTGCTAGAGAAACACGCAGTCAGATGACCAGAATTTCAAAATTCAAATCATTATAAAAGAAATTATCCTGAACAACTCGGAACGTAGTACAGTTGGAACTCTTTTTTTCTCTCCCATTGCAAAACTCATTCATGTTCTGCAGGGAAGGGAACAAAAATGATAAAATCCACTATAAAACAACCAAACCAAACACTACAAATAAATAATTGAAGATACAAAGAGTTTGAAGAATAAAAACTTTCTACAAAATAAGTAGATGCAACATGAATACTATTTTCAAAATAACTGGATTCGGCATTAAATAACTCGAAAAGGGTTGATATGCCGTAAAACAAAAAAACTAAAACAAAAGTAAAGCCACCTTATTTTTTTGAACTCAAAATGTTCAAGAGCTACAACGATGGGAGTAGTACCATTAAAACATGCGACCCTTTTTTGCTTCAGAATTTATTTTTCTACATTGTCAACACCATTCTCAATACACTTTTAATAACGCCTCTCATATATATGCAGACATATGTAAGCAATTGATTTTTATTCTGATCATGTATACTTATTGTGCAATACTGTTTTTTAGTGGACATACGTGCTATATAGCTCAATATCGTATTAAATGAACAGTTTATAATCATTTATATACGTCATAATCACGTTGACACACTGGTTCCCGCCAGTCCCTGAAGTTAAGCAATGATGAGCCTGGCAAATACTTGATGGGTGACTATTTGTAATATTAGTTGTTGTATAGGGTGACTGGACTGCACCAACGTCAAAGGAAAAAGTTAGGTGCCCCCCCCCACTAGTTTGTGGGAGACACCTGGGCAAGGTCAGGTACCCACTTCAACCCTCTCCTCCCTAATTGGAGTAACGTGTGGTCATGGAAAGCAAATGACTAATATAATACGGAAGCAATCTGGAATAATTCTGCTCATGGTTTCGTATCTTGTTGTGCTGGGTAGAAGATCCCTTTGGGTACAATGATCAGGACAATGGCCCAGTATGTACACTGCTCGGTCAGAAAAAAAGCTGCAATCTACTATCTCTACGACTGTAAAGAAAGCTGTAGCAATAGATCAAGCACCGTAGAGAAGCAGCGTGAATGGGATTGTGAATAATGAGCAACAATGAATTCATGAATGGCTAAAGGAAGAGAGATAGATGAAAAGTTATAGTCATCAACGCCTGACATCACTTGAATGAATGAACGATTTATAATCATCTATAGGCGATGGGTAAATCTGCAGAGGGGGAGATGGCACATGAATTAAGTTTGTTCCTAAGAAGAGAGAACGTTTTAAGCTAGGGTCAACATAATTGCTCGGCCACCAGGTCATAAGTCTAAACACTCGTCTAACTGAAAACACTATCAATAATTCCCCCCCACTCTTTATCCGTACCTAAACCTAAACGTAGGTTCCATGAATAAAGCTTCATTCTTAGAACTGCACACCTGTGGAACTCTCTTCCATTTTCCTGCTTTCCAGCTGACTACAATATGGTCATCTTCAAGTCCAATGTAAACAAGTTCTTGATGAGCCGTTCCCCTTAAGTCATCCAATTTACCAATTTTCCACTACTAGCAATTACGATGTCATTGTCCCATTGACCACTGTACACTTATTAACCCTTATCCTCGAGTGGCATCTGGGCCTTGATAAGTTGTGACTCCTTTGTAAAAAAAAAAAAAAAAAGAAAAAAGATAAATAATTCTCTAGTAACTCTAATCTCTAATTTGTCAGACGAATTGTTATGTGGGCCTAACTCTGGAAATCTGACGCAATAAATTGATACACCAGAAGTTAAAATAAAACACTCTACTTTGGTTTCATGCAAGACTTCCATAATTGATATTCTTCTTGTTCTTCCTTTTTTTATAAATAGAACTAGCAGGCAGGCTGCCCGGCATTACCCGGTCATAAAATACACATGAATATTATATTTTAATTAATGCAAATTTCTGTAGATATTAAATGAAACGTTAAATTCCTTTTAAAAAATGAAGTAAAAAAAAAAAAAACAGAAAGAAACTTATGTGCATGCGAGTATTATGTTTTTCTAAACAGTTCATTTCTTGTAAGTAAAAAAAATACTTTAGCTGAGATCGAAACCAAAACCTAAAGAGAGTGAGTCAAGTACAAGAACCATTAGACCGACTTGACACGATCTTTAAAAAGAGTTTTCAAACCTACTTATTCTAAACATAAGGAAGCTGTAATATGACCGTTTGTGCATGCACAGTCGTAAAACAGTTGACAAACAGATAAAAATCCAACGACCCCACCAAGTACTAATTTTTTTCAATTTTGACTCCTTAGCAATCTTTTTCTTCCGGAGGAAAACAGATTCAAAAGTTTCCACATGTCTGAATACTCTGTATACACAATTTCAAGTCTGTAGATAAAAAATTTGTTGAGTATATAGGTTGAGAAGTGTCCTCACACATATAAAAACATTCTCACTTTTATAGATATATAGATTATGCAGCTAATTTTTTGTTTTTTGTGCTCACACGGGTACTCATGTGTATTTATTTATATTTTTAGGGGTTTGGTTGCTCAATAGCCTTATACACCACCTGGGCAATGCCGGGCACTCATACTAGTATAATATATGATACATTTATAATATTTTTCTCTCCTTCTTCCTTTCTGTGACGTCACCTCGCACGCAACTCGGTCATTTGCATACGTTGGCTTTCATACAGCTGCTACTGCTGTTACTGCCATATACACGACCACACATGTAACATGTTGTTCTCATGTTGGCTTCTATTCTTACAACGTTTCAGCCGATGTAAAAGCAAAACTTTCTTAGGTGCATCTTGTTGAATTAAAGAATTTGAAACTCAACCCTTGATTTAATCCACGAGGGTGGACTGTTCCCTTTCTGTCATCCATGAATTCTGTAACTAGTACTCAACTGTGTGACCAGCTGAGCTACAAACAAATAAACTGAAAAGAAAATTAGTATACAAGAAGGATGGAACGGTTCATTATGCTTAGATGGGTAAGTTCATTCTCTGAGTCCTGATTGGCTACTAATAAGCAGATACTTTATTAGCTAAATTATTGCCTGAATTAAACAATATTTACATGTCAACTATCAAAAACTTTTATTCCGATAAGTGTCAATTCTCTGTGCAAGTGAAGCTTGGCCATTGGCTGATGCAAAATAACTTGTGGGTAGGAATAAAAATGAATCTGATTGGTTAGTTAGCTAATCTAAACACCACTTGGATATAGAAAGACACCAGGTAACATAAATTTCATGCATCTGAGCTTGAGGATACCTTATGAAGATGAAACACAGGATTCGGTGTAGCTTAATTCTTCATCTTTCCATAACTTATTATCTAGCTCTGCACATGTATTGAGCACTGCTGTATCAAATTAACAAAATCGATACATAAAATATTATATCTCTTTAAAACATTCTATGTGAACACATGAAATATATATATATACACTCACTCACACACATACACACACAGGCTCCTTCAGTCTTTGACAGACTATGGATACCCACGTAGGGGTGGGTGCCTGCACATGAAATTCTTGTGGTAGGAGGTGCGCAATCTCCAACCACACCTCTCCTGACTCAACATTGTCAAATATTAGTGGCAAGTGAAGTGTATGCACAGCACGACTGCAAACAAATGCCGATATAAGCAGAGAGCACATACAGCGCCTAGAATTCTCAAATAGTCACCCATCTGGTACTAAACAGGTTCAACATTGCTTAACTTCGGTGATCTGACGAGAACTGGTGTGTCAACGCGATTATGCCATATACATCATCCATGATATATATATATATATATATATATATATATATATATATATATCATACAGAAGTTACATTCATCCTTAGCGGTTGAACCAGCTTCCTTCAAAGGAGGAAGTTTCATGAGATTATCAAATTGACGAGCAGCCCCCAGTCGGATGTATGTCCCCCATCAGGGAGGATGACGCCATTAGACATTCGCAGCTCTTGCAAGGAGGTATCAACGTCTTATTGCATACAGCGCCTAGTATTCACAAATGGTCACCCATCTGGTGCTGACCAGGGTCAACGTTGTTTAACTGGTGATCTAACGAGAAACGGTGTGTCAACGTGATTATGTATGTATAAGCCGCTTTATTATATTTTTTTCCTTTCTGATTTCTTTTCGAGGCTTCCAAAGGGTTGTCTATTGAAAGAGGCAGAATCAATGACTTACACAAAACACAAAAGCAGCCGGCATTAATATTTACGGTCTTCTATGTGTCGCTGATCGAGTCAACATATAAACTGCGTTTTGTAAATTGTGATTGTGGTTTTATCTATCTTCAAGTAATTTATGTGATTGCATGCATAAATGTTTATGAATATTTATTTCCACATGATCGATGTCTCACTTTAGCAACCCCCCCCACACGCACACATATATCTATGTATATATATATGCATATATATATATGTGTGTGTGCATATATGCGTACATATGTATATATACATATATAAAAGTGTATATATATGCACATATATACGTATATACACATATATACGCACATACATATATACACGTATTTACACATGTATATGCACACAAAAGAATACGGTGTAGATGGAGTAAGGGACGTCATTAGTAGACTTATAGATAATTACAGAGTAATCTATCAAATGGGGAAGGTTACAAGAAACAGTGGGTGTAGTGGCAGATCTTGGTACGATTGTAGAAAAAAACAATCTCCTTGTATGTATACGTATACAAACCTATAGAGCCATATATACATATATATATGCACATATATGCACACACACATATATACATATACATCCATATTACTATGTACACATACATATATATGCACATACATGCACGCATACAATCTATTTGCATATATACGTATACAAATCTATATATACATATCTATACACGTATATGCACACATACATATACATATTAATATGTACACATGCATACACATATTAATATGTACACATACATACATATATATATATACATATATATGCACACATACATATACATAACCGTATATACATATATATATATACACATATTAATATGTACATTATATTATATATATATATATATATATATATATATATATATATATATATATATATATATATATATATATATACACACGGCATATTCACGTTGACACACTAGTTCTTGCTGGATCACTGAAGTTAAGCAACATTGAACCTGGTCAGTACCAAATGCGTGACCATTTGGGATTTCCAGGTGCTGCATGTGCTCTCCGCTTATCTCGGCATTGTTTTCAGTCGTCCTGGACTTCTTGCCACTGGACTCAAACAGTACCAATTCAGAAGAAGTGTGGTTGGTGATTGCGCAACCCTTGCCTCACAATTAAAACGCACAGCTACCTCTACAGGGGTATCCTTTGTCTTTTGAGACTGAACGGAGGCATTGATATGAAAAAAAATACATATATATGCACATACAAGCGCATATACATATATGCACGCATACAATCTCCTTATATGTATACGTATACAAATCTATAGAAACATACATATACATATGTATACGCATATATGCACACATACATACATATACATATATACGCATTAATACATACACATACATATATATGCACATACAAACACATGCACGCATACAATCTCTTTGTATGTATACATATACAAATCTATAGAGACATATATACATATGTATGCACACATACATACATGTTTATATACATATTAATACATACACATACATATATATGCACATACAAACACATATACATAGATGCATACATAAAATCTCTTTGTATGTATACGTATGCAAATCTATAATGGCATATATGCATATGTATACATGCATATACAGATATACATACACACATACATACGCATAAAAAATAGCTGACAAGTACACCCGGTAAACCAAGTGCAAAGGAGATTCAAGCAATTGCCCTTGAAGGGATGGTTAGAATATTAACAACATCTCTCGGTTGGAATATATAAACTAGAGCGTGAATGTTTGACTTAAACAAAATCAAAGGAAAAATTTTAAAGAGAGAGAAACATATATATATATATATATATATATATATATATATATATACGTATTAATACATACACATGCATACAAATATACATATATATACATATATATGCACATATAAACATATACACACATACATACATCTATATAAATATAGATATATATATATGTATATATATATATATATTTATATATAAATATAAAGAGTTCAATACGAGCATACATTGAGATAACAAATATACCCGGTAAACCAAGTGCAAAGGAGATTCTAACAATTGTACTTAAAGGAACGGTTAGAATATTAAAAAGATCTCTCGGTTGGAAATGTATAAAATAGCGGGTGAATGTTTGGCATCTGGTAGGATTCCCCATCCCTGGCTTAAACAAAATGATAAGAAAAATAAAACAAAGAGAGAAACATATATACATATAAATACATGCACATACATACAAGTATACATATATACATATATATATATACATATATACAGACATACATGCATGTATATAAATATATATATACATATATGTGCATGCAAATATGTATATGTATATATGTATAAATATAAAGAGTTCAATGCGACCATATATTTTGAGATAACAGAAACGTATGTGTAATATATATATATATATATATATATATATATATATATATATATATATATATATATATATATGTATTGTTATTCAACTATATGAATTATTCATTGTACATCTATATCTATACAAATAAAAAAAAAATAAGTTCAAAATTCATTCCAGACCGGTCATTTACTGTAGAAGCTGGTTGTAGGGTGGGCGGTTTATAAACATACGTATGCATAAATTTATGTAATAGACATGGAAATTATATAGATATATATAAGAAAAAAAAAAATAGTTGACAATGTATCTCTGCATAAGGACGAATAAATGAGTCTGCAAACTGATGCAGAAATTTAAGCACGGTTTTGATCCGAGATTTTGATCCGAGATTTTGATCCGAGATTTTCACTGTATAATATTAGCCTGTTGCTGATATAGCAACGTTTTCCATATTAGTTTTTTTCATCATCCTCATACATTTTTTTTTTTACAAGGTGGTCACCACTTATCAAGGCCCAGAAGCCACTCGGGTATAAGGGTTATTGCGTGTACAGTACGTTAATGTTGAGATTTGATATAGTGTCTACTTAAGGGGGCGGTTCATCAGGAATTTGTTTATGTTGGACTTGAAGACATCCAAGTTGCAGTCAGGTGGGAAACAGGCAGACGGAACAGAGTTCCACAGGCGTGCACTTCTAAGAAAGAAGCTTTGTTCATGGAATCTACGTTTTGGTTTTGGCACAGATAAAGAGTGGGGAAAATTTTTGACAGTAATTCAGCTAGGCAGGTGTTTTTCGTTAAAGATTGGTGAGGGGGGACCAGGGATTGGAGCTCAGTCGGATATATATATATAAATATAAATGCACGCTTATCATATTCTCCCATGTTTTTCCTTGGCCTTTCCCTGATAACTGTACCTGTAACCAACCAAAACACCATTTACTCGAGGCAGGTTGAACTGGTTTCTTCCAAAGGAGGACGTTCCATGGGAGTATGAAACTCATAAGTGGTCCCCATCTGCATGTATAACCCTCATAAAGAAAGATGACGACTCCAAGTTTTTGCAGCTCTTGCAGAGAGGTGTCAACATTTTCCTACATACAGCACCTGGTGTTTCCAAATGGTCACCCATCTGGTACTGAGCAGGCTCAAGTGTGCTTAATTTCAGTGATCTAACGAAAACCTGTGCGTCAACATGATTATGTCAACTGACCCAGCTATCGCAAGTGTTCAACATCAGCTAAACCAAGAACTCTCAGCTATTCTTTCAATATTATATAATAATTGGAATAGTTTGACAAAAAATGTACAACAAAAGTAAAATAAAATGAAATGCATTTTTAAAATTCGATTTAAAAAAAGTTTTCTTTTACTCGTGTATCTTTGGAATTTAATATTGGTAAAAATACAAGGAATTCTTTTTTTATCACGTTCACTCCTAACAAAGCATATCGCCAGTTGGCTGTAAATGGCTACTGTTTGGGATCATGCCTAGGAAAACTTAACAAGATGTTGGTTTACATTACATTTAAAATTCTGAATATCAGTAGAGTCAGGGAAGCAGGTAGCAGGGAATTCCAAAGTCTGGCTGTTTGAGGAAAGAATCTATTAGAGTAGAAAGCTTTCTGGCATTTAGGGACCTCAACGGTGAAGTTTTGTTGCTAAGAAGGTTATAAATATACATTTAAGAAGGATGTAAATATATATATATATATATAATGTGTGTGTGTGTGTGTCATCTGCAGATGTTCCCTATCTTAGGTTACGCATTTGGGAAGTGATATACAAATTACCATTAGCCTATGAAGCGATCCTCTTTGTGTAAATAAATTGGGCTTAGGTATTTGGACAATGTCAAAACATTGTTAATTTACTGCCCGCATAGCAGCAGCTATATAGTACAATGGTTAGAAGCTCTGACTGTCGTTTGAACTATCGAGTTTCGATCCTGGCTTGAGATATTTGCTTGTCTAACCACACTGATGAGCTGTGATATGACTATATATATATACATATATATAGCTTTCAAAATTCCAAAATCAAGTCTCCTCAGTTGGTAGTTTACATTTTAAAAGGAAAATAATTACAATATTGTTTCATTTGCAACTAACAAATATATATATAAGTAACCTTGTCTGTCTATCTGTCTGTATAAGGAATAATCCCTACCAAACTACTCAGTCAAATTTTTTTCTACAGACTTGGAATTGGATATATAGGGGATTTTGACATGGGGAACTAATTCAATGTGGTTTTTAGCCAGTAAAAATAGCTGCTAAGAGTTCAAAATAAAAAATTGGCAGGCGTAAGTCGACTTAAAGTGCTTTTCTACACATACACAAGTATACATTTATGCATTTAATTTCCTTTAATTTTTAAAGGTTTTATATGCATATAGACTTTACTCAGACGGTAAAAAAGTGTTGGTATACGTATGGATTTAGGTCACGTTAACAAATAAGGCTGGAGAGCTAAATATTTTGGTTTCAATTCTAGCTGATGACGCCCAAGTCATATTTCTTTTTTTTTTTTTTTTACTTATCCTTGAGTGGCCTCTTGGCCTTGATAATGTGTTGATACCTATGAAAAAAAAAAAAAAAAAAGAAAAAGTTCAATGTGAACAAGTTCTAATTGAATCGTCCCCCTAAGTAATCCAAGTTACAAAACTCCCACTGTTTACTATGCTAAAATCACAATGACTAATGTATACCTATTAACCCTTATCCTTGAGTGGCCTCTGGGCCTTGATAAGCGGTAACACCCATATAAAAAAAAAAAAAAAAAAAAAAAATCACCACTATATATCGGATACAATATAAAAATCAAGAAAAATAAAGCTCTGTAATAATTAATACGAAATCTGCATTAATCAAAATATCACATTTAAGTATATTTCATGACAGGGCAACGCTAGATGGCTTGCTAGTATATAATATTATATGAAAGATTAGGAATAAAAGCTATATATCCTCAGAACAATAAGGAAACGATAAGAGGAAATTTCAGAAAAAAACTCTTTATATCATAGCATTTCGGAGCTAAATGCTTCTCACCAGAAAAGGAGAAAGGCCAGAATTAAACAAAACGCAAATATAGAAAAACTGGCTTAATGACAGATATGAAATGAGAATGGAGGAATAGGATAAAATGATAAATTGTAATTAAAGGTAGGTATGATATATCAGGGCAAAACGGGAGAGTAGAATATATATATATATATATATATATATATATATATATATATATATATTGACAGCAAGTCATTATTCAAGCATGTCTGATTGCACACGACAAAGTTATTCTTCTTTTCCAGCCTTTTAATTTCAGCTGGCATGCTATATAAAATGGCGCCCAAAAGTTGTTCTCCAGTCATATTTTTCTCAAGCGCTTCCTATCGGTGCATCCGATGATCATCAGGAGGGATTGTTGTTGTTTTCTTTATATAAAACTTTTGGGCGCCATTTTATATAACATGCCTAACGAAATAAAAAAAAAGACCGCTTGGCAAATGGAAAATATATCCAGAAAGATCGGAAAAAAAAAGAATAACTCTGTCGTGTTTAATCTGACGTGCTTGAATATATATATATATATATATATATATAGTTTTAAAAATAATAGGTGGAAGTTTCTCGAGAGCTCTTTCGGCTATCATCTCGTCAGGAGAAAATCGATAGCAAACAAAATAATATTATGTCGAAAATAAAGAGTTCTAATGGGGAACTTATTGAATGTGCCAAAAGTACGGGGATACTAAAATAAATTTATTAACGTTTAAAAACGATTAAAATATTGGCACAACGAGGGAGAAAAAAGCGGGAGAAAAGATTCAAAGTTCCCCAAAGAGAAACAATGCATTTGATGTTTCTTTTTGCCGGCACAAAGAAGGTTGACGCACCGCGATAGAGACAGACTCCAAAATCTTTAAATGGTTTTTGGAGTCCGCTCTATGTAGCACCTCGAACCAATCTATTTTATATCTATTGGCACAGCACGGGTTGTCAACCAAATGCTGACCAATAGAAGAGTCCAAGGCTGCAGAAGGAGGGAGACCACCAGACCCCATCCTCCCTTGTCTGATCTTCGATGGAACATGCTGGTTTACACGAGTCAAAAGGTGCAAGGATGTTCGCCCAACATAACCAGCATCGCACTGGCATTTGAATTGATATACAATATTACTATTTTGGATGTAAGGCAAACTATCCTTGAGGAAAGATGGAAAAGCAGGTCTCGTAGTATATACCAAACGCAAGGACACAGAAAAAAAAGCAGTCGTAAATACTTCTGCGAATCTGTTTGGAAAGTCTATTACTCTTATTATACCCATACATATACACACACACACACACATATACATATATATATATATATATATATATATATATATATATATATATATATTCAAGTAGATAATTGCTAATGTATATTCATGAGCAGCAAATTGACCAATATATGTTTAAGCAAATCTCCATAAAACATATTTGAATAGAAACTCCATTAGTGCATTGTTACTTATAAAGAGTTAAATGATTCAGTCTTTTTTTTTGAAAGTATCATAAATATATTTATAAGTAATTTTGATGGAAGGACTTTTGTTTGAAATCACAAACAAGAACATTGACCCATAGGCATAGACAACAAATAGGGTATATATATATATATATATATATATATATATATATATATATATATATATATATACATACACACACACACACACACACACGCACACAAATCGTCTTAATCTAATTTCTAAACTCATTATGTCCGCCTGTCTGTCTGTCTTCATTTTTTTCACACTGTATTTCCCCTAGGACGAACGGTCACAGAGCAACACGAGACGGGTCAAATGATTTCATTTTTTGTAGACCATTTTTTATGGTTCTTTAACTGGTAAAAATTGCTGCCAAGAGTTCAAAAGTTTGTAAAATTGGAACTTTGGAAGCATGTCTACTTAAAATGCTCTTTTATGCATGCGCAAATATATAATTTCATTTGTCACTATTTTTTAATCAGTCTGACAATAGCTCAAGCGGTGATGACTAAGGCTGCGACACTACATGTTTTAGTTTCGAATCTAGCTGATGGCACCAAAGACTTTTTTTTTTTTACTTTTGATATCACTACTATATATTGGGTACAATGTAATATACATAAACAATTGACTCTATAATAAGTTTGGTTTGGTTGTTTTGTTTTACGGTTTTCAGGTTATTTAATGCCGAATCTGGTGATTTTGAAGAACGATTTTTTATTATAGTATATTTTTTTTAAGTCGTATTCTATTTAACCTATAGTTGGGACCCTAACAGGTACTACCACTCCGGGTTAGAGTGGACCTGGGAGCAACGGCAATTAAAGGGTGGCTCCACACTCCCTAAGGCCTGCAAGCTGGGGCCTCACAATCGGATATAGTTTAAGGTTATATCCAGGACCGACTCTATAATAAGAAATTTGCATAAATTAAAATATATTCAAGTGTATTTTATGACCGGGCAACGCTGGGAGGCCTACTAGTATATAAATATAAAACCATTTGTGTTTTATTTCTCTGATCGTAGATATTTGATTCTCTGAAATTAATACAATAATATCATGTTAAATTTTTTGTGATTTTTTTATAAAAATATTTGCATCTTAAAACATTGTTTACACTTGCAATTTGTCTGTTTTCCAAAATTTTAATTTTCTGAAAAGCTGCTTCCAAACAACTTTTTCTAATTTTATTCTATATAAATAAAATAGTAGATGTATGCGCATGTGTCTGTCCGTGTGAAAATATTTAACCGATAAACTCTTGAATTACTGGTCATATAACATTGAAATTAACAGGAAATAGTAATCATTAGGGCTATTACAACAGCATATTCTTTTCCTTGTTTTGATTCTCAGGTATATATCCATTGATATATGCTTTTTATGTAGAGCGACGTGGTTCTCGGTTGATTAATTGTGTTTAACTGTGTCGGATATATACTCGAGGGTCAAAACAATGAAAAGAATATGCTGTTGTCATAGCCCTAGTAATCATACACCAAGGATGGTTTATAAGGAGTAAAATCTTTGTTTGGATGGATGAATAATCAAAAAAGACATATATGAGCAAGTTGAAATGCGAAATGTTCATTTCAACTTTCTGACATATTTTTACGTCTTTCTGCGCATGTCCAAATTCATTTAATTTTTTTAAGTCGTTTCATATTAAACCTTTCTTATCTCTCGATAGGAGATACAACTTTTGGTTTCGATTTTAGAATGGTACCTAAGTCATTTTTTTTTAAACTTTGGAAATCAGTACTATATATTAGGTACAGTATAATATTCGATAGAAAATTGGCTCTGTCATAATAAATACAAAATCTGCAGGAATTAAAATATATTTAAGCATAATCTACGACTTGGCATGTCCGGATGCCCCCTGCTTGTGTGTGTGTGTGTGTGTGTGTGTGTATATATATATATATATATATATATATAAAATTACAGTTAAATTTACCAAAATGATCCAAGATGGTAAAACTAAAGTATATTATAAATATTAAAGAATTAATATTTATAAAGTAATCTCAACCAGATGTAAAAGCCCGATAAAACCAAATAGGAAATAAAGCTTATAATAAGAGTAAATAATTAATAAAACATGTTAAAAAACACTTTGAAAAAGAGTTAAAAACATATTTAATTTGAAAAGGAAACACTAAATAAGTGGATAGTTTTTAATCCACGGAGTCTCGAAGTGTTTTTTAACATGTTTTAGTCCTAAATCCGTGGAATTTCAAAGTGTTTTTTAACATGTTTTAGTCCTTAATCCGTGGAATTTCAAAGTGTTTTTTAACATGTTTTAGTCCTAAATCAGTGGAGTTTTATTAACTATTTGCTCTTATATCTATATATATAAAAATGTAATACTTGGTTCGTTCAAAGTCGATAGAACCATATTTCTACATTACCAATTTAATTGAAATTTTCAGAAAATTTATCTGTAAAGTCAAGGAATGTTTGCATGTTATTAAAATAAATTAAGATCGTTAAGATCGCAAATTATAAAAATATATTAAATAAAATAAAAATATTTTTCGTAACTGCGAGACTGTCCGCCATTTCATTTCTGGTAGAAATGAGCCTTTCACGTGCACTACACGTGGACGACTTTTGAATTACAACATTTAACTATCTAATTAATAGATGGGTAAAAAAAAAAATCCCTATTTTTTAAATTAAATATATATATTTTTTTTGTACTTTAACCTTACAATTGAATAAAAAAAAACATATAAAACTTTTTTTTTTTTTTTTTTTTTTTTTTTTTACAAAGGCATCACCACATTATCAAGGCCCAGAGGCCACTCAAGGATAAGGGTTAAAGAGTGTACAGTAGAAATTGGTCAATATAGTAATCATTAGTAATGAAAATTTGGTAAATTTAATAACTTATATGGAACGGCTCATCAAGAACTTATTTACTTTAGACTTGAACACAACCATATTGTAGTCAACCGGAAAGCAGGAAAACGGAAGACAATTCCACAGGCGTGCAGTTCTAAGAAAGAAGCTTTGTTCATGGAATCTACGTTTAGGTTTAGCCACAGATAAAGAGTGGGGGAAATTATTGATAGTGTTTACAGCTAGACGAGTGTTTCTTGTGAAAGTTTGGCGAGGGGGGACCAAAGATTGAAGCTCAGTTGAACACTTTCCATGAAAATAACGATACATCAGAGACAAACTCGCAACATCTCTTCTGTGAGATAGAGGTTGCAAGGAGGAGAAAAGGACATCTCCTACGAGGCTACAAAGTCTATTTTGAACTCTATCAAGGCAGGACAAGTCCTTTCTAGCAGCTCCTGCCCAGATGTGGCAACAGTATTCCATCCTTGGACGTACCTGGCTCTTATATAGGTAGAGAATAGCATCAGCAGTGAGATATCTACTGGATCGATAGAAAGATCCCACCATTTTTCCAGCGGCCTTGGCAACAGATTTGATATACGTGTTCCATTTAAGATCAGGAGTAATGGTCAAGCCCAGAAGCTTGTCAAAACTTGAGGCCTCCTGAAGACGAGAGCCATTCATTTCAATTGATGACAAATGTGGATTAGAATGTTGATGATGTAAAGAGAGAAGCTTGGTTTTAGATGCATTAAAAGTAACCAGCCACTCCTTTCCCCATTGTACTACGTGCTCAAGATCAGAGGAGAGAGAATTGGAGAGAACTTGCTCGTTTACTGTCTTAGATGTGGTACCATAAATGGTAGTGTCGTCAGCATAAATGTCTACAAATGATGTAAGGATATGATTTGGAAGATCATTAATGTAGATCAGGAAAAGAGTTGGGCCCAGGATGGATCCCTGAGGGACACCGGCATTAATACTGTGAGCTTCTGATTTTTGCCCCTCAACTACTACTCTTATGAACCTATCAGAAAGAAATGATTTAATAATTGAGAAGACTTTTCCAGCTATACCATAGCTAGCGATCTTATGAAGTAAACCTTTATGCCATACCCTATCAAAGGCCTTAGATATGTCAAGAGCAATTGCTCTAGAAAGATTGCCACCGTCGAGAGATTTGCTAATCCTATGCGATATAACTGTAAGCACATCTGCTGTAGATCTAGCAGAACGGAAACCATATTGAGTGTCACTAAGAAGGTTATTTTTGTTGAGATGTTTGATTACTTCTGTATTTAACACAGATTCTAGCAACTTACTCATGACGCACAGGAGACTTATTGGCCTGTACTGAGAGGGGGATGAGCGATCACCTGAATTCTTAAATACAGGGCATACTGATGAGGTTTTCCAGGGAGATGGGAAACTATTCTCCTTAAGACAACGTTTAAACAGTTTTGTAAGTATGGGCGCTAATTCAGGTTGAAGTTTTTTGAGTACTATAATTGGAATACCATCAGGGCCAGTTGCTTTACTCGAATCAAGGTTTTTGATTAGCTTCGCAACATCACGTACAGATATACGTATATCACATAGCGTGTTTTCTGATACAGGAGGAAATATTGGGGGTTGGCGGTCTTGGTCGCAAAGGGTAGAATTTGCTGCAAAGTTCTTGACAAAGAGTTTGGCTTTGTCTGATGCTGACGAGATTACCTCAGGTCCATTGATAATAGTTGGGATGGAGCACACGCTTCTGTTCAGGATTCTGTTTGCTATTTGCCAAAACTGGTGGGAACCAAGCCGCTGCTCAGCTACTTTGGACTTAACAGATTGAGCATACAACTCTCTTGCGTTCCTTATTACTTTCTTACAATGGTTGCTGGCAGTCCTGAAAACGGCTTTAGTTTCCATACATCTATTACGTTTGAAGCAGTGGAAAAAGTGATTTCTGTGCGCAATGGCAGCAGCACATTCTGGAGAGAACCATGGCTGGCTGTTAGGTTTTTTCTGAAACTTTTTAGAGGGTATGAAATGGTCAATACCTACAATTAACCATTCAGTTAGGTCTAATACTATAGAGGACACATCCTTTTTAAACATGGAATGCAGAGGTAGATCAGATATAAATGTACGGAAGCTATCCCAGTCAGCCTTAGTGTATCGATATACTGTACGATGAAGAGGTACATCTGGGGACTTATTACATTTCATTTTTATCTTAATTGATACAACAGAGTGGTCGGAAGATCCAAGAGGCGACAGAACAGAAACTGAACATAGTTCAGGGCAAGTTGTGAGAAAAAGGTCTAGTAGGCTCGCATACTGGCCATCATTATCGGGCACACGGGTAGGTTCCTGAACAATCTGAGTGAGGTCATAGGCAATGGAGAAATCATGACAGAACCTCCCCTCATCATCGGTCTTGTTTGAGTGGGTCAACCATTCAACGTTGTGAACATTGAAGTCTCCACATACGTGAATGTTAGCTGAAGGATAAGTAGAAAGGACTTGGTCAATTTTCTCAGATATGCTTTGAAAGATAGTAACTCCACTGTTGTGGGGGCGATAGAGAGTAAATATAAATGCAGTAGTGTGAGCTAAAGCAACCCGGAAGCACATATAGGGTAAGTTAGGATCTTCATTGGAGATGTCCCTCCCACATGGAAAGCTATCTTTAATATAGGCACATATTCCATGCCCATGGCGATCTTGGGGGTCAGATTTAGAAGTTAAGTTAGAGTATCCTGAAATTGCAAACTCATCTAGGGAAATAGCCTGTCCAATGCCAGTTTCACTTAAAAATAAAAGGTCTGGTTTAGTCTCCTGTAATTGGGTTTCAACCTCTGGAAGGTTAGAACGAAGACCCCTGATGTTGGAGAAGGAGACATGGTAGTAGGGGTCTACGTTGGAAGTTGGGGAACCGGGTTTAATCGTGTATTTTTTCTTGAAACTTGTCATGATGAAATTTTGGAATTTGTGGACTAGGTCGACAGATTTACTTAGAGCAGGACAGAGAGGGGAAATTAAGAGAGAAAAAGAAACGAAGAATTTTTTAAATTTTTTATTTTTACTTTAATTAAACTTGGAAATACGATTTAAAAAATAGTGCGGATCGGTAAGTGCACTAGCACCATTTGTTTATCTTATTTTTTTTATTTTTAAAAGCTTTCCTGGCGAAGCCTACCTAATTTGTCTAATTCTTAATTTCTTATGTTATTGAAAAAAAAAAAAAAAAAATAGCATCCCGGAATTTTGACAAAATTTTCCATTAAGGCCTGTCGTCAATGTGTGGTGCACGTTTTTCTTAAGAATAATAAAAGGAAAAAGTTACTAAACATTTAAAGGTTTTTTGACAAGGCAGATTGGTACGCGAGTACATATTTAACAGCCTTCGTTTATGCTTGCGTGTAGCGTAAACAAAGGCTACGTTTGTGAAATGGAAAATAGTCCCAGCGTTCAGGGGTTATTACCATGCAAAAGAAATCAAACAAAAAACTTTTTAGCCAAGAAACACACAGAAACATTGTAAAAAATAGCATCCATTTTTTTCTATCGAATTCATTTTTTGTTTTTATTGAAAACTATTTTCTCCCGGAATTTTGATAAGATTTTCCATAAAGGGCCGTGCGTCTCACGTTCGTATATAACAAAAATGTTTTTGTAGATTTCTGTGTGCTAAAAACGAATCTGCAAACCGTTTCCATCGCAAAAAAAAATAGTTTTTATGATATGAAGAAATTACTTTTTCGAAAAGTAGTCGATCACTTTTCCATGCAAATTTAACTTAAAATAAGCACCCACTTTCTAGCCACCTGAGAGAGGGGGGGATTTTTTCCCACGTTTATTGGCTAAACAGCTTTCGTTTATGCTCGTGCGTAGCATAAACGAAGGCTACGGCTGTGAAATGGAAAATAGTCCCAGAGTTCAGTGTTTACTACCATGCAAAAGAAATCAAACAAAAAACTTTTAGCCAAGAAACACACAGAAAAATGCTCCTCTCTCAGGTAGCCAGAAAGTGGGTGCTCATTCTAAGTTAAATTTACATTGAAAAGTGATCACCCACTTTTCGAAAAAATAGTTTCTTCATATCATTAAAACTTTCATTTTTGCGACAGAAACGGTTTTCAGATTCGTTTTTAGTACACCGAAATCTACAATAAAATATTTCGTTATATACGAACATGAGACGGGCCTTAAAGTAAAATAATACCGGATTTTGGGGGCAGATTAGCCGTTTAGTTGTACAAATATCCTCAAACCACGTAATCACTAAAAGGGACTCTTAAAAGTCGTCACCTGCATCGAGCAAAAGTTTAAAACCACTGATTATATGTCAGCCTACGTCACAGTAACATATATTGAGTGAGCTCCTAACAGTATTTTGTATAGTTTTTTAGTTTAAACTCATTTTCCCAAAATTTCCCCAAACTTAATGTGTTCAATACAGTCTGCCGCCATTTGTATTTTTCATATATACCGATAAACACTGCATGCTTTTGAACCGATTAAACATTATACATTACATAACAACACTACAATCTTATCCAATTAGGTAGAACATTTACTTTTCTTGCCTTTGATAACATTTATTTGTCATATATATATATTTTGACAACTTCTTTGTATCTGTGTTTAGTAATACAAACCCTTTTCATGTAATGTAATGGTTAGTCGACTCGAAAAACAGTGTTTATCTGTGTATTTGAAAGATACAAATGGTGGCGGACACTGTTGATTACGTTAAGTTTGAGAAAGTGAGTTAAAACTAAAAAAACTATACAAAATACTGTCACAAACCCACCGATTATGTCAGCCTATGTCATGGTAACATATATTCGATGGGTTTTTGACACTGTATTGTATAGTTTTTAGTTTTCAACTTACTTTCCCAAACTTAACGCATTGAACAGAGTCTGCAACCATTTCTGTTTTTTGAGCCGATTAAACATTTTACATTGCATAAAAACACTAAACAATTATCCAGTTAGGTAGAAACGTAACTTACCTTACCTTTGCTTTCATTTATTTGTTTTTGGACAACTTTTTCGAATCTGTGTATAGTAACCCCCCCCCCCGCCATCACTCAAATATTAATTACTAACTCACATTTTTGTATACAGAAAACAAAACAAACAAAAAAAAAATTTAGCGTTTCAACATTTTTGCTGCGTTCAGATTCATCCACTGATTGTTGGTCGAGCCCAAGCCATGATTGACTGTAATCCAGATGATCAGAATCCAATTCTGCAAGAGTACCATTTTTTTTCCATTTTCGCCTTTTTTTTACTTTTTGGAGTGGATTGCTGTACAAAGAATATAAGAAACATGCATTTTCTCTTTTTATTAGAATTTTCCATTACACCAAATTGAACCACAGCAACGCGTGGCAGGGTACAGCTAGTATATATATATATATATATATATATATATATATATACACATACACAATTTCTTTTAACTATTTACGAGCAACAGATGATGATATTATTATTATTATTGCAAAATATTTTGCCTACTCCCTTAAAATGATGCCATCGACATCGAATGCTACCCCAGGAAATAGTTGAGGTTTCGGGTGGACTGAAGAAAGAGAGTACTGACAAACCGCCACTGGAAGAGAATGGAGAGAACTGGGGCATTGGAGAACCTTTTTGCCACCCACACTCCAAGGAATACATCAGTAAGAGACGTAGCTGGAGCGCGAAATGTTTTGGTTTCGATTCTAACTGATGCAAGCCAAGTCATTTTTTTTTTATTTTTGAAGTCAGTACCATATATTGGGTACAATATAATATTCAATAGAGAATTGGCTCTGTAATAATAAATACGAAATCTGCATTAATTAAAATATATTTAAGTGCATTTTACTACCGAGCAAGGACGGGCTCCCCCACCCCTCGCTAGTAAATCAATATATGTTATTTTTTCATGTATCTACAAAAAAATTTATGAGGAAATATGTTTTATGTATCGATTTTTAGTATATTAACTTCAACATAGCTCAATACATGAGTAGAGCTGGATAGTAAGTTATGAAAATATACGTGGTAATTAAGTTACACAGAATTTTCCCATTTTCATCCTTGTGGTATATGATTACTTATATCTAAACTAGCAGGGAGACCTGACGTTGTCCAGGAATGAATGACGATTGGAAAATGTTTACCTTTTCATGTTTTATTGTCACTGAAATCTGTAAAATCCTCCTCGCAGTGACTTCAACCAAAATACATTGCCGTCTACATTGCACTGTAGAGAAATTACTGTTGATTTTATAAAATTGTTTTTATATATAATAGCTTGAAATAATGTTTTAAATGCAAATATAAAGTATCATCGTTAAATTGTGCTCTAAATAGAAACATTCGAACACGCCCCTGTCATCTCAAAGAATCTACTGTTGATTTTATATGCCTGTCTATTCTGCTTGTGTGGTAATAAAACTTCTCAAATGCACTTGCGATGTTAGGCTGTATAAGGTGTTCACTTTAGTCAAAATCGCTTGTTCCTTCTTTCATCAGATTTTTTCGATTATTGATTATCGATATTTATCAATAAAAAGCTTTGTCTGTCTATTTGCGTGAGGAATAATTCCTTCCAAACTACTCCGTGAATTTTTTTTCTACAAACTTGAAACTTGATATATAGAGGATTTATACATGTGGAGCAAATTCGGTTTGGTTTTTAGCCGGTAAAAATAGCTGTTAAAAGGGCAAAATTGAAAAAATAGAAATTCTGATACAAAACCTATTTAAAAACACTACCAGACACAAAGTATATTTATGTGAAATTTCAAAAAATCGGCCCAGCCGTTTAGGTGTTCATAGGGCACGAACTTGCACACACAAAGTTCCTTTTATATAATAGTAAAGATAAATGCTAGTTAGTCATAAAAACTAGTTCACAGCAAGATTTATATAATGCCACATCAACTTATTTTACAAACATATATGTGACTCAAACTGTTTTTCGTCATCATCTTTGCCCCAGTTGAAATGAACGGCTCTCATATTGAAGAAGCCCTCTACTCTGACAAACTTCTAGGACTGACCTTCCTTCAGCTCTTACCTGAAATGGAAGACCTATATCAGATCCATTGCCAAAATCACTCCAGAAAAATGGTGGAATCATACTACCTCTCCAGAAAGTACAGGTGGGAACTATAAAGTTATCAGCCTAAAGCAAACTACAGTTTTATTTTAAAACTTTTTTTTTAAAAATCAACCGCATTCAAAATTTAGTGATCAATGACTTTTCGCCTCACTACTCCCTCTTT
Source organism: Euprymna scolopes (assembly GCF_053919585.1). NCBI lineage: Eukaryota > Metazoa > Mollusca > Cephalopoda > Sepiida > Sepiolidae > Euprymna > Euprymna scolopes. Next base: position 105,174,418 of record NC_136510.1, on the reverse strand, counting down.
TTCACAACAAGTACTCTCCTAGCTGAAACAACCACTAACAATTTTCCTCATTCCCTATCTATGCCCAAAACTAAATGAATATTCCATGAGCAGGTTGTTTCCTAGAACGGTCCGTCTGTGGAACTCAATACCATTTGTCTGCTTTCCAGCTGACTATAACATGATCTTCTTCAAGTCTAATGTGGATAAATTCCATAGTCGTCCATTTAGATAATAAAGCCCTATCCAAGTTCCACCGAGATTGATCTTGTCTCACTATCTACCTAATACTTAACCCTTATCCTTTAGTGGCCTCCAGGCCTTGATAAGTGATACCCTCCCAATAAAAAAGAAACTTTTTAGACTTATAACTTTAATTAGACATGTAAAAAAAATTTGTTATCATTATCAATCCCCACTCCCATAGAAAAGTAAGTACACAAAACATAAACTGACCTTTACCCCTCCCTAACCTGACATAAAAGACCTACATCAGATCAGTTGACAAAAATCACTGGGAAAATGGTTGGATCATTCTACCGCTCCAGAACGTATCTCACTCCTAACGACAATCCTCTAGGGGTGCAAGAGTTAACTGCATCTCAAGATGGAGTTCTGTCGTCACATAAGAGGTAGAGCTCCTAAGAATATCCTTTCTTACAGTGATAGGATACAAAACCATCTCCAAAATTTAGTGGGTGAGAACCTTTTCGCCTCCCTATTCCCTCTTTTTCACAAAAGATGTTGTGAGTCTATCTCTGCTATATCATTACATGAACACAAATTTAACCATGTTTAATCATCAATTTAGCATAAAGCTCCCATTCTAAGTCAGCGGTCTTTAATTTTACCTGTTCTTAAAAGGCCAAAATGTCTAGTTCTCATAAAAAAGGTCACGAATTGGGGGTAGTGTGATCATGAAAATGTTCCGCTAACAATTCTTAAGGGGTTGAGCCTTATGTGATGGTGCAGAGTCTCTTGGATTTCACTAAACGATTTTCTTTGGTGGTCTCGGACATAGACTGGCCTCTCTTCATCATATAGGACTTTTATAAAAGATTCTCAGGGACAGTCCTTCGAATTGTGGCTTCGGAGACATCGAGATCTTTAGAAATTGATCTCATTGACTTCTGGGGGCTTTCGTCAATGATATTGTGAATTTGTTGAGTAAACTCGTCTGTTCTAATGCTGTCAGAGCGTTGCTGGTGCTTTTTTTTACGTTTAACAACAGGAGAAATTTGACCATTATTATCTTCTAACTCTTTGCAAAATTTAAAAACAAAAGGATCGGGCGACTTTAAGAAATTGTGCAAATTTGCAAATCGCTGTGTTCTGCCATTAATGCAACTAATTACAATATGTCTGTTAGTTTATTTTCTCCAAAGATTGATTGTCTATAAAAAGGTAAAAGTTAAAATACATGAAAGAATTGGTAAAATGTTCTCAAACACCAGACGCACCCTGTATATAAAATGAATTGCGGCTTCTGTGTAAAATACTTGACAAACTGATTGAACTTGTTAAGTAAACTCGTGTGTTCTAATGCTGTCAGAGCGTTGCTGGTGCCTTTTACGTTTTGCAACAGAGAAAATTAGGCCATTATCTTCTAACTCTTTGCAAACTTTAAAAACAAAGGATCAGCAACGAGTGTATAAATTTTTATATTAATAAAGTACAATATATATATATATTTTTTTTTATTACATTTTCACCCTAAACAAGGCAAATTGCCACTTTGGTGTAGGGGGCTACTATCAGGGGCAACAACTACTGGGGTACTATGTAGGGATTTGGGCAGCAAGATGTCGGTTCACGTTACACTTGAACTTCTGCACGTCAGTACTGTTGGGGAAGCAGGGACCTGGAATGGAATTCCAGAGTCTAGCGGTTCTGGGGAAGAAACTATTGGAGTAAAAAGATCTTTTACATCTAGGGATCTCTACAGTGTGGGGGTGGGATTTAGCAGCCTGTCGGGTTTGTCGAGGGTGCTCACATCGTGGGGGCAGAAGTGATTGCAGTTCGTCAGAGCATTCACCACTAAAATATTTGTAGAAAAGGCAGAGGGATGCAACATTTCGTCGATGGGACAGAGGCTGAAGCTTAGATGCCAGTTCAGGGCCTATCAGGTTTGCGACTCTCTTTTGAACCTTGTCAAGGAGCGAGAGACTAGTAGCAGATGCACCAGCCCAGATGTGGCAGCAATACTCCATACATGGGCGAATGGTGGCCTTATAGAGGTACAGGATATATATATATATGTGTGTGTGTGTGTGTGTGTGTGTGTGTGTGTGTGTGTGTGTGTGTGTGTGTGTGTGCGTGTGTCCATGTTTAAGGATCAATATTTACCTAAATTGACTGACTGACCAGATTTAATACGTACCTTTAGTTGTCAAAAAGGAAGCAGCATTAAAGTTCGAAGTATTGACTCTAATTAGACTTCTTTCGTTTTTCTTCATGATGTTCATGGCGGCAAGACGAAAATATTACACTGTGGGTGAGTTAGCTCCTTACACAAAACAAAAGCTCTTAGAAGACTTAAATATAAAATTTGATAAAATCAAACAGGAACAAAATTTTTGTTTTTAAGAACGGTTTGACGCGTATACATTTTGTCAAGAAAGCTATCAAGGACAAAGAAATGGGGGACAATCGATTTTACTTTCGTTTTCTTTCCGAAGAAAAACAGGAAGGAAACCCTAACATCCACAACAAGAATGGTTATGCCAGCCAGGATCGCTTTTACGTAGATTTTGTTATTATTTCCATGTTTTTGCAATCATAGTTCAGCTGTCTATCCATTCTCGTCCGTCTTAGTTGAAAGCTAATACAATTCCCTTTTTCTGAGAGAGGCGGATGCGCACAATAACAAAGAAATTGTACATTCCAAACAATCGACTCATACGCTTTGATACATTTGACAGATCAATACGGAAACGCTCTCCTTTCCTTTCAGCCCCCCTCCACCGGTCACTGATATCCTCCTCCTCCTCACTTGTATAGTCCAATGTCCACTCAACCTGCCCGGCCAAACCTTGTTTATTAGACATCATTTATGCATTGCTTAATATTTACATATTTAGTCAACCAAGCAGAAACTTAGAACAATTTAAGTGACTTATTAAAAATTAAAGACTATATATTTATCATATGTATACGCACACATTTTTATTTATATATATATATATATATATATATATATATATATATATATATAGAGAGAGAGAGAGAGAGAGAGAGAGAGAGAGAAAGAGAGAGAGAGAAAGAAACATAAACACATAACTACCTATATATATACACACACACACATATATAGATAGATAGATAGATATGCATATATCTACATCTATATCTATCTATGTTTATTATATAGATACGCATATATATATACATGTGTATATCTACATCTATATATATCTATATATATATATATATATATATACATACGCATATATATACATGTATATATATACATCTATATATATATATATATATACATACATACGCATATATATACATATATATACATACATACGCATATATATACATATATATACATACATACGCATATATATACATGTATATATATACATCTATATATATATACATACATCTATATATATATACATACATCTATATATACGCATGTATATAAACATATACACACACATACGTATATATATCCACATAGATGTATACACATACACACGCATATGCATATATATTCAAAGATGCATATAATCGCACACATATCTATGAATAGATGCATACAAACACATACAAAAATCTATATATACAGATATACACAGATACATACACACATAGATACATATACAGCCATACATATATACACATACATGGGCATGTACACACATATATATATAACTTGTTACCAGTTCATGTATATAAACATAATCAGTATACATTGCACATATATATATATAGTAAGTTATAAAAATATATACGGCAATTAAGATACACATCATATTCCACGTTTCATTCTCGTGAGAATTCGTCAGGCTAATATATATAGATAATTATGCAAATAGCATGAAAATAGAAGCTCTTCGAAAAATTCACGTCTGTCCGTTTTTTTTTTTGTTTTTTTTTAACAAAATTTCTAGAATCAAAATCATATAATCGATTTTGTTTAAAACTTGAATGAGGATTCTAACTATAAGGTTTAATATCATTATATTTTGATTTTTATCGCTAGAACGGAACATAAAATGATACAAAATTTGTTTGGAGAAATTAATTTTATTCGACTTGGAACGGGTATTCCTCTTAGTCTATAATCTCTTTATCTATAAAAGTGAGAATGTTAGCTGACTATGATATGGCCGTCTTGATCAGTCCCCCTTAAATAATAAAATCATACCAACTTTCCACTACAAACAATTGCTACACTATTGTCCCAACGATTACCGTACATCCAGTAACATTCATCCTTGGCCTTGATAAGTGGTGACTCCTTTGTAAAATGAAAAAAAGAATTACTTTGTTTTCTGTTAAGAAATAATTGATGGCTCAGTAGACATAGATAACATTCACATGATTGTGTAAGTGTTTAGTAGTTCCGGTCCATCATCTACAGATATGGAATCACAGTCCTTGACCAAGTGATTTGGGTGGAGTAAAAGAGAGAGTCAATGGTCAAGGGACATACAAACAGGGAGTGGGCGATACAAACTAGACAGCCGATTTCATGAGGGAATTGGGGACGAATCTGGCGAGAGAGGAAAAAGGTCAAAGCTTGACCAGTGCAATGAATTTGCTTTGGTTGACAATCTGGGTATTGTTTCCAAGTCATAGAATTAGTCCAGACAGATGTTGACTGTACAGGCCTTGGGCTGGAGAGAGAGAATTTGGAGTGGTCAGTAACTGGAAAACCTAATGTCTATTAATGGACACTGTCCATCTAAAAGTATTGATTAATTGAATCCTTTGGGGAGCATGAGAAGAAAAGGATTACTCTTGGTTGCTTTTTCATTTTTTATCAAGGGATGTTCAGATGACTATTCACTACCAAACATTTTAGGGGTTCCCTTATATATGTATATATATATATATATATGAAAGTGGTATATTTAGGCAGCATCTTTTCATTCCAGGAAATGTTATTAAATGCAACGGAGACACTTTGCTTAATGATTCTTTTTCTTTTTACTTCAACACCTGAAGATGATTCGTGAGCGAATCGAAAGCGCTCGTGAGACCAACAACTATGGAACTTTTATTAATATATTTGATTTTGATACAAAAAAGATTATATGGAAAATCGAAAAATTAAAAGAAAAGAATCATAAAGCAAAGTGTCTCCGTTGCATTTAATAATGTTTGTTTGACTATATATATATATATATATATATATATATATATATATATATATATATATATACGTAGATTTGTTGTGGATTTTTTAAACGATGTTACGATTAACTTACGTCTTCTCCTTGAAGATCTTGTTTCTTAGAAAATCGCTCATATTTTTATTTGGACGTAAATAAATAATATATATGTATTTTTTTATTATTATTTTTTGAAACTGTAAACTGTTTTTAAAAATAATTTTTAAAAAATATTATTTGTTTACGTTCAAATAAAAATATCACCTAGTCCACAATATATCATAGTCTGCCTTTCACTGTAGAGAACTTACTGTTGATTTTTTTCAAATTAATTATAAATAATGGCTTAAATTAAAGTTTAAAATGCAAAAGTCAAGTATAATGGTTCAATTGTGCTCTAAAAAGACATGTTTTTTGAACGCGCTGTTGTTTTTAAAAGAAACTACAATCGATTTTATAGGCTGGGCTTTTCTGCTTGTGTGGTGATCAAACTTCTCAAATGCAATTGTGATATTAGGTCGTATAAAAGTGTTAACTTTGGTCAAAATCGAACTTTTTCCTTTAATCGGATTTCAATTAGCGACTTTCGATACTTATTGGATGCATTCTGATACAAAGCCTATGTAAGAACACTCCCAGACACATCAAGTACCTTCGTGCGAATTTTTAGAAAAATCGACTCAGCAGTTTCAGAGTCCATATGAAATGAACTCACACACACACACCTGTGTAACAAAGTTCCTTTTATACATATATATTTTCAATTCATCTTTATGTAAGCAGTCTTCAAGTTTTCAGTAACTAGAGACCTCTTCAGGCAACTATTCATCCTCTTCAGTCCTGTTTCGTTGTATCACAACTCATCAGTGCTGCTAGACTAGCACCTCTTCCAAGCTAAGGATCGAACCTAGAACCATCATGTTGGCAGTCGGCAGTTCTATCACTTGACCACGGAAGCGATGCATGCAAATAACCCGTCCGAATAAATATATATATATCATCCACAGCTAACAAGCAACTTGCCTGAAGAGGTCTCTATTTACTGAAAACTAGAAGACCGAAACATGCTCATGACTGTGTAGCAACAAATTACTGCTTATGTAAAGACAAATTGAAAATGTAGTTTGCTCTACTTCCGTATTAACCTCGTTATATTTCACTGGTTACCCTACCTTTGAAAAATAGCAACCTCAAATTTATATATATATATATATATATATATATATATATATTATTATCATTATTCTCTATGTAAATACAGTCATATCTTACTACAATGTGCAGACCGTTTCGATCATAACAGATTTCATCAGGCAAGAAAAATTAAAAATTGAAAGATTAAAAATGGTTTAAGACTATTTTTAATTTAGAGGAGATATACTTTGCCATGACTGGTGTAGAGGGAGGTAGAAAACAAAATGTATATAATTTGCTCTCTTTGATTGAGCACTATCAACAACCTTTGTTTAAATTCAATTACTCTTCGTTTTTGGATATCTCTCTACCTGGAATATATATATATATATATATATATATATATATATATATAGCTTTCAGAATGTGAGAGATTATATAATTATTTCCGCAGCCACACAACGTCGCAGCTCACAAGAGCTATGATAGTCAACAAACCTTCTTTGTCTTAAACAAGTCGTGTGGTTATCCAACCAACGATAATCCAAGCTGATGTCTCACAAGTAGGAATTTTACACTCATTAGGACGATGCTTGTGTGTGGCATAGTAGCTCAAGTGACAGAGTACTCGCTTTGCATGCAAGAGATTTGGATTTGGAATCCTGATTTTGGATATATCTTACTGATGAGCCCAAATGAGGGCAAAACTCGAGTCTGGGACTTCCGGTTTTTTGGCTGTCATGGCTCTTGTGAGCTGCGACTTTGTTTGGCTGTGGAAATAATTATATATATATATACACACACATTATATATATATATTATAATATATTTGTAGTCATCGAAATACAGTCCTGTTTTGTTGTATCACAACTCATCAGTGCCGCTAGACTAGCACCTCTCCCAAACTAAGGATCGAACCTAGAACCGTCATGTTGGCAGTCAGCAGTTCTCCACTCGACCACGGAAGCGATGCCCGCAAATAACCCGTCCGAATATATATATATATATATATATATATATATATATATATATATATCATCCACAGCTTTTAAGTGGGGTTAAATAAGCAACTGATTCAAGCCACAGTCGAAACTCAATTGTCTAGCCGACAGTTGGTACTTCTGTTACATGATAAGGGCTGTCCCCTTTTCATGTAAGTATAAAAATGGAGAATTTAGTTTAAAATGAAAATGGAATAGCATAGGCGGAATTCGAACCTCGTAATCTAGTTTAGAAATAGATTACGTGTGAGAATTTAAAAATGTAAAACAAGCATTTGTTTAGAATATAGATAAAATATTCAAGAAAAGAATGTGAGCTGTCAAGTTTATTATGAAATTTTAAATTGAAAGAATGCAGCTTATAAGATAATGTTTTTAACATATTGAATATAGGTTAAAATTCCTTTTGTAGAAATAGGAAAAGTTTTGGACACGTATGTCCAGGACACGTGGAAGAATGCACATGTTTTAACATGTGTATGACGTCACGGAAAATAGAAAGTTCGAGGGATAGAGAAAAACTTTAGAGTTAGACAGTCAGTGAGAAAACTCAGGGACAGTCAGACGTCTGGAAGCGAGACGTCACTTCAAGAAAAAAATGTGAAACTTTGAATTCTTGATGATGGAATCACGGCCGTGTGAAGAATAAACCATCAAGTGTTTTTTGTAAAGCTCGTCTTGTGTCTTATGATTCTTAAAAAAAGTAAAGTCCAATTGTATTATATATTTGTGTTATATGTCTTTACATACACGTCTCAACATCATCATGTCCTCACTCAAAGAGCTTTCTCCTTCTCTTCCATTCTACACAACAAAGAAGGAACATTTAAAATATAAGAATCTCTCCTAACAGGAACTATCTCTCTAAGTCTCTCGTACAACAACTTATACAACTTCTCTCTCTCTCTGAGTCTTACAACATCCCTCACTGTAATTTCTTCTCCTTCTAAGCATCTCTACCTAAGACTCTTTTAATGAGACCCCCTATGCAACACTTCTAACCATTTAACTATCATTTGGTCCCTGCTAAGAGTAAGCAAGATCACAATGATAGGCAATGTCAAGTGGCGAACGCTCAACTCAAGAAGACGAGCATATTTAGCTAACTTCAGACAGATTGTTTCACTTTGTCACAGCTCTTCAGTGTGGCCAGACAAGCAACTACCCCTGGGGTTGTTGGACAGCAGTGAACAAAGACAACATAAATATAACTGAACACATGTCAAAAATATGCGATTTTTTTTTTACTTTTGTTGATATTAAACTAAAAAAAACAAAAACTAAGCAAATCGTTTGTTTTTTGAGTGTGAACATTGTTTCTAATTACCAAATGTAATTGGAGGGGAGCGATATTTTAATAGTGGCGAAAAAAAAAAAAAACAGCCATGGTATTATTATTTTTTTTTCTTAAACTACTTGTAATTAATTCTGAAGAAGAATTTATGAATTGTGAAGTTGGATCAAGTATTTTTTATTCAAGTGAGTTTGAAAGGGAGGGGAGTAAAGTCTTCATTTTTAAAATAAGGAAATAAAGTACTGCGAATTAGATCATGAAAATTGTAGTAATAAATCTTGAGAATTTCTAGAAATTACATTCCGTCTGAAAACGTGAACACGAAAGTGAACTTTAATGCTTTTTAATTAAACGCAAGTAACATTATCCGCATGAAACATTAATATTTAAAGTCGTTTTCAAGACAAGTTTTAAAGAGTCAATTTCTGAAAAAAACAGAGTTATCTCCCCCTTGACAATTCTTAGGAAACAATGAACGGTGAAACTTGAAATAACTTGAAAACTGATTGTTTTTTTAAATTACTTTTTTTTTTTCTTTTTGCTTTTAATATTTTAAAATTGTTTTTTTTTGTTGTTTTCTTTTTATCTTGGAGATTAATTTACACGTTTTATCTTGAATAACAACTAATCTTAACCTTAACATTTAATAATCAAGTACTTTTGTTTAATTCGAGTTATTCCGATCGCTGTAAACATGCATCTTGTTGAACTTGGCGCAACGGATAAAAGTACACAGTATTAAACAGCCCCAAGTTAGAATCTTTTGATGGTTGAAGGTTCACTCCTCAATATGGGCGACACTAAAAATGTAAGAGAAAAGGAAAGCTCTCACTGCGGATTAAATAAAGGAGTCTGTTTGACATTATATATACAAGAGGCGTTCCAAAAGTAATGCCTCCTATTTATTTTTATTTCACCTGTCATGGATGTGCGTCAGAAGCAGAGCTGTGTCATTGAATTCCTGGCAAAAGAACATTGAGAATGGTGGTGACTATGTAGAAAAATAAATTCTGGAGCATAAAAGGGTGCCTGTTTTAATGGTACCACTCTCCTCTTTGTAGATCTTCAACTTCTTAAACACACCTTAAAAAGGGTAAGAAGCTATATCAGCTGAAACGCTGTGAGATGCAAGATGAGAGCAGTAGTCTGAACAGTACAAATTATCAATCCTCATCTCAAAAAAATCTGAAAAATCAACATCTTTTAAATAAAAGAAAATCTATTATACAGGGTGGCCCATTTAAAAGTAGCCAAGAAAATGTAGTTGATAGGTTGGTTGGTTGTGTTTGTTTTACAGCATATCAACCCTTTTTGGTTTATTTAATGCTGAATCCAGTGATTTTGGAGAACAATTTTTTAATAGAGTATATTTTTTTTTTTTTTTTTTTTTACACAGTGATCACCACTTATCAAGGCTCGGAAGCCACTCAGGGATAGGGGTTATTGCAAGTACATTACGTTAGTGTGGAGATTTGATGAAGTGTTTACTTAAGGGGGCGGTTTATTAGGAATTTGTCAACATTGGACTTGAAGACAAATTCCTAATGAACCGCCCCCTTAAGTAAACACTTCATCAAACCTCCACACTAACGTAATGTACTTGCAATAACCCTTATCCATGAGTGGCTTTTTTAAGTCAGTTTCTATTTAACCCATAGTTGGGACCCTAACAGGTACTACCACTCCGGGTCAGAGTGGACCTGAGAGCAATGGCAATTAAAGGGTAGCTCCACACACTCCAAAGCCTGCAAGCTGGGGCCACACCATCGGATATAGTTTAAGGTCATATCCAGGACCGTAGTAGAAAGGATGAACATTCTTTTATTGTTTAAATTACCTGAAGTGTTATAAAAGATGATGGAAGTGCTCCCCCGTTGACATCCATGCATTTCTGGGCACGTTTAACAATGTTTGCAGATACTGCCTGTAGATCTTCTCTGGTGATTCTCCTGATAGCGTTGGTAATGTTCTCCTTTAGTTGGTCTAGATTGGTCTAGATTGTGAGGATTAATTGCATAAACTTTTTGTTTTAAAGTTCCCTAAAGATAAAAATCACATGATATGTCCGGGGAACGTGGTGGCCATAACCCTTTGCTTATTGTTCTCTCTTCCGTAAACATGTCATGAATTCGTGTCTGTGATCTGTGAGATGTGTGGCATGTAGTGCCATCTTGTTGGAAAAAGAATTGCATTTTATCTTGTGATGTCAGTTGATTAAAAAAAACTTGGGCCGACTATATTGATTAGAGAAAGATTAGAGAGATCGGACTACTTTTAAGTAGGCCACCCTGTACAAAAGTCACTTTGTGTGTGTGTGTGTGTGTGTGTGTGTGTGTGTGTGTGTGAGTTTCTTCCTTATAGTTTCCGAAACGATTGAGCCTATTTTTTGCAAAGTTTACACAAACCTCATTTATATGTCTGGCAGTGTTCTTAGATATGATTTGTACAGAAATTCATCAGATAAGTATTGAAAATTTGAAGAAAAATCCGATCTTAAAAATAATCTTTCTTTCTTATAAATAAAAAAGGATGAATTTTCATAGGAGAATATTTTACGTTACACCGACCCGTCTAACATAAAATATTCCCCAGTAAAAATTCTTTCCTTTTTATCTATAAGAGAAGAAAGACTATGTTTTAGATCGTCAAGCCCAAATATCAGCTGACGTGATATTGTAAACAAACACAGACGCAATTTGATGAACGACATTATCATTATTACTTTTTTTATTTTTTTTGGGGGGGGGGACGGGGGGATCTGTCCACCGGGCAAATTATTCCTCATAACATATAATAATCAATAGAGGATTGATTCTATAATAATACATACGCAATCTGCATAAATTAAGATATCATTTTTAAGCGTATTGTACGATTGGGCAACGCCAGGCGGTCAGTTAGTGAATATATAAAACAAAATGATGTAATGCTGAATGACACATTATCGTAAACGCTGACTAGTTTGAGGCCTAGAGGGCCCATGTAACTTTTACTTTAAGTGTTAACTAGCAGGGAAACCCGACGTTGCCCAGGATTGAATGAGGATTAACGAATATTTCACATTCCCATAATTTACTGTCATTGAAATCAGTGAAAGCAGCCATTTTTCAATCAAATCGATTAATTGCCTGCTTTAGTTGAAGAGCCACCGTGATGCATTGGGTGGTAGCTTCACATGCCTCCCCACAGCGAATTATCCACAATACATTGTATTTTATATTGCACTGTAGAGAACCTACTGCTAATTTTATAAAATTATTTCATATAATGGCTTCAATTAAAGTTTAAAATGAAAACGTCATGTACATGGTTCAATTGTGCTCTAAACAGAAACATTCATTTTGAGCATGCCCCTGTCATATCAAAGAACCTGCTGTTGATTTTATATGCCAGGCGTGTGGTAATAAAACTTCTGAAATGCTCTTGTGATGTTAGGCTGTATAAGGGTGTAAACTATGGTAAAAATCGAACTGTTCTTTCATGCATTGGATTTTTTTGATTGCCAATATTTATCGAAGATATTCTGATATAAAACCTATCTAAGAACACTGCCAAGCACATAAAGTACATTCGTGTGAACTTTCAAAATAATCGGCCCAGTCGTTTAGGTATCCATAGGGAACGAACACACACACAGATAAAGTTTTTTTTTTATATAATAGTTGAGATAAAGAAATAAATAATATGAAATGAATTTATAAGAATCCTCTTACTAAATATGCTAAGAGTGCAGTTAGTTATATTCCAAAATAATTTTTGGTTTAATTTATGTAAACCTTTATGCATATAATCAAATCAGAGTTATCTCCCATGATTCTAGTTCTAGAGGGCGTTACTGTTGCACGATTTGATATGTGTATTATTTGAGTGCAAATTTAGAAGCAAGACTGTTTCTAATTGTTGCAGACTTCAAACTAGTAGGAAAATATTAGACATTTTTTTCTGGTTTCGTGCAATCTTTACAAACCATAAGCGGTCTTCTCAGCTTAGGTTACTTTACTAATTGAGTCAATTTATTTTTCTACATAGTCACCACCATTCTCAATATTCTTTTGCCAGGAATTCAATGGTGAAGCAATTAAATAAATGTGTTCACACTTTCTCTTATGCAACAGTTCTTACAGGAACCGGTTGACGTGGACGTATCGAAAAAGTTGTAGACAAACAGTTATTTTAACAGATGAAAATAACACAACACATACCTGAATTATTTTTAAACATTTATTCTCATGATCTGGCCAGCATTTTCAGAGATTACATGTTCTTACATCTTGACTGTCCGAAGTGACGCCGCTTCCAACGTCATGTTGAGTCATCAGTCCTCTCCGATATCCAGCTAACGACTCCTAGAATCTCCCCAAAACCAACATCACGTGTTTCTTTACGTCACATCATTACGTGTCTCAGACCAATCTGATATAATCCCAATCTAGTTATTTGTTTATCCAAACCCCAAAATAATGTTTACATCTATTTTCTAGTTTCACATTCCTTTTGCGATTTATATGTCAATCATCTTTTCCTCAATTTAATTGTTTATTCTTCTAATCATAATAATTGATCCAACGACCATCCATCACTCAAATCAATTAATAATAATAATAATAATATTTTGACCCTTGGCCCTGCTTGGCACAGTTAAAACAGATACTACGCTATGATCACAGCCTAAAGGGTCATAACATTACACTGGGACTATGTAAGTAAATTTACATTTCCGTTCATTCATATACTTTTCTTATACCTTTTACAACATTTTTTTTTTTTTATCTCATCTACATAATGGAGTTAATACAAACAATGAATTGATAGCTGGTTATTTTGGTTTACGGTATATCAACCCTTTTTGGGTTAGTTAATGTTAAATCTAGTGATTTTGGCATAAGTTTTTATGCTTCAAGTTCTATCTTTATTCAAATATTTATTCATGGAGGTAGCTTCAATGTGTTTTGTTTTATGGCATATCAATGCTTTTCAGGTTATTTAATTCTGAATCCAGTAATATGGGGAAAAAGTTTCATGCTTAAATTCTTTATATTTTCAAATTTTATTTATTAAAAGATTTTTTTTTTTATTTTAATTGTCATTTCACCCCCCAAAAAGCATAGAGCCATTTAGTCGTGATGGGCTACTATTTGGGACCAGCTTTGCAGGGATACTATTTATAGGGTTGGGCAACAAGATGTCTATTCACATTACACTTGAATTTCTACATGTCAGTACAATCAGGGTAGCAGGGGTCTGGAAGGGAATTCCAAAGTGCAGCAGTCCAGGCGAAACATCTTTTTGAGTAGAAGCCTTTATGGCATAAAGTGTAGGGGTGAGATTTTGCTGCTTTTCGGGTTTGTCAGTAGTATTGTCGTTGAAGGGTACTAATGGTCAGAATTTGTCAGAGCACTTGCCATTGAAATACTTGTAAAACAGGCACAAGGATGCCACGTTTTGGCAATGGGACAGAAGTTGGAGTTTAGTTGATAGTTCAGGACCTATCAAGTTGGTGACTCTTTTTTTTTTTTTTTAAACCTGTCTAGAAGCGACAGACTAGTGGCAGATGCACCAGCTCAGATCTGGCAGGAATACTCCATGCATGGGCGAACCGTGGCCTTGTAGAGATACAGGATACTCTCAGGTATGAGTGCGCACCTTCCTTGGTAATTACCTCAATGTATCTGTTCCAATTCATGTTGTTTGTGAATGTTAAGCCTAGGAACTTGAAGGAATGACTTTCAGGCAGTGTATGATTAGCCATGGCAATCAATAGTTAAGAAAGTTCTCTTGTAATTATTCAAGGAAATGAGCTTAGTCTTGGCAGCATTGAACGTTACCAACAAGTTACAGTGCCATTCCATTACAGCCTGGAGGTCTTCCTTCAGAGTTTTAGCAATTTCCTTAGATATGATTTCATTAGTTTTACTCTCATGCCTGTAATAGAACATGATGTCATCAGAAAAGATCCCCATTATGAGGTTTGGTTTGGTTGTTTTATAGAGGAAGATTGTTGTTTATGTTTTTGCCGTTGCAGAGCATGATTGAGTTTTAGTAAGGGGAAAAACATCAATATTTGGTATATTTTAGGTCAGGCAGCTAGTGTTTTCAGACAGTCTGATCAGGTAACACCTGATTTTTTAAAACTTTGCATAACATGATTGAAATTTGCAAAGGGAATGGAAGAAAAACAAAACAATATGGCCTTGTGCCTAATTTGTTCATTATATACTTTTTATATTTTTTGCAAATAAATATTTCTATGCTTAGTGCATTTTCGATCAGGAAGCCAATATCTTTAAACAGCTTGATCTTGTAGCGCCAGAGTTTCTGTTTTTAAGTTTGCATAATATAATTGAGTTTTTTAAAGCAGAAAGGAAAAAAAACAAACAAACAAAAAATAATAGCATCAATGGCTGTTGCATTTTAGTTAAGAAAGCCGTTATCATCAGACAGCCTGATGTGATAACACTAATGGACAATTATAGTGGCGAGCGGTTTACCAATCAGAGATAATGTCATTGCAAAACCAGTTGGCTGCCTTTAGCAGTGGTTATTTTTATCATGAAATGTTGATAACGTACAGGAATAAAGTGGTCATATTAACAGTGGGTTGGACGTAACCAGGAATTCCGTTTACTATGTCCAATCGAGACGTCGAGAGTGATGAAAGCCATTGTGAATCGGGAGAAAAACAAATTCATATATCCTAACAATTGCATAACATAAGTGCTCGACTTTTCCGGCACAAACAATCCTGACCTATGTCCTTGATGACTTTAGAATCTCCCTCTGGGGTCAGTGTCTTGCGCTAAACAACAATTGTCAACCTTGCGTGAATTGTCATCCTCTTCACACAATGACCTTTGAATTTAGGTACAATGTGTCAACGGATCTATCATTATCTCAGGTTGGATGTAATCGAGGACGGAATTTAAATAACGAGTTGTTAAGATTTGAAGAGGTTGTTTTATGGGAAACCTTTTAGTTAAATAAAACCTGACTAAATGGTCAAAAGTGAATTTATATATATATATATATATATATATATATATATATATATAGCTATCACATTCTCTTCCGCCATCTTGAATCTACTTTTGTCTTCTATTTTGAAAAAGAGATGTCCCTTTCTCTCGAAATTAATCAAAGTTCCATACCACCCACGAACTTTACATACACCGGACATACCAGCAACTTGGATATAAATAATTATACATTGAGGTGAAGAATGATAGACGAATAAACGGCTAGACACTCCTCTACTCACGCATACCCGTCTACATTTGTTTGTTTTTCAATTCTTTACTTTCATGATTCCGGTCTTTCTTCGCATTGTTTTTGGCTTTTAAAAAAAATTCTATCTATATATATATATATATATATATATATATATATCCCAGAATGTGAGAGATTATATATAGTAAATTCCACAGCCTAATAACGTCGCAGCCCACAAGAGCCATGACAGTAAACGAACCGGAAGTCCAAGACTAGATTTCGCCCTTATTTGGGCTCATCAGTTAGACTCATCCAAAGTCAGGATTCGAAACCCTAGCCTCTTGCATGCAAGGCAAGCACTCTACCAACTGAGCAAACGCACATCAACACATTAACACAGATCAAGCAAACTGCGTCGAAATCCGACTGAAATGGACCTACTTTGTCTCGACAAGGGATGGGGTCATCCAACCAGCTAATAACCCCAAGCCGATGCCTCACAAGTAAGACTTTCAACTCAAAAGGACGATGCCATCTAGCAATGCTAACCTAGTAAGCAATTAATGATAGGATTTTCAGAATGTGAGAGATTGTATATAATAAATTCTGCAATTTATTATATATATATATATATATATATAGTAATTTATAAAATATATATGGCGATTAAGCTACACTGAATATTTGGCGTTTCATCCACTCTAGGATTCCTCAGGCTTATGCACGAATTCTGTGGTTGTTTATCGTTTTTATATGGTCCTCTTCTATTGAGGATTTAGTTAGCCAATCAGCTTTCTAGTATCCACCATATAAAAACGATAAACAACCATAGAATTCGCGCATAAGCCTGAAGAGTCCTAGAGTGGATGAAACGCCGAATATTCAGTGTAGCTTAATCGCCATATATATTTTATAAATTACTAACTAGCTCTACCTATGTATTGAGCACTTTTGAAGTAAATACTTAAAGTTTACGCATAAATCTATACCTTCGTATATTAATTTTATGTGAGTAAATGAAGTAGTTATATATATATATATATATAAATATATATATATTTGCAGCAAGTCATTATTCCAGCACGTCTGATTGCACATAACAGAGTTATTCTTTTTCCAAATATTTCTGGATATCTTTTCCATTCGCCGAGCGGTCTTTTTTATTATATCAGCCGGCATGTTCTATAAAATGGCGGCCAAAAGTTTTTATTCAGCATGTTTTTCTCAAACGTTTTCTATTGGTGCGTCCGATTATCATCAAGAGCAATTGTTGTTGTTGTCGTTTTCTTTTCCTTTGAGGCTTGGTGTATTTATAGTTTGTTTTTTTTAGTGGTAATAAAGGTGGGCGCAGAATGATTAGGGCGAATTATTTTTATTTTAATTTCGATTTTCTTATTTTATAGTTTATTTATCTAGTTTCTTGTTTGTTATTAAATACTGTTAGTATATTTGTCTCGGTGTTAAATGAGATCCGGTTACAAAGGGGCTGTATAAAACTATAAATACACCAAGCCGCAAAGGAAAAGAAAAAAAAACAACAACATTGATGATAATCGGACGCTCCGATAAAAAGCGCTTGAGAAAAACATGTCTGAACATCAACTTTTGGGCGCCATTTTATACAACATGCCAGCTGGAATATATATATATGATAAACTGCATCTAACACCCAAAAGAATGCTTTGACGATGATAATTACGAATCTTAAAAGGCGAACCATTATAAGATACATCTACCTTACTTAAAAATGCTAGGTTTATTTTTGGTGTCTTTAATAAAATCCCACCCAATCTTTTTGCTGATGAGGAGACTGTGTTTCAGAAAACTATATGTTAAAATTGTTGTCCATGATTTAATGTCTATCTCAATAAAAACATCGTTTCTGAAACAATCGTACAATTTATTGGCTTTGTTGTGTTCCTTCTTATGAAACCGATTTTTTATTTTGATTATAAATTATCAATCATCTTATTGTATATATCTATAATATGAAGCTGAACGTCTGTGTGTGTGTCTGGTCACGAATAGGCTCCTATATGGTTAACTATTATAGAAAACTGATCACATATAATGATAGAAGATGTATCGACACTGGAATAGGTATGTTTGATCTGGCATAATGATGATTCATTAAAATTGTGAGGTCTGCATACGCGCCTGGTCCACAAAGTATGGAAATAAAAAATTTAAGAATTAAAAAAAAACGTTTACAAGTGTTTTTGATATAGATGCACATAATAATATTTCGATAAGTATGTTTTAACTTAATAGGGATGGTATAATAAAATTGTGGGGCCTGCGTTTGCGCCTGGCCTTTATAGAATGGAAATAGACGCAAACTTTAATAAAGACTTTTCATATCTATCTGCGTAAGTATACTTTGATAATTGTTTCAGTTTGAAGAAATATGGTATAATAAAATTATGGCGTGTTCGTTTGCGCCTGACCTCCATAGAATGGAAATGAGTCACAAAGTTTAACAACGTTTTTGAATATAGATCCACAGAATATTGTGATAAGTGTTTCAGTGTGAACAGGTATGATATAATAAATTATGGGGTTTATCTATTTTATTTTTACTTTCATCATAATTTGCTTTGATTTTGATACCCCCAAATTCGAAGCTATCTCTTTACAACCCTACCTTTTCATAACCTATCATACTTTCATAAATTAGAGTCCATTTTCTGGAGGTTGTTTTTGAACCCAGTCAATGACGGGTACTTTTGCTAGTATATATCATGATTCTTTGGGGGGATACAGAATTTAAATATCGCAATCATGATGGAAAGACTTTTATAATTCATGATTAAAAGTGTTTTCAAATAAAATCAAAAAAGGCGAAGAAGAGAAGGGGGAAAAGGGGGGGGTCAGTTTATGATTTGCTCGAAATCAAAATTGGATGAGGAATTTCAAATAATTACTGATACCCTATCAAAGAATGGGTACCCTCTGGATGTGATTAGGTCAGTTATGCAAAGGAAAATAGCTGAGTTCTCCAAAACTAAAATTCAAACAGTTAATAAATGTCCAATAGGTCTACTTTTACCGTGGTTGGGGACAGTAAATGAGAAATTCGCAAAGCAAATTACTTCAACAGCACAAAATTGTTATTTTGCTTTAAATGTACGTGTTGTGGTCTCTACGAGAACGTTAATGCCATCCTCTCGAAAAAATCTTCTACCCCCGAACATAATCATCATGTAATTATCTGCTCATAAAAATAATAAAACTAAAAAAAAACTTTTAAATATGCATCCTTAAAATATTATATTTAAAATAAAAATACAGTATCCATATTATTAACCTTAGTTTTTTAGAATATTCTAAAATTTATAATGATCCATTCATCAGCTTATACGATGACTGCATTCCAATGACCAAAGGAAAGAATCATTCTACAATCATAATTTTTGAAAATGCATATATTTTATATGAACATGCCCGTTCGTAAAATGTGCTTAAATATGATGGACAGGGTGTCCAAAAAGTCACTCAAAGGTTCAAAATCTTTGTTATTTTATCATTGATGATTTTTTTCTTCTCTATTTCAGATATTTTACAGATAATATTTTGGCAATTAATTATGGATAAATATGCAAGTTGTATCTTTTTGTGACCAAGAGCAGAGAATCGCTTTAAATATATATAAATAAAATATCAAACACAAAAAATAACATCGTTTTCATGCTTCAAGAACCGTCATAACCACGAATCTATATATATATATATATATATATATATATATAGAGAGAGAGAGAGAGAGAGAGAGAGAGAGAGAGAGAGAGAGAGAGGAGAGAGAGAGAGAGGGGGAAGAGAGAGAGAGAGGGGGAAGAGAGAGAGAGAGGGGGAAGAGAGAGAGAGAGAGGGGGAGGAGGGAGAGAGAGGGGGAGGAGGGAGAGAGAGGGGGAGGAGGGAGAGAGAGGGGGGGAGAGGGAGAGAGGGGGGAGAGAGAGGGGGAGGAGGGAGAGAGAGAGGGGGAGGAGGGAGAGAGAGGGGGAGGAGGGAGAGAGAGGGGGAGGAGGGAGAGAGAGAGGGGGAGGAGGGAGAGAGAGGGGGAGGAGGGAGAGAGAGAGGGGGAGGAGGGAGAGAGAGAGGGGGAGGAGGGAGAGAGAGAGGGGGAGGAGGGAGAGAGAGAGGGGGAGGAGGGAGAGAGATAGAATAAATGACAAAGCTATATTCCAAAATTCATGATGTCGACCATCTTATATCTTATTTCTTTAATTCAGTTGACTTTTACAATTCGTGACAGTATCTGTTTCGTAGCGCAAACTCAATCAATTATTATATCAATCAGTGAATCTATTATGCCCTTAACTCATCAGAAGAAATAACTCCAATCAATCCGTCAAAAGGAAATGAAGTGTGATTTGGTGTGATTAAAATCCGAAAATTGGAAGAGAAGCTGCATATACCTTTAATATGTTTCTGTTACGCCATTTTAAAGTTATTTTCGCACCCGCGCGTGTGCGTCTGTGCATTCGTCGAAATAAAATATTAAAAAAATAGGATCGTGGATTTATTCTTACCTCGGATCTAATCATTGGGATGCAACCAAATAATGTATAAGCTCTGAAACCGGGGACAATTTAATTGAGCTTGTCGTTAAAAAAAATTCGACAATATTATAAGGGATTTCTTCCTTCATTCAAGTCGTGGCCTCCCTGGTACAGGCATTGACTGTTATGGCTCCCTATCTATCTCTTTCCATCGAGGCATTCATGAATTCATTGTTGCTCATTATTTTAGGTGTTCAGACTGTAAACGTATGTTTCTCGCTGTCGTCCTTTGCTTCTTCTACCTACGATACGTCCCTTCAAACTAATCTGTTCTATCCCGCTTTTTCTGTAGACTTGGCCCATGAACCTCATTTGTCTCTTCCGTACTGTTCTTATTTAGAGATCTTTCTGTGTTTGCTATTTCTAATACCTCTTGATTTTTTTTTCTTTTCTGTCCAGGATATCTTCAAAATTCTCCGCAGGAACCAAATTTCAATTGCCTTTAGTCTCTCCCTCGTGGTGTTGGTGATTGTCCAACACTCACAACCGTATAATAGAACAGACCATACATACGTTTGGAGGATTCTGAATTTGGTGTCTATTTTAATGTTTATTAGAAATAATTATTTTTTATATAAAAACTATTATTTTAAAGTTATATTTATTATAAGGAATATATACCTCATAAATAATTACTTTTCGTATAAAATAAGGAACATATATGTGTGTGTGAGAGAGAGAGAGAGAGAGAGAGAGAGAGAGAGAGAATATGTGTGTGTCTAAATTACCTGTGGTAAAAACTTTTCTTTCGCATTAGTATTTATCGATAATTTTTTTTTAAATGCAATGGAATACATAAGACCAAAGAAAATTCCGCAGAATCTTAGTAAGCATTAAGTTCAGCCTTTCACTATGATCTAAGGATCATGGCGGAAGGCAGACGTTCCGGCTAAGTTATTTTGACATCATCCAGTTCTTTGGAACATTTTCCAAAACTTCTGTATTTATACCCAATGCTTTGCTTTCGAAAGAATACGTAGATTTGTCCGCGAACAAAAAAAAAAAAAAAAAAAAAAAAAAAAAAAAAGGCAGTGGTTTGCGTTTCGCTCTGAAGCTGACTTATCTGATCCAACTCAAACCCACCTCCCCCACACACCGATATTTCATCAAATCAAATCAATCGAAATGATGACACGTGACTAACGCCTGAGAAGAAAAGAAGAGACAGATGCACCAATCCCAGCATTCAAGAGAAACAGATAAGGCAACAGTTTTCCAATGTTAAGTATAAAAATAAATAAACCAAAATGGAAGATGGGGTTAGAGTAAGGGTTTTTGTTTTGTGTTCTGTTTCTATTTACCGCGTCTGAAAAAAGGAAAAAATAATCTACCTATATACTTATAAATTCGAAAATCACCCCCACTTGAACATGAGTTCGATTCACATTTCACAGCAAAACCTTAAGGATTTTACAAGAGATGAATTTATAAGCTTGTTGAGATATATTATTATATCAAAATTACTGTGTGTGTGAGTTCTTTCCACATAGGTTCCGAAACGGCTGAGCCTATCTTCTATAAATTTCACACAAAGCTCCTTTATATGACTGGCATTGTTCTTAGATAGGTTGTGTACAGAAATTCACTCGATAAATATCGCAAAAATTTGATCTTAATAATAGCTTTGCTCTCTTATAGATAAAAAAGAATATTTTTACAGAAAAATATTTTGCGTTACACCGGCCAGGAGATAATAAAATCTTTGCAAATCATTTGTACTTTAAAAACGCACATTTATTACAATCTGAAGATATAACATTCGATTACAGATCGAATGATACCCTATTCAAACCCAGGTGTATCCCACCAATTTATTTTTATTTTTTTTCTTATTGAATTCAATTTACGATAAAAGAAGACGTATCATTTAAGATCGCCGCAAATCATTTCTTCGTTTGCTTATTTCAAAACTAAACATTAATCGGAAGTGATTTTTCCAGGGCATTCATTGTCAAGGCCAAATAACAGCTGACGTGATATTGTAAACAAATACAGACGAAATTCATTATTTTTCATTTAAAAATTTTTTTGTTTTATTTTTGGGGGAGGGGGTAGTGGAATCAGTCCACCGGGCAAATTATTCCTCGTAATATATAATAATTAATAGAGGATTAATGCTATAATAATGCATACACAATCTGAATAAATTAAAATATCATGTTTAAGCGTATTGTACGACCGGGCAACACCGGGCTGTCAGCTAGTCAAGTTATAAACAGCAAAGGTCGTTATTGTTGTGAGTAAATATTTTGAAATACAGATTTTTCATTTTCAAGATGAAATTCGAAACTGGCAAAAACTTTTGCGGCAACTTAATATTTTATTTTAACTCCGAAAAAGAACAAAAGAAAAATTGAAAAAGTGCAATTTGTTTTAAACATTTTATTTATTTATTATTTGTTTTTCGTCTTGATTTTTCCAAATGCTATATCTTCTTGAATGAAATCGGAATTTTTTTTTTCAAGTAATAACTTCGAAAGAAAAATAAATAAATAAAAATGAATTAAAAAAAAAACCCGAAACAATCTTAAAATTATTTATTTATCTATGGAAACTATTTGTCTTGATTCTTTCTCTCAAACGTCGCAAAACAATACAACTTTCTTCCAAGTTGAAAATCTTATTCAAAATTGATAATAGACTTTTAAATAAATAGCAAATAAACAAAGAACCCCACACACTAAGTCTTGTCTTTTGATCTGTATTAAAAAAAAAAAAACAAGAACTTTTATTCAGTCAATGTGTCACCAACCAACCAACCAAACAAGAAGAGTTACTTCCCTTTATTATAATCACGTCTGTCTTGATTTCTTTATTGTACTCTCTTTTCCTTTTTTTAAATACTTTTTTGTTTACTTTTGCATTTCTATTCAAAAACTAAATGCTTTGTTTCCTTTCAACTTATTCTCTTTTGTTTCATTTCACTCTATTGTTTCCTTTTTTAATTTTTTTTTTAAATGACAAAAGAACTACTGTGATACTGCAATATTCTTTTAACTCTACTGTATTAAACTATTCTCTACCCTTCAGCCTTTTTTTTTTAGCTGTTTTGTATATGAAACAATCAGTTATGATAAGTTCCCGATGACACAAGATCCATCGTAGAAAAAAAAAATTAAAACAAGCAATAGGACAATGATGACTAAAAGAATTAAAAAACAAAACAAAACAAAAAAAACAATAAATAAATAAATAAAAAAGAAATTGATATTATTTGGATTCTTCAGACTACTGTTCTCATCTTGAGAGTTATTTTCACGTTTTGCTCGATATAACCTCCGGCCTTCTTCAGGTACATCTTGTTGAACTTGGGAATATTTCTGTCGAACTCGGGAATTTGAACGGAATCTCGAATAGACCGCAGTGGTTAGAGTACTTGGAAAAAAATAAATTTTAAAAGTAATATTCTCCTGAACGCTGAAGGTTCATGTCTCAGTATGGTAGGCACCGCCAAAACTGGGGGGGGGGGGGCAGGTCAGTACTTTTTGACGGACCGTCTTTTTAAAAATCTACCAAAAATCAGGTAATTATCCGATCAATACGAAATTTTCAGCGATTGTTAGGAGAAGAATGAACTT
The DNA here is from genome assembly GCF_053919585.1 of Euprymna scolopes. Lineage (NCBI taxonomy): Eukaryota > Metazoa > Mollusca > Cephalopoda > Sepiida > Sepiolidae > Euprymna > Euprymna scolopes. The sequence continues at coordinate 105,150,319 of NC_136510.1, read as the reverse complement.
TATAACAGTGTACTTATTTTTCATAAACGATATTTATATATATATATATTTTTGCTTACAAACCCCCCCCCCCTTGTTTTGAAGTGGGAACAAATATGCTTAAAATAATCATCTGAAACTGAACAAAACATATTGTGTTGTTGTAACGGACAGAATTATAGATTAAAAAAAAAAATTGTTTGCATACCTTATTTTGACGTCTGAATATCAGAACTTCGATTGTGTTTAATTATCCCGCTTTTGAGTTTTGAAGTGTGAAATTCGGTGAATATGTTAAGTAAAATAATTAATTTAAGTTAAGCAAAACAAAAAAAAAAAATTTTTTTTTTTAATATTTATACGAAAAAAGCCATTTTAAAATTTTTGATAAATAAATTAACAATTTTTTTTTAGCGAGCCGAATAATGCATGACCATTATTAAACAGGGCATGCTTTGAATAATCGATACAAAAAAAAATTCGATAAATATTGTGCCCTTTGTGTTAAAAATAGCATCATTTTTTTCGATCCCGTTTGAAAACGTTTGCCGCCTTTCGACTACGGTTGACCAAACGCGCTGAAATAATTTTTTTTTATTCTGCTTTAAATTGCCCCCCCCCCCATTTTGGGGAGCCTGGCCCCCACACACATACACATTAAAAACCAAACTCATACAAATGGTCACCCATCTGGTACTGGCCAGCCTCAGCTTAATAATACATTGAAATTTTCGTCACTGAAAAATAAGTTTTTTTGGCCTGTTTGGTCTTCCATAGTTTTCTTATTATCAAACGAAAACGTAAACAGAGTCGACCTGAACTCTACGTCGATGCGAAATATCTGGTTACCTATATGAATAAGTGGAATTATTTGAAATTCAGGTACTTATATTATAATAATTTTGCATATTCTCTTAGAAAATCATCCTAAATCTTAGTTAGACAATAAATAAATAAATTATTTCAAAAACCCTTTTTTTTAAATATTTAAATACGTTTTTTGTGCAAGACAAAAAATGTCAATTGTTAACTTTTTGGGAAAATTTAACATTTAAAATTGAATTAAAAATAGTAGAAAAAGTTTTACATTATTCTGTTTTCTATATGATAAAATTCAGGGTTTTATCTTTCTGGAAAAAAAAAGTTACTCAGAAATAATGGATTTTAATAAATGTAATTTAGTTTTAAAAAACAACAACAACTTGATTTTGCGGCCATTTTTGGCGGTGCCTACAGTATGGGTAACAGAAAAATAAAATTGCGAATTACGTAATTACGTCATGGCTGACGGAACGAGAGCATGCTACCCCCGTGGAATAAACAAAGGGTTCCGTTCAAAATTCCGTCCAAATTCCCGAGTTCGACAGAAATATTCCCAACTTCAACAAGATACGCCTGAAGAAGGCCGGAGTTTACATCGACCAAAACGTTGTGAAAATGACACTCACGATGAGAACAGTACTCTGAAGAATCCACACAATAAGAATAACCAATACTCATGCAAAAAATGAATAATAAAAAAGAGTGGTTAAGCAAAATATTGTACGTAGAAAACTCTACGATAAAGTGAACTTTTTCTAAAGTTTTTAATTGAATGGATCATACACGAAAATTTTCTTTCTACTTATGGGTCATTGCTTATCAAGGCCTGAGGGACACTAAGGATAAGATTTACAAAGATTGTTGGCTGGTTGAAGATCGCCGCTGGGAAAATACGCCGAAATAGGTAAAAAGATTACCTAAGAAGAAATTGATTTTTCAATAAGACGGTTAGATAAATATTTGTTTGCATTAGACTTGAAGACGACTATGGTGTAGTGGGTTGAGAACTAGCCTCTTGGTATTTTGTTTCACAAATAATATGTTCTAGGAAAGAAACTTTGTTCATGAAAATGCTGTGTTATTTTTGGTACAGAGAGAGAGAGAGAGAGAGAGGGGGTTTTAATGGTTGTAGCCAGATGAGGTTTTTCTGTGAATGTTTTATGGAAGGGAAGAGGCGACAGGGACTGGAGCACCTAATAATGGAGCACAGTCGAGAACATGATGGTAAACGATTCTTCTAAGAATGTAGGGTTTGAATTGAATGATTATTAATTTCAAAAGTTTCAGTTTGTGTTTTTATTCAGATGAACGATGCCCACAACGCATGTATTGATTTGAAGTTGATTAAAATAATTCAATAAAAAAATAATTAGATTCGGCCATTTTTGCAAGAGTATCATTCTCATATCATTGCCAGAAATAACTCGAGATAAAAACAAGGACTTACCTGCTGGATGTTTTCTCAGTTCTGGTTTTGTCTTACTAAATCAAGGTGGGCTAATTCAACTGAAGATTCGGGACGGGTACTTATTTCGTTTCTAGACATGTTAGTTTGAGCAAGAATGCGTAAATAGTTTGATAATTAATCAATTGTTCAATTTCCATTAACTGGCGTAATAATATTTTTTAAAGGTGAATAACTCCTGCAAACTACCAGAGAGTTCATATTTCTTCGTCAATCCCATTGTCGATTAGGCGATTAAAGAGAACTATAATTACGTTTAAATAGAGGGTCCATTAAATGGGCTGCCATTCGGCCCAAACATCTTGTAAGCAATTAACTGTAAAGTCAAATTTCCGTCAAAGGTGTAATCTTTGACTTCCGGCGGAAGTTATTATAGCAACCAATCAGGAATCCTGTCTTATCCGTGTTGTTTCTGACATCGTTTCTTTACATGCAATACGTCCTCAAATCTCACTGACTAGATTTCACTTCTATAGGGTGTCCCACAAGAAGCTGAATCGACCAAATATAAGATAGAACAATAGAAGCATCAAACTGGCGAAAAAAGATTTCAGAGTATCTAGATTAACCCTACTAAAGTCATCATGAGTCGTTACACCATCAAGGAGTCGATATTTATTGTAGAGAGGTATTTTCAGTTGAATTTAAATTTTAAATCCATCAGCTTCTTTTGGGACACCCTCACGCTGCCTCATATCCTCTTATCTGTGCCGACAGTGGTAACGCTCTGCTGATTAGTAATGGCAGTAAAATTAACTTCACCTACTCATAATTAACGCAAGCATCCAAGCAGCTGTTAAATAGCTTGATTTTTTTTTAATTTAAAAGAAAAAATTCATCTTGATATAATTAGCAACCATTTATAAACTTTTTATTTTTACTACGAATTACGCGAGGTGACAATGGTTCAGTGATTAACAACGTAGACTAACGACCTGAGTTCGAACCCAGTTCATTCCACAAAAAATCACTTTTACATAGAATGTTGGCAACCTTCATGTGGTCCAACCTGGCAACATGTAAAAGGTTACATGGTTTAATTTATACTCAATCCTCTTTTACATGTTGTCAAGCATCTTATTCATCTCTCTACTCACGAGGGTGGGGATGAGGTGACACAAGGGTTGAAAAGCAGGATTGAAGAGTCAGTGCCCTAGAGGAAGAACACTCTGGTTTGCAAAAAAACAAAACAAAAAAAACTTGTGTTTCCTCGTCGATATTCCCCGGTAGGGGTGCCCCAGGTAATTAGAAATAACTAACGACTTCTCAAAGGGAGACGGTAAAGCCTGAGATGATCGACCTATTAGAAATGTACAGGACCAGCAGCATACAGCAATCAACAGGGGAAAAACACATTTCAATCATGGTTTATACTCAGTTGACTTCAGTGTCAAAATAGAAAAGATGGCTGAGATGTGATGTCGCCAAGTATGCTCACTGATAAAAAGGGTTTGAGAGACACTGCACTAACGAACCCACACAATTCTTGATTTTAGGATGCATATATAGAGTGCCCAAAAAAGGCACTAAAGAGTTTTGAACTTAAATAGATTCTTTATTTTTTAGGATATCTTTTTGTAATTTTAACACAATCTAAGTCAAAATTTGTGAAATGTTTTTAGTAAAAAGCAAAATTCAAACAATCTTAGTTTATAAAAAATAAAGTCTTTTAAATGTTGTCCATTTTCAGCTTCGCATATTATTTCTCGCTATGGCAATGTCAGTGGATGCCACCTTCCCCAGACTTGACTAGCCTAGACCTTTTCTTGTGGAGATATCCTAAAGTAAGAGTCTATGTTAACAAACCCCAAACCATGCAAGAATTGAAGGAAAACACCAGGAACGAAATAAAGGAGTTAAATCGCAATCCAGAGATTCTGCAATCTGTCATGAATAATGCTTTTGAAAGAGCACAAATATGCGAAGCTGAAAATGGGCAACATTTAAAAGACATTATTTTTCATGAATAAAGATTGTTTGAATCTTGCATTTTTTTAAAAAAAGATTTTATAATGTCTTAGTCAGATTGTGTTAAAATCACAGAAAGATATCCTCAAAAAATAAAGGATCTATTAAAGTTCATGACCCTTCAGTGACTTTTTGGACAGTCTGTATTTAAACCACTCAAATATGCACAGCTGAACGTACACACGTGTCCCAGACTTTTTTCTTCTTCTTCTGGAGCAACGATAACACCGGCCGATTTCACGTAAGTAAGAAGAAAAATTATAAGAGTTAAAACATACAAAAAAAAAAAAAAAAAAAAAAAAAAAAAAATTGTAGGGAATTTAGTTTAGGTCGAACAATATAAACTCTTGTTTCATTCTATTTTTTTATTTTTTTTTATTTATTCAAGCATTAACTGCGGAACTCAATATCAGAAATCTGACATTGGATTTAGATTATAGATAAAACATAAGTTATTACTTTTTAATTCGAAAACACACGCACACACACACACACACACACAAACACACACACACAAAAACACACACACACACACACACACACAAGGAATATTTAGTTATTTTATCGTATTTTGTCCACGTCTCTTTTTATGCAAAGTCGTTGTGCATATGTTTATATCTATGTATTTTCGCCGTTCTTTTGCGAAGGTCGCAAATAGAAGTTCCACGAAAACATCATCTGTAACTTATTTTACAAATATTTCAAATTCTTATAGAAAAAGAATCAGGCATACATGTCTATGAGCTGGATTAGTTCCATCAATTGTAAAAATACTACTAATAAAACTTGTATATCTATAAATACATGAACGTGTAATATATATTTATGAATGTATGCATACACGCACATATAAATACATATATACATATACGTATATTTACATGCATATACACATACCAATACATGTCCAAATACAGGCACACACACCGACTATATATACATATGGTTGTGTTCAAGTCTAAAGTAAATAAGTTCTTGATGAGCCGTTCCATATAAGTTATCAAATTTACCAAATTTTCATTACTAATGATTACTATATTGACCTATTTCTACTGTACACTCTTTAACCCTTATCCTTGAGTGGCCTCTGGGCCTTGATAATGTGGTGACGCCTATGTAAAGAAAAAAAAACATATATTTATATAAATATTAGATATACATATATACATATGTCTAAATAAACATATATATCTATTATAATAAATCCGTATTCTTGTCTGTTTGTTAACAATGACGTCATAACACGCACACACATATGTATGACGCTACGTATGACGTCATATATGGATATGTGCAAAAGCAAAAGTAGACTTCCCGGACAATGTCGGGAAGCCTGCTAGCACATATATATATATATATATATATATATATATATATATATATATATATATATATATATATATATATATATATATAGTAATTATTATCGAGCTTATTATATATCTAAATTACAACGAGCACTTTTTCTTTCCCTGTATTTTAATTAAACTAGTAATTTTACTATTACATTAAAATACACTCTGCTCTTTAGACTATTGTTCTAATCTCCTTTATATATATATATATATATATATATATATATATATATATATATATATATATATATATATTCTTTCTTAGAAGTGCATGCCTGTGGAACTCTCTTCCGTTTGCCTGTTTCCCACCTGACTACAACTTGGATGTCTTCAAGTTCAACATAAACAAATTCCTGATGAACCGCTCCCTTAAGTAAGACACTTTATTAAATCTCCAATACTAACGATTACTACGATACTATACCATTGATTACTGTACACGCAATAGCCCTTATCCCCAAGTGGCATCCGGGCCTTGATAAGTGGTGACCACCATGTAATTATATATATATATATATATATATATATATATATATATATATATATATATATATATATATATAAGTGAAATTGTTTTGTGTGTCTGTCAGTGTGTGTACATTTCCCTCTATCAATTTAACATAAGGGGTATTGAGATTTGGGAAAATCTTTTTAATCGGTTTTTGGCCAAGAATTTGGCTGTCAAGGGGTCAGAGTTCAACGATTTGACCTTTGAAAACTTTACCAAACTCCTCCGCTAATTTTGCGTCTAAACATTTTAAATTTTATATGTAGGTTACTTGGACATAGATCAGACTTTTTAACTTGATTTGAGCCCAAAACAATAAATGTTAAAGAGGCCAAAAATTGCGGTCAGATTTAAAAATTGACCCTTTTGATCTAAACATTTGAAATTTTACATAAAGTGTATTCAGACATAGGACAAGCTTTTTAATCGTTTTTTTGGCTGAAAATTTCGCTGCCAAGAGGTCAAAGTTGAAAGAGTTGACATTTACGGACTCTACCAAACTCCTCTGTCAATTTTGGGTCTAAACACTTGGAATTTATGATGTAGGTTACCTGGACATGAGTCAAACTTTGTAATATATATATATACATATGCACACTAATTTATGAACAGTACATACGTTCCGAGCAAAGCCGGGCTGAATTGTTAGTATATATTATATAGAAATTCATGCATTGTATAAATACACAAATCTATACATATCTAGATTTGTGTATACACATGGATATACAATATATAACTATTTATATGCACATATGCGCATAAAGATAGTTATATGTACATATATACATAATAATGTATATACATACACATATATACATATATGCATGCATAATATATATATATATATATATACACAAACGCATGTGTATGTGTGTGTATATATATGTGTGTGTGTGTGTGTGTGTGTGTGTGTGTGTGTGTGTGTGTGTGCATACCTATGTCACAGATGAGTGCACATTGTAAGACATATACATTTGAATCAGTAAATCTATTTTATCTAAGAAATATTTTTCTCGTGCTAAAAATATTTTAATCTATTTTAATCTCGTTTGGTTGTTTCGAAGGCATTTCATTTTATTTTTTTACTGTGACTGACAGAAACCTTCATGGAAGGCTGACGCTGGGTTAAAAAGCCACCTTCATGCACAAAGCTATGGAAAAATTAAATGAAGAAATGTAAAATTTCTATTAAAAACAAACAATCACGCACACACACACACACACACACACACACACACACACAAATATATATGCATGCATATATATTTATATATATACTAGCATCTCAGCACGGTGTTGCCCGGGTGTTTGGATGTGTATGTTGAGCAAAAAAAAAATGTGGTAGTAGGAAGGCAGGCTCGAACCCATACTGCGAAGGAGGAAAAGAACAGGGAAAAACCCTGACGTCTTTTTCGTTACGACCACCGCCAAACCGGAAGTGAGTTAAGTTTAAATTAAGGCTAGACAATCGAAAGGAGAGGATGACTTTCAAAAATATCGGCGAAAAATGCGACCCCCCCTGTCAATTTTTAGTCTACAGACTCGAAATTTGATATACAGGGTACTGAGATTTAGGATTTCGGCCAGTTCAACGATTTACCATTTGAAAACTCTACCAAACTCCTCCGACAATTTTTAGTCTGAACACTTGAAATTTTTAGATATAGGTTCCTTGGACATGAATCTAACTTAATAACTTGATTTGAGCCCGAAACAATAAATGTTAAGGGGTCATAATAGGGGTCAAATTTTAAACAGTTGACCGTTTTTTTGTTTTTTTTTTTAAATTTTTGCTCAGCATACACCTCCAAACACCCGGGCAACGCCGGGCACCCATGCTAGTACTCCTATAAATTCGTTTTTCTTTTGTGTGTATTGATATTCATATTAAAACTCCTCTTTTCTATTTATTTAAAAAGAAAATACAATGTTCTTATATATGGGTTGTGGAAATGCATTCACTAGCAAACGATCTAGCTAATTATCATATTCTTTTAAACATTCCCTATTAGTTCTTTCGGTTTTCTTGTGGGATGATCATCTTGAGTTAACTATTACGTGTAATTATATTCATGCAGATATTCTACATGATTTATACTTGCATAATATTTGCATAAAATCTTTACACTAAACAAAAAATTGTTTCCATATATATTTATGTATGCGTATATATTTTTGTTTAATCTATTAGTCTATTATCTATTATGTCTATAGAAGTGAACGTGTCTGTGTGCCTGTCTGTGTGTGTGTGTGTGTCTGAGTGTCTGTCTGTGTGTGTATATTTCCCTACGCAATAACTCTATCAATTTTAAGTCTACAGACACAAAATTTTATATACAGAGTACTGAGATTTGGAAAAATCTTTTTGATCGGTTTTCCGCCGAGAATTTGGCTGTTAAGGCGTCAAAGTTCAACGATTTGACTTTTGAAAACTCTACCAAACTCCTCCGACAATTTCTAGCCTAAACACTTGAAATTTTCGATATAGGTTTCTTGGACATGGATCTAACTTAATAATTTAATTTGAGCCCAACGCACTAAAAGTTAAGGGGTCATAATAGGGGGCAAAGTTAAAAAGAATTGGACCTTTGCGGTCTCTACCAAATTACTCAGACAATTTCTAGTCTAAACATTTGAAATTTTACATAAAGGGTATTCAGAGATAGGGCAAACTTTTTCATCGGTATGGGTTGAACATTTTTAGTTACCAATATATAAATGTATGTATGTATGCTTGCATGTCTGTCCAACACTTTCGACAGAGGCGACGGATTTTTTCCAGATCAGTATCGTTTAAAAGTTTGACCTTTCAGACGACAAATACCGAAAAATTGGCTAAAACCTTAATATATTCACCTTAAACTGACCACTTTTCTACAGGGGAGGGTTGCTTTTTTCGCCGATATTTTTTAAATCATCCTCTCCTTTCGATTGTCTAGTCTTAATTTTTAAAAAATGTCACTTCCGGTTTGGCAGTAGTCGTAACAGCATAGACGTTCTTTTCCTCCTTTGTGGTACGGGTTCGAGCCCGTCTTCCTTCTACCACTTTTTTTTTTGCTCAATATACATATCCAAACACTCGGGCAACGCCAGGCTGAAATGCTAGTTCTCTATATTGCTCTGTAATTACATTAAGCTTCTTATATAAGGATTGGTATATAATAAGAACAGATATTTCTACATATATATATATATATATATATATATATATATATATATATATATATATATATATATATTATTTGGATTATTCGGGCCACTGTTCTTCATGTGTATCTGTCGAACTCGGACATTCCCGAGTTCGACAAAATACAACTGAAGAAGGTCGGAGGTTTCATCAACCGAAACGTTGAAAACTGACACTCAAGATGAATCCGATGAAGAATTGTAAATGTCACTGACTTAAAAGAATAAATTATAAGATGGTCAACATCATGAACTTTGGAATATAGACTTTTGTCATTCATTCATTATATTGCTCTGTAATTACATTGAGCTTTTTAAATAAATATGTTATAAGGAAATAAAGTAGATTTCCACAAATATATACACACACATATATATATATATATATATATATATATATATATATATATATATATATATATATATATATAAAGGAAACAAAGAGTAAAAATAATAAAGTTTACCGAATCTGAAATAATATTCCAATATTTAAAAGATCTATGTCCCAATGGATGACTAAATCCTTAATATTTGTGAAAAAAAAGTCGGACTCTTCTGACTTAGAGATAACAAACTCAAACAAAATGGCCGCAGAAAGCAGAAAAGCAGATGTTTGTTTCGCTTTGTTTTATTGAAAAAAAAAACACAGCAAAGGGCAACGACAACGACGACGACGCAGGTTGTGTATAATACGGGCCGAATTCAAAACGGATTATTACTTACATGAAAAAACATTGTGTTCGTCATTCTTAAGGGTATTTAAAGATAACAATTTTATGAGACGCATGTAGATCTGAGATAAGCAGAAACAGCCAGATTCATAGAAAAAGAAACAAATATATAACTGTTTTTAGAAAAGTTTATTTTACTCTTTCTTTTCGTTGTTTTCGTTTTTAAGAAATCTTCATATTACATTTTTCGGTAATGTCTGAAATTTCTAAAAGATAAATTTATATATTCTCATTTTCCGGATGGCCAATGTCGGCTTCGGCAACAGAAAACAGCAGCTTATTTCGTGATAATCTTAAAAAAAAAAACGTGTTACTCAAAATATCCGGTTTTTTGAAAACAAGTAGAAGTTTTCGTAATGTTATATATAAACCCAATTTATAAACTAAACTGAGTTTATATATAAAATTACGAAAACCTCTGTACGGCATAATCACGTTGACACACCGATTCCTGTTGGATCATCGAAGTTAAGCAACGTTGAATCTGGTCAGTACTAAATGGGTGACCATTTGGGGCTTTGCTTATCTCGGTATTATTTCCAGCCGTCCTGGACTTCTCCTTATTATTGGACTTAAGCAGTGCCGATTCAGGAGAGGTGGAGTTAGGCATTTCGCAACCCTTGCCTCACAATTACACACGCAGTTGCCCCTACAAGGGGGTATCCTTGGTCTTTTGAGATTGAACGGAATATCGATACGAAAATTTCTGCTGGTTCAAAAATTGGGATATTTGGAGTAACATTTTTTTTTTTGTCACAAAGATTCCTGGACTTGGAATAGATTTCCGCGAGATGTAATAAATGCACCAACGACGTAACAATTCAAAATGAATTCGAACAGGTACTAACCTATTGTATTATCTTCTCTGTAAATTTCTACCGCGTTTTCATGGCAACTGAAACATGCTTCTTGTATTTTTTGCCGAATTTTTTTAATTGAATTGAATGATCACTTCAACAATATCCATAATTGTCCTAAACATTTATGTAGCTATCCTGAATACTTTGGTCATCTCTTCCTAGTATATCTGGAAGCCTGGCTTTTTCAGCCCATTCTTGGCTTTGTATATTCTTCTTGTTGCTTCCTTCTTAGCTTGCAGATACAATTCCTTACTCAGCAAACTTTGTATCTACTGATTCCATCGTTTCTGCTTTTCTTTGATACGCTTTTTAAATTCTTCATTCTGCCATTATGTCCTCTTACCAATTGCGTATTCTTCCATCAATCTGCAAGTCCGGCCCGTTACATTCAACAGTTCACCCTTCAGCATCTTTCATTGTTCTTTCACACGACTTATAGCAGATATGGTAGCCAAACTATCATTTGGTATCTATGTAATGCTGTTGGTTCCGGAAAATAAATTAGCTGATTATTTTAATAATTGCGTTTCGTACGTCTAAATAGAATGCTGCCTAAAAAAGGCATTTTAGAATGAAATATTTATAAACAATAAATTAGGCATGTTAACTTGATAGAATGGAATTTTATTCTGATAATTATGTTTTCAATTGGAAGAGAAATTTGGAATCAAGATGGCGGTTTGGAATGTGGGAATAATAACAAATGGATTATGTGAAAACATCAGGTGATGACGTAACAAATTAGAAAGAGAGTTTTAGAATTGAGAGAAAGTGAGAGAGAGAGAGAGAGAGAGAGAGAGAGAGAGAGAGAGAGAGATGGTCGAGTATCGGCCTTTTGCCAGCCGGACATGGAATGAGATAATCTACCCGATATGAGTTATGTGAGGGAGGGGCTTACATAAGGAATTACACAACTATGAAATTGCAACCCCTACAGAATAATTGAAGGAATACACATTATGAAATCACTATGATTGTTCCCGGCCCTCCATGGCCCGGGTAACAAGATCAAAGTGTAGTATCTATTCCGGCAGATACTGCAAGCAAAGACCATATGTGGAGGCAACCCCACATTGTCACTATCCAGCTCCCCTATTCCCCGGGGAGTTGATCCCCATTTCTCCTTCACTCCTCACATTAAAAATCGGCCTTGTGCCTAATTTGCTCGGTGGGGGAGCAAATAAATACCCACATTATGAAATCACTAACTTGGTCCGGCGTTGTTAAGAAGAAGACGAAAAGATGACACGAGCACGAGTTTGTGTATACGTAAAACGCCAGTCCACGAACAGGGAAAAATGAAACATTATATACACTCGAATGTTTTGTTATTCATATATGTAAAGACATAGCAATATATATATATATATATATATATATATATATATATATATATATATATGTGTGTGTGTGTGTGTGTGTGTGTGTATGAATGACTTCAAAATTGCCTCTGATATGGGTATATATGCTGATGACACTATACTCTATAATAGGCATGACAGGAAAACAAATAAACACATATCTTAAGAAATGGCAGAAACACAAGAGGATGACCTCCAATCTGTAGTGGAATGGGGACAAAAATGGATGGTCACGTTCAATGCCGCCAAGACTAAACTAGTTTCATTCAATAATTACAAGAAACCTCCTCTACCATCTATAGCAATGGCCAATGACTCTTTATCTGAGAGTACATCTTTCAAACTCCTTGGCCTAATGTTCACAGGAAACATGTTGGAACAATTACATTGAAAGCATCACCAGGGCGCTGCGAGGAAGGTGGGCTCTCTCTACTGTGCTAGAAAACTACTAACACCCGAAAGTATCCTGTACCCCTATAAGGCCACCATTCGCCCATGTATGGAGTATTGCTGTCACATTTGGGCTGGTGCATCTGCTACTAGTCTCTCGCGTCTTGACAAGGTTCAAAAGAGAAATCTGATAGGCCCTGAACTGGCATCTAAGCTTCAGCCTCTGTCCCATCGACGAAAAGTTGCATCCCTCTGCCTGTTCTACAAGTATTTTAATGGTGAATGCTCTGACGAACTGCAAGCACTTGTGCCCCCATGACGTGAACACCCTCGACAAACCCGACAGGCTGCTAAATCCCACCCCCACACTGTAGAGATCCCTAGATGTAAAAGATTTTTCTACTCCAGTAGTTTCTTCCCCAGAACCGCTAGACTTTGGAATTCCATTCCAGGTCCCTGCTTCTCCAACTGTACTGACGTGCAGAAGTTCAAGTGCAACGTGAACCGACATCTTGCTGCCCAAATCCCTACTTAGCACCCCAAGTAGTTGTTGCCCCTAATAGTAGCCCCTACACCAAAGTGGCAATTTTCCTTGTTTGGGGCGAAAGTGTAATAAATAAAATATATATATATATATATATATATATATATATATATATATATATATATATATATAAGTGAAATCGTATGTCTGTGTGCGTGTGCGTGTATGTGTGTATCTACATTTTCCTAGCAAACTACTCTGTCAATTTTCGGTCTACAAACTCGAGATTTGTCATAAAGGGTATTGAGATTTAGGAAAATCTTTTTAATCGGTTTTCGACCAGAAATTTGGCTGTTAAGAGGTCGAAGTTGAATGATTTTAATTTTGAAAACTCTACCATCAAATCCATCCTCCAATTTTGGGTCTAAACAATTGAAATTTTTCATGAAGGCATAATCTACATGGGTCGTCTAGGTCCCTACATGTGGTAGCTTGTCTTATTGTTTTCCATTCGACTACCGGCGAATGTCCGCTTTCCTTGAGTTCCCAGTATTTATTTGCTAGCGTTGTTTTCATACGGTGTTTTTTTATTGTTGAATGTACTTTTGTGGTCATAATGTCGAGTATTGAAATCTAAGGAAGTCATACCTACGTAATATTTCTTGTTATTCGGGTTTTCTTTCGCAAATATTGTGGCCTGGTAAACTACGCTTTTGGTTAGACATTTATTTTGAAGTGGGCAGAGTGTGTGGTGTCTACAGTTGCATTTATCTTGTTCGTTATTAGTATTTTTATTTTTATTTCTAGTATTGTTGTTGTTGTCCGGGTTTGGTTTATTATTATTATTATTATTATTATTATTATTATTATTATTATTATTATTATTAATATTATTTCTGCTAGTGTTAGTTTTATTTTTGTCATGGTGTCTACTTTTTTATTGTTTATTTTGTTGTTGTTTACATTGTTTTTATTTAATATTTTGTTATTATGTGCTTTAATTATCATCTCTAAATTTTCGCATCAGCTGTAGGATAACTTTAAGGTATTTTTATTGAAGATTTTGTGTAAGGGGTTGGTTGCGGGAAAAAAGTGTTTTTCAATAAGATCTAGAAATTTCTTGCCAAGTTTTGTTTTTAACATTTGATTGTATGGGGCCGTATACCAAATTATAGTTCTTTTTCTTCTATAACGAAACCAAAACTTATGAAGAATTCTTGGTAAAATTATTTATGATAAGAAATGGAAGTACATAACAATTAAACAACCCAGATGTAGGCGTGACACAGAAAATAACACACACGCTATCGTATTAATGTATAGGTGCTATTTTAAAATTGTGCTTGACTGACTAAGAAAATTTCATTTTTTAAATAACTTCAAACGTTTAAGTCAATCAAACTCAAATTTTACAGACACAATAAAAATATGTGTGAAACTTTAACATGGAGTTTTATACAGGGTCACCCTAAAAAATGCCAACAATAGAATCGTTAACAGAATTTACAATCCTTTCTGCCATCTAACCATATGTGGTACAAATAATCTTCAGTCTATCTGACTTGGCCATCAAGTTTCAGCTATAAATGTTCAACAGTTTTATTTTATCACCATTTAATAAAATGCACATTTGGATACGATATACAGCCTTTTCAATAACCTTGACATGCACCTAGATTGGAATTGCTCTGATTTTCGTTGTGATGGCCTACTTCAGATCAGGAATTGTCCGGAGACTGTTTTCATAGTGTTATATATTCACTGCGACCGGTTATCCATATGTGCTTTTCACTCTACATAATTTCTAAATCTACTTTTGTCACTGGCCTAGGATATATACACACTGACAGCGAGAAAACACAACACAGTTGATCTACAAAATATATTTTGTTTTATTTCACACCAACAGGAGTATGAAGTTTAGTTATGACGGGTGTTTTATATCAGCGAAGGCATGTTGTGGGTGGGTGTGGATGTTTGACAGTTAGGAAGATGTGTCAGCTTGTTCTCTGCCTTTGTGACCAAGTGCCCGCTTTCTGTTGTATCAATTTATATACACATTCTTTTCCCCTGGAATGACTACTATTTCCCATTGTTTCAAATCCTTTGACCGATATCCTCTCACAAATTTCTGGTTAAATTATGTATCCCAGTAGACAATAGTGAAAAGTCCCGCATTCCTCAAATGGAATTAATTTGCGTATGTGCAACCCATCGAATGCCTCTCTTCCTGGGGTCACCTGTCAAATAGCCAACAGTAGGTATTATCTTTGCTCTAAACCCATGGTTACAAATATCGGGGTTTTAAGGTCCTCTGAGTGTGGGTTTTATTAAGGAACACGCCTCTTAGTACTAAGACGATCACCAAAGTTGCCGTGCACATTATTGGACAACGATAAGACTGCTGGACTTTTATAATTGATACTTGGTGGACAAGTCAGGCGAAGATTGGAGTTTATTTGGATTAAATATGGTTGGATTGCGGAATGAATTTTGATTATCATTAACAGTTCCATGCAGGAAATCATTTGAGAGGGTGGGGCTTACTCTAAATATTAATGGTTGTTATAAGAAAAGTAATTGTGACAGACAAGTCGATTCCAAAAAAACAAAAAAAGAAACATAAATACAAAAGAACGTGTAAAAATGCTTGGACTGCAAAGCAGACGAATGCAATTTTGGATTTTGAGGGTCATTCTTTTAAATTAAGCCCTTATAAAGGAACCTATTTTATGAAAACTACAAGAATGGGCAGTTGATTTGAGAAAAAAAAATTAATGTTTGAGATATTTCTGTTTCGTTTTAGAAATTAAAAAAATATTTGTCTCCAAATTCTTTTATTCTTAAAATTGAATATAATAATTGCTAGGAATTCTGGTATTCAACTGGAATCACAGTTTTTTTCCCCCTCTGGCTATCCATTCAATCTTTTTTTTTATTTAAAAAGTTATTTTACTCTTCGTATTTTTATTCATATATATTATATATTTAATAGAACATGTTAGTACGATTAGATATGTGCAGTGACTTTATTTCTAAATTCAAAATGGCGGAATGTAAACATATTATAAGGTATTTACAACTTCTCTTCCAATTTTCGGATTTTTTAATCATGTCAAAACGCACTTTATTTTCTTTTGATGGATTGATTGTTCTGATAAGTTAAGGACAAAATAGATTCATTAATTGATATAATAATTAAGTGATTGATCTTGTGCTACGAAACAGACACTGTCAAGAATTGTAAATGTCAACTGAATTAAAGGAATAAATTATAAGATGGTCAACATCATGAACATTGGAATATGGCCTTTTGTCATTCATTCTATATATATATATATACATATATATATATATATATGTGTGTGTGTGTGTGTGTGTGTGTGTGTGTGTGTGTGTGTGTGTGTGTGTGTGGTATTATTATATTTTTATTTTATTTTTCATCGTTATCATCAATATTACTGCATTATGCTCTTCTGTTTATTTTAAAATTTATTTATTATTTTTAGGTTTTAATTTTATTTCTTCTTCTTCTTCTTCTTCTTCTTCTTCTTCTTCTTATTATTATTATTATTATCATGATATTGTGACTACTGTCCTCCTACTCTCCTCCACCGGATATATATATATATATATATATATATATATATATATATATATATATATATATATATATATATATATATATATATATATATATATATATATTGCTTCTTTCTTTCGATTTCACATAATTGTATTTTCGAAAATGCCGTTCTGTCCTTTTCCCACTTTTAAGCTATTAATTTAAAAAAACTGAAAACTTTCCGGTGCAAACATTAAAATAAAATGGCTGAACTTTTGCAAAAAACAAATACATCAAAAAGAAAATTCATTTTGTCACTTTACTTATTTTGTTTCAAGGTTTAATGCATCGGATTGTGTTACACGCGTATGGATAATTTATTTTTATAGCCTTCTGAGTAATTTCCTAGCCATTTACTCCCCCCTTTTTTTTTGTTTCTCCTTCCTCACGCCATCATGCTACACACTTTCCCCTGATCTATAACAGCCAGCCTTCCAGCCCTTATTAATGCCCCTTAATAAGTCATTAGCAGACTAAACTGTCCTTCCAGTTGATCGGCCAAGGTCTCACTTTAACCTGATCTCTGAAACGAAGAGTACAAAGTTCACCCATTGGAAGTGTGAATTTATATATTTAAATAATAAAAAAAAATAAAATTATCTCCCTAAACTCTCACAAATAATAAACAAATAAAACTTACGAAAGAAAAACAACAACAATAACAAAAAAAAGAAAAGAAAAGAAAAAATGGTTGACAAAACAAACTGAATTTTTGGAATGTTGTTTCTGTATAAATATTTCTATTCTGTCTAATGATCCTCTAACCTCGAAGAGCATCAAGGGAGACAACTTTGATGATATTTTATCACTTGCTTATGTTTTGTTTATTCCTTTTAAATCTTTTTATTATTGTCTCCTTGACAAAAAGAAAAAAAAAATGGAAGGCACTATTTTTACAAACAAATATAAAAGAAGAAAAAAGATGTTACAATGACAAGCCTATATATATATATATATATATATATATATATATATATATATATATATTATATATATATATATATATTACATTTTCTCTTCTGTTATCATTTTTTTCTATCAAGCCCTGGGGAATAATATTTATAATAAAATGCCTATAAATATGGCAAAATGTACATGAACTTAACAAAACAATGCATTGAAAAGAATACAAAGTGTTTTATTATCATTATTCGTTTTTCTTTCCATTCTTTGATAGATTGAGCCTGACTCGATCAATAGACAATATTTACCCTCAGTTGCGTTTGATGTCTCATCCTTTACAGGCAGATTTTTTTTAACTCCCCTTTTCCTAGATCTGAACAGAATCGTTAGTGATCTATAGTTTGATCTATGCTCTGGTCAACTCGGATCAGTCTATTCCCACCCTCATCCATCTCGGCACCCCTGCCTTGATCTGACAAATGCTATTATAGGTTCAGATGTGGATTCAAAAACCCTGACACTTTCCTTTCATTCTTACAGTTCATATTTTTCCTTGCTGCCACTGTTTTTTTTTTCTTTACAAACGAATCGCCTCTTATCAAGGCCCGGAGGCAACTCGAGGATAAGGGTTAATACACGGTAGTAATTGGGACAATAGCGGAAATTTGGTAAATTGGATTAATTAAGGGGACGGCCCATCAAGAACTTGTTTACATTGACCTTGAAGACGACCATATTGTATACGGCATAATCACGTTCACACACAGGTTCTCGTTAAATGACCACAGTTAAGCAACGTTAAGCCTGGTCAGTACCAGTCGAGTTTCGGTCCTAGCTTGAGGCAATTGCCAGTCTAACTGCACTCGTGATACAGCAAAACAGTCTGTCTGTAGATGATAATATATATGTGTGTAATGGATTCACATAAAAATTTATAAGGAGGTATAATATTTTATGTATCGATTTTCAATATTTAATTAAACAGTACTCATTACACAAGTAAAACTAGATTCTCAGTTCAGAAAATATATACGGCAAGTAAGCTACACAGAATTTTTCACGTTTCATCTCTCTAAGAACTCGATATCTATATATATATATATATATATATATATATATATATATATATATATATATATTGGATTTTACCGTTATTGGATATTTTACCCTTTACCAGACTATCCATTCACGTGAAAACATCTTTTTCTTCGTCCTATTCCCTCTGCTTCACTATTTGTTACCAAGTAAGATCTATGACTTACTTGTAGTTTCATTAAATACTTTTACAAGCAAAATCCGATCCCGCATTTTGCTAAATCCTACCCTCTGATGAGAAGGAAAATATTTCTTCGAAACTCCATGGATTAAGGACTATCCACTTATTTTATGCTTCGTTTTTTAAAATTAAATATGTTTTTACCTCTTTTTCAAAGTTTTTTTTTAAACATGTTTTATTATATATATATATATATATATATATATATATATATATATATATATATATATATATATATGTATATATATAATGCTGAACGTCTCTGTGTGTGCCTGGTCACGAATAGCCTCCTATATGGGTGACTATTATAGAAAACTGATCACATATAATGGTAGAAGATGTATTGAGACACAGGAATGGGTATGTTTGATCTGGCATAATGATGATTCATTAAAATTGTGGGGTCTGCGTTCGTACCTGGTCCACAAAGTATGGAAATAAAAAATTTAAAAATTAAAAAAAAAAAACGTTTACAAGTGTTTTTGATATAGATGTGCATAATAATACTTTGATAAGTATGTTTTAACTTAAATAGGGATGGTATAATAAAATTGTGTGATCTGGCCTCCATAGAATGGAAATAGGCACAAACTTTATTAAAGACTTTTCATATCTATCTGCGTAATTATACTTTGATAATTATGTTTCAGTTTGAAGAAATATGGTATAATAAAATTATGGGGTGTTCGTTCGCACCTGACCTCCATAGAATGTAAATATGTCACAAAGTTTAACAAGGTTTTTTAATATAGATCCACAGAATATTGTGATGTGTTTCAGTGTGAACAGGTATGGTATAGTAAATTATGGGGTTCATCTATTTTATTTTTACTTTCATCATATTTTGCTTTGGTTTTTATACCCCCAAATTCGAAGCTATCTCTTTACAACCCTTCCTTTTCATAACCTATCATACTTTAATAAATCAGAGTCTATTTTTTGTAGGCTGTTTTTGAACCCAGTCAACGACAGGTACTTTTGCTACTATATATATATATATATATATATATATATTAGTGATGGGACGATTCCAATATTTTTCCCGATTCTGATACAATTACCGATTCTGTGCTAAATTTCCGATTCCAATACAATTACTGATTCTGATTCCGATTCTTAATAAATCTCTCATTATTTAACTATGAGATTGTTATTTTCCCGATCTAGGTAACAAAACAAACAAAATAAAAACACGTTAAATATGCAGATATTTTCCTAAACGTCAAAATACACTTGCGTAGAGTGATTTATCAATTTTAGCTTCAGTGGTGGTTTAAAATCAATAAATATTTATTATTTTATGATTTTGACTAGCAATGGAAGATTTTGCTTTAAACAAAATAATATTAAAAATAGACAATTAAAAGAATCGTTTTAGCATCGGAACAGCGGCATCAATTTTTCCAATACTGATTCTGATATTCTCAAATCTTCCGATTTTTCCGATTCCCGATTCTGATTTCGATCAATCGTCCCAACACTAATCTATAAATATAAAAGCGAAAATGTATGTATGTGTGTTCGCTTTTTCTGTGTGTCTACAAAAGGCTTCTTTCAGAGAAGCGGTCGCTCGCTTAACAACTTTTTAAAACTTTTTATATCACATACAAATCGTAATATCTCACAGTTAACAACGAAGCTCGCCTGTCTATTTAATTTGCTCGATTTCGGGAAGATAAATATTCAATATTTGTCGCTCGCCGCATGTGGGTTAGTCTTTTTCCTATAACATCTTGGGTAGCGTTACATCCCGCAGTCAAACTTGACCTCATTAACTCATTAAAACGAGCACCTGCTAAATCCAAGTAATTAAATAAATTTAAACGTTTTCCCGTTAGCATGTCGCGGTGGGGCAATGGTTAACATCGCACGTTTTTTTTTTTTTTTCACACTTTAATTTACAACTTTGCCTCAACGTTTCTTGTTTGATCCTCATACTTACTTTTTTTAACCCCCCCCCAAACACCCAAGCAACGCCGGGTACCCCTCGCTCGTATATATATGAATGAGTCTTCAGAATGTAATAAAAATCAACAGACGTTCTACCCTCCATACTTTATTGCTATCGAAATGGGTGAGCTTGTCCATTTTTAATCAAATAGATTGATTGCCTGCTCTAATTAGGACCCCCTAACCCTAACCCTAACCCTAACCCTCTCAACCGCAATGTGCTAAGAGGAAGCTTTACATGCCTTCCCGCAGTGACTCAGTCAACAATAAATTTTAATTACATTGCACTGTAGAGAATCTAGTGTTGATTTTCTAAAATTATCTCTAAATAATAGCTTCACTTAAAGTTTAAAATGCAAAAGCCAAATATCATGGTTTAGTTGTGCTCTAAAAAGAAATATTTTTTGAACGCGCCCCTGTCCTATCAAAGAACCAACTGTTGATTTTATGAAATTGTTTTTCATAATCACTTGAATTAAAGTTAAACGTATAAAAGTCACTTATAATTGTTCAATTGCTTTCTAAAAAGAAACATTCATTTTGAACGCGTCCCTGTTTTATAAAAGAATCTACAGTTGATTTTGTAGGTTGGGCCTTTCTGCTTGTGCGGTGATAAAACTTTTCACATGCACTTGTGATGTTAGGTTGTATAAAAGTGTTAACTTTGGTCCAAATCAGACTGCCATTTTTAATCAGATTTTTTTTTTTTTAGATCATTGATTTTCGATAATTATCCGATGCATTCTGATACAAAAACCTATGTAAGAACATTCCCAGACCCATTTAATTCTTATACATATGCATTCATCCTAAGTGGGTTAAACCAGCTTCTTGTCTAGAAAATATATTAACAAACAATCCCCAATCGCATGCATAGCCTTGTTAAGGGAGGTGACGGCATTATGTTTTTGCAGTTCTTGCGGGGAAGTATCAATATTCTTCTACATACAGCGCCTGGTATTCCTGAATGGTCACCCATCTGACACTGACTAGGCTCGATGTTGCTTAACTTCGATGATCTAATGAAAACCGGTGTGTCAATGTGATTATGCAGTACAGAAATATTATATATAGGGTATAATTACATACACATGTTTCATCCTTTTCGGGGAATCATCAGTGTGGAGAATGACGGTTCCCCCAGCCGCATGAATTAAAATCCAGACCAAAAGTCAACTTTAACTTTTCAGTCTAAACTTTAGCCACACGGTCAACTCAACAGTCATGGGGAAAGGGGAAGAATAAAACTATTTATGTTTATCCAAGCGGGCATATTTATTTCCAACCTTTGTAGTTTTCTTTTTCTTTTTTCGTTTTTAAGTTAACCCTTTTTTTTACTTTAAGTTCTGTCTTGCAGAGAATCACATTTTATCATTCTATAAATCTTGAGTCCTTTCTCGTCTAGTTGGTCGTTTGTTTCATTTAAACTAGTGCTATCAGATTAGGCTGTCTGAAGATATCGGCTTCCTGAACTAAAATGCATCAAACATTGATGCTGTTGTTTTTTTTTTCCTTCCTTTGCAAAAGTCAATAAAATCTTCAAAGCCAAAAACAAGAACAACAATTTTTCTTTACAAAACAACCAAACTAAAACCATGAATAAATATTACTGGAAGCACAAAAACTTTTACCAAAATGATTAAACCTGAAAAGGGTTGACATTTCGTAAAACAAAACAACCAAACCAAACTCCATAGTTAAATATTTAAAGATATAAACAATTTGAAGCATAAAACTTTTTAGAAAAATAGCCAAACCCGAAAAGAGTTGATATGGTATAAAACAAAACAAGCAAACCAAACACAATAAATAAATATTCAAAGACATAAACAACTTGAAGCATAAAAGGGTTATGGGATCATTACACATTGTATGACATAATCATGTTAGATTGCCGAACGTTGAGCCTGGTCAGTGCAAAAACGAGTGACCATTTGGGAATTTCAAGTGCTGTATCTGCTCTCTGCTTATCTCGGCATTGTTTCCAGTCGTTCTAGATTTTTCCTTGCTACTGGACTCAAGCACTGCCAATTCAGGAGAGGTGTGATTTGATATTACACAAGCCCTGCCTCACAATTTTACGTGCAGCGACCCTTACAGGGAGTCTCCATTGTCTTTTGAAACTGAACAGAGGCTTCCATCTACCCATTGCTGGACTGTTCCAAATACTATATTAATCAAGATATTCTTCCAATATTCGACTGACAAGTAAGCCTTGCTTACGTCACCAATTTTATCTGTTTATTGTTCCTTTTTCAATATATCGTTCCGAGTTGTCTTTCGTAGTCCAATTCTGTGTCCATACCAAAAAGCTTTCAGTAAAATAACTGAACCTGAAAAGGGTTGATTTGCCTTCAAACAAAGCAAAACAACCAAACCAAATGCGAAAAATAAATATTTGAAGATACAAAGAATTTAAAGCATAAACCCTTTTAACGAAAATTACTGGATTCAGCATTAAATAACTAGAAAAGGTTTGATATGCCGTAAAACCAAACAATCAAACGACCCTTCTTTTTCTCAACAATTTCGTTTTTTCTTTCTCTCAATATTTCTCCCTTCGATATTTCTCGTTTTCAATCGACATTTCTTCATTCTTGAACAAATCTTTTGTTCAACATTCGCCATTACTTCCCACCTTTTGTTTATCCATCTATTATCTCGGTTGAAAGGAATCAAATAATTTTCTTGTCTTTTTATTTCAATTTTCATTTTATTTTTATCACAAATTGATTTAACCCTAATCTAATAGTCGAAAAAGCTCCAGCAGAAAAAAATCAAACCAAACAAACAAAACGAAAGATTCTTTGATTTCATTGTGAAAATATAAGTTAGAATCGCCATTTTATTACGATTTCGAATAATCAAAAAACGGTTTCGACTGATGAAAAATACATTCATTTTTACTGATTTGATTTTCATTTGTTTAACAAAAAATAAAAAATAAACTAACAAAGTCTGACTCTCTTTCATGGTAGGTGATTCCTAAAAAAAATATCATTTATCCCTTTTTGTGAGGATTGGTCACTTGAATGACTTTGTAAACAGCAACACTTACCGTTAGATGTATTGGGAACAACAAACCTTTTCTTTTCTCTTAAAGGCGAAAGGTGACGATGGCTAATTGGTTACCGGCATGGACGGGAAACCTTGCTGTAGCAAGTTCAAATCCAGCTTGTTTCGTAGAAACAACTTCGCTTAGGATTTTGGCAACCTTCATGCAGTTCGTATTCTGATTCTGCGCTTCACCTTTTTTTTGCCCTCAGTCAGTGGAGGATGAATGCTTCTTGACTTGTACAATTTTTATTTTTGTTCCTATCTAGAGTGCCCCTTTTGGGGGAACTGGATTTTCCGTACATTAGAAACCGACCTTATGTCTAACTCTGCCCTCGTGGAGAGGCAAGTAAATAGGAACCTTCATATGGTTCTTTCTGTTAAGGATGAGAAATAAAAGTGAACGTCATTTGCTTTTTAAAACGAAAAAAAAAAAAATAAATAAATAAATAAAATAGTCCTGACTAATATTGTGCATCATCTTCCAAGCCTGTTTTAGAATCTCAGTTTCTATAAAAATTACGAATCTTCATGGAACGTTAATTTTTTTTCACCATCAGTCTGTCACGTTCAATTTAAAGACAAATAAAAACTTTGAGTATTTAAAAATAAATGTAACCTTGAATATGAGTTTTAAGCCAGAGATGGCTTCTGTTGCCGGGTTTGAATCTGGTGTTGATCATGATACCCTGCACTGATGATTTCCGAAAGAATAAAACACTAATTTCTGTAGGTATTCAATAATTATTATAGTAAATAATTATGTCAGCCCCTTTAAGAAACTTGTTTCTTATCGTTGAGCACTTTCAGTTGAATTAAAAGTCGGTCAATTCAGCTTTTATGTGCAGATAATCGTATAATGATTAGATCACTCTGACAGACGTTAAAAATCATTTTAAAAATAAAATGTTTAAATTCAACAGCATTTCTCGCAGTTAACGGTAGCCGAATGGATTAGGTCCTTGCTAATGAAACCATGGATCGCTTCTGTCGCAGGATTCGAATCTATCGACCAGTGTTTATCGTGACACCGTGCACTGATGATTCCCAAAAGGATGAAATACTAGTGTCTGTAGGTATTTAATAATTATTATAGTAAATAATTATATATATATATATATATATATATATATATATATATATATATATATATATATATATATATATATATATATATATATATATATATATGCACACAAATAGATGACAAAAAGTCTATATTCCAAATTTCAAGACACTGTATCATCTTACGTTTTATTTCTTTCGGCATGTTATAATTTTCAATTCTTGACAGCATCCGTTTCGTAGCGCAGAAACATTCATATACTTACTATGTCAATTTTTTAATCTTTTCCGCTCAGACTAATATTATTTTTGAATTAAATTCAATATTTGCTAATGACTTTTCCTGTGAGGAGATGAGCCTACATCGAAAATCCATGGGTTAAGAAAAAAAAATCTGAATTGTATTCTTTATTCAAACAATAAATTTCTGTTCTGAAAATTGCTGTTTTTCTGAATTAAATTTAAACAAAAAACATGCGTGTATGTGTGTGAGTGTGTGTGTGTGTTTCAGATTAATATAAGTCAGAGGTAAAACACCCAATGAATTTGATGAGTTTAACACAAGTGAGCAAGATATACTTTTTATTTATTTTACATAAACATTTAGGTATCGCTACACATTCATGAATATGTTTCAGTCAACTAGTTATAACTTACTAACTTAAAAACTAGGGACATCAAATTAAGGACTGTACTTTCGTAAAAAGCAACATCGCCTAATGATGTCTCTAGTTAGTTATAACTAGTTGACTGAATCATACTTATAACCATGTAGCAACACCTAAATGATTATCTAAAATAAATAAAAGCATATATATATATATATATATATATATATATATATATATATATATATATATATATATTAGTGGCGCCAAAAAAAAAGTCTGCACTTGTCATTTTTTCCAAAACCGCAAATTTAAGCTAAATTGAATGCAACTACCTCATTTGATTGGCCTTTATTTCCTCTATAATGTTACCTGTTCATATTTGACTTTGTATTAAAATATCCTAGTGTCTACGTCAATTTAAAAAATTAATTTCAAATCGAGAAAGCAAAAAGGAACTCCGCACAATGGATAATTGTTATTTAAATGTTACTTTAGAACATTTCCTGTACATCTATAAGGCAACCATTCGCCATTGTATGGACTACTGTTGTCACATTCGGGCTGGTGCATCTGCTGCTTGTCTCTCACTCCTGGAAAGGGTTAAAAAAAGAGTCACCAACCTGATAGGTCCTGAACTGTCATCTAGGATTCAGCCTCTGTCCCATCGGCAAAATGTTGCATCCCTCTGCCTGTTCTACAAATACTTTAATGGTGAATGCACTTGTACTTCCTTGACGTGACTAACCCTGGCAAACCTGACAAGCAACTGTCGCATCCCTTTACAGTAGAGATCCCTAGGCTTAAGAAAGCCTTTTACTCTAATAGTTTCTTCCCCAGAACTGCAAGTCTTTGGAACTCCCTTCCGGGATTCTGCTTTCCCAACTGTACTGATATGCAGAAGTTCAAGTGTAATGTGAACAGACATCTTTCTACTCATATCCCTTCATAATGCCCCCACAAATTATGTCCCCGATAGTAGCCCCCTACTTCAAAGTGGCACTGTGCCTTGTTTGGGGCGAAACTATAATAATAATTTAAAAAAAACACACACAAATACAACAGGAACACAGTGAACTAGTTAATATTTAGTAGCATAGACCTTCTGCAATTTGAAATCTTGTAATTTTTTGGGCATTCTTTGAATTAGTCTGCAGCAATACTCCAGTGAAAGGGCTTCCCACTTTTCTTTAATTTTTGTCCAAAGTTCTTCTAGATTTTAAATTTTATCATTTTGTAGCTGTTGCTTGATGTAATGCCATACGTTTACGATTTGCTAGGCCTCTACCTCCCAGCCATCGAACAATTTGCCCGAAAATGAAGGGAATTAATAACTAATAAGCGCTTAATTCAGGTGCAGACATTAGACAATCCAGAGTGTTAAGAAGACAGAAGTCGTGAACGTTGCATAAATGCTAGCTGTCTCGTTGTTTATACGTTGGGTTAGGGTTAGGGTTAGGGTATTAGTATTAAGTATTCATAAAGGAGCTTGAAAATTGATTACTGTACACGCAATAACCCTTATCCCTGAGTGGCCTTCGGGCCTTGATAAGTGGTGACTCCAATGTAAAAAAAAAAATTTTTTTTAATTATAATTAAATAACAATTTTTGACAATATATTGTACCGAATATATAGTTGTGATTTCAAAAGTTAAAAAAAAAATGACTTCCGTGCCATTAGCTAGAATCGAAACCAAAGCATTTAATGCTCCAGCTTCCGTCGTTACGGTTTGAGCTATCGTCAGATGACGAATAATAAATAGTTAAAAATGAACCTAGGTTAACGTCTAGCGGCATATTTGCACATGCATATAATAGCAATTTAAACCGACTAACACCTGCCAAGTTTCAATTATTTTTTTTTAATTTAGATTCTTCAGGAGCTATTTTTACCGGCTAAAACTCCATAAAAAACGGTCCACAAAAAAATGCAATCATTTGACTCGCCACATGCTGCTCTGCGATCTTGTGTCTTAGAAAAAATGCACTTAGAAAAAATAGAGACAGGCAGACAGAGAGACAGACAGACATCGGGAGTTTTATACATTAATATGATAGTGTATGTGTTATTTTCTGTGTCACGCTTACATCCGGGTCGTTTAATTGTGATGTACTTCCATTTCTTGTAATAAATGATTTTACCAAGAATTCTTCATAAGTTTTGGTTTAGGTGTCGATTATAGCTAAAGGAGCTCAAGTTATGTATATATATATATATATATATATATATATATATATATATACTTCAGAATAATTTTTATTTAACAATCAGTTGTTATGTAAACGTGAGATTGTAGGTTTACAAAATATTACTGGCAGTAATATTCTATAAGTTATCCCATCTAAACAAGAATTGCTCGATATGCAAGATAGAGCAAATAAATTAAATTGTAATTCAATGAATTTCAAAAAACTCTCATTGAAATGAAATGAAGTGGTTGAGTTTCATATCAAAGAATTTTTATTATTCTAAGCAAGACAAAGAATGCTATAGAAAGGTAATCTCCTTAACCTATAGGGTTTCGATGTCTACCATCTCATCAAAGGAGAGAAAATATTAGCAAATACTTATAAAGGTATGCACCCTATTTGCTAAAGTCAGTGAGACATGAAAAGTCAAAGTCAAAATAATAAATTTATCAGAAGTCCTGTAGCAGGAGGATTTGCAGAAAAAGGATATGAAAGTTTTTTTAGATCCAGCTTGCTTGGTAAAATCCATGTTATGCGTTCTTTACATCCGTTTGGTAATAAGGTCCAAGTTATACATCGAAACCTTATAGGTTAAGGAGATTAATTTTCAAAAGCATTCTTTGTCTTGCTTAGAATAATAAAAATTCTTTGATATGAAACTCAACAACTTCATTTCATTTCAATGAGAGTTTTTTGAAATTCATTGAATTACAATTTAATTTATTAGCTCTATCTTGCGTATCGAGCAATTCTTGTCATCCAAGCTTCAACCTCTGTCCCATCGATAAGATGTTGCATCACTCTGCCTGTTCTACAAGTAGTTTAATAATGGACGAACTACAAGCCCTTGTACCCTTTTGGCGTAAATACCGCTGACAAACCCGACAAGCAGCAAAATCCCACCTCTACACAGTAGAGATCCCTAGATGTAAGAAGGCCTTCTACTCTAATAGTTAATTCCCTAGAACTGCTACACTCTGGAACTCTCTTCCGGGTCCCTGTTTTCCCAACTGTACTGACATGCAGAAGTTCAAATGTAATGTGAACAGACGTCTTGCTGCTTAACTCCTTACATAATACCCCTGCAACTTATTTCCCTGATAGTCGTCCCCAAAGTGACACTGTGCCTTGTTTGGGATGAAAATGGGGGGGGGGGAGTAGTCTGAAGAATTCAAATAATAATATAATAAAAGTAAGAATACAATGCAAGTATAAAATGAAGAAATACATATAATAAAGGTGAATGTGTGTTATATGACTTAATTTGCTTCATTTCTTGTTTATCCGTTACACCTCCGCATTGTTTTGCTTTGTATAAATTTTCTTAATATACAAAGTAACTTCAGTTGAAAGTTCGCAATTATATTATGATTATATGTCCGTAGATTAATTTTTCTTAACATGGACGTAGTTAAAAATAAAACACATGCGGGTTTAAAAATTTATATGAAACTAAGAAAAAAAAAATATAAAAAAAACAGGACTAAAACAAAAATTAAAACAAACAAATAATTCAAATTCGTCAGCTCATCGCGGCCGAGTTACTTGATATTGTCAACAGAACGGACTCTGCGGAATTAATTTTTGCGACATAAATCTCGAATTATAAGAAAGATCCTAAAAGTATTATTCCTTGTTTGTTTGGTATTTTATTTGAAATCAATAACAAGAATAAAAGAGGAATTTTAATTCCACGAATATAGAATTATGACATTTAATTACAAATCTCCTCATTTACTGTTAAAAGGAAATCAAAATCTCTCCGTATTTTGTGTTTTCGAGTTTCATCTTTCCAGCAGTCCTCGGCGACTTCCTTTATAAATTACACAAATGAAAAAATAAATAAATAAATAAAATCTCCATCTTCCGAAAAAAAAAAAAAAAAAATATAGAAAAAAGAAAATTAAAAAAAAAAACCCTTCCCCCTTAAAATATGCCCTTTTTTCCCTCCCAAATACTAGTTGTGTCGACTCAGCGTTGCCCGGGACGATTTACATTCAACTTCGTTTAGTAAATATTTCTATGGTCCTACTTATTTGTCTCCCTACGAGAACAAGAGCGGGTTTACATGTAAGGATAACCCAGCTCCCCCCCCTCCAGGAAGGACACTCTGAATTGAAGCAAAAATAAAAGTTGCCTCAGTCTAGAAAAACTTCTTTACTGACCGAAAACAGAATAGACTAAGTGTAGCATAGTAGCATACACTACACGTTTGTACCTCGTTGAAAGGCCAAGGAATATGTAAACATTTCTATGTTAAAACCAAGTCAATAATGCTAATGGGGACAACTTTTTACTCTTTTAGTAAGAGCTATTCCTCCTAGGTGATTTTTATCTTAAGCTGACTATTTAAGAATGTCTATATTGTATGACATGGTTGATCGCGTTAAGTATTAAAAAAATGTATAGTAAAATTTTGTCTTTTTTTACAAAGGAGTCACCACTTACCAAGGCCCATGGGCCGCTGGAAGATAAGGGCTGATCAGTGTACGGTTATGGGAATTGTGTAGAAATTGACTATTTAAAGGGACGGCTCAACAAGAATTTGTTTACATTGGACTTGAAGACGGCCATGTTGTAATCAGCTGCAAAGCAAACTAGTAGAACAGAGTTCCACAGGCGGGCAGTTATAGGAAATAGACATTGTTCATGGAATTTGCGCTTAAATTTAGGCACACGCAGATAAAAAAGGGGGGGAATTCTTGATATTGGTTGTAGCTAGTGTAGTGCTTTTTGTAAAAGTTTGGCGAGGGCGTATGTTAGCGTTGTTCATAAATTACATGATTAAAAAGATAAAAATAAGCCTTAAAAACACACACACAACAAAATGAAGAAGAAGAAGAAGAAGAAGAAGAAGAAGAAGAAGAAGAGGAAGAAGAAGAAGAAGAAGAGGAAGAAGAAGAAGAAGAGGAAGAGGAAGAAGAAGAAGAAGAAGAGGAAGAAGAGGAAGAAGAAGAAGAAGAAGAAGAGGAAGAAGAAGAAGAAGAAGAAGAAGAAGAAGAAAGAAAATAAATTTTTAACTTCACTCCTAAAATGTTTCATCTGATTAGAAGTACAAGTTGTGCCAACTCGGCGTTGCCCAAGATCCATTACATTTAACTGTGGTTAGTAAAGTTTTCTATGTTTTTTTTTCTTTCTAACGAATTGTACTTATAAAAAAAAGAAGCTAATCTTTTGATTTGACCCCCAGGAATAGTCTGAGAATTGTTTTCATTGGTCTTAGATGTGATTTCAAGTAAGAGCCACATCATGCCACCTCACAACTTGAAAGTCAACACCAAAGTGTACCTGTACTGAAGAGTATAGTGATCCTCTGTTGCAATCAGGTGGTCGCTGCCAGACCTTGGGTGTGGAGCAGGACTCGGTGCCGGCTTACAAGTCCATGTGCAAGATTTGAATGTGTGCATACTGAAAGAGGGGACCATCTAATGCGGATGCTATCTTAGATCACTTGCGTAATGGGTTGAATGCATTTATTTTCATGCATCGGTTCGAGTAAAAAAAAATGGATGTTGAGATTACTTTTGGTCGCCCTGAAACTCACTTCCCACCTGTCCTTTAGTCCTCACTTGTGACGAGTTATGTTTATAATATAATTTGAGATAACCTTATTGATGAAAAAAAACAACAACTTCAGTTTTCATCACTAAATGTGCAAAATGACTTGTTTGAAATGCGTCCAATCATCTTTTTAAAGGCCTCTGCTTGTCAATCCGTCTGTCATGCTTAAGTTTGAAATGCCATTTTTTGTCAATAAGTTTGATAGAGGATCTGTTATTTGGTGTTTGGTTAAAAAGTGAGCGAGTAAATCTACTCGAATATAATTTTGAATTAAAAGTCACAGTGTTACGTATTCAATGTGACCGGTTGTTCAAAATGCCTTTTCTAGTCTGTATAATGTTTACATCTACTTTTGTTGCTGGCATAAAATATATACACACACTGACAGTAAAAACCACAACACAGCTGCTCTACAAAAATATATTGCTTTTATTTCACACTGACACATCAAAATTCTCTCTCTGACCGATTAACTGCCTCTTTCGTTGTGACGATGTTATACGTAAAAACATTCTTTTCTTATTGAAATATTTAATATTTTCTTCGTCTATTATTTTTATCCTTTGACCGATATCCTCTCATATATTTCTGGGTCAAATTCTACATTCTGTTAGACAGTGGTGAAAAGTTCTTCACACTGAATCCATTTGCGTGCGTGCAAATCATCGAATGTTTCTTTTCTTCGCGTGGTTGCCTGCTAATATCTAACAATATATACCGAAATTAATAAGAGAGTGGGAGGGCCACAAAGCAGTGAGAGAGAGTGAAAATGATAGATAGAAACTTAGTAAGAAATGGATGAGCGAATTGGAAATTATGACTAATTAGAACAATTAAAATTTTTCTGAAACATAACTCAATCCCCAAACTGAAAAATAGTTAGGATGTAATTTGTATGATTAAAAATAAAAATGAAAACATTTTAGAGCAATAAACGTTGATTAATATAGTTTCATAATAATAATAATAATAATAATAATAATAATAATAATAATAATAATAATAACAATAACAATAAATAATAATAATAATAATAATTATTATTATTATTATTATTATTATTATTACTATTATTATTATTATTATTATTATTATTATTATTATTATTATTATTATTATTTAATTTGCTTTTTAAATAAACCCTAAATTTTATTTTATTTATTTTCTTCGTCATCAATTTTTTAAAAAAATTATAGAAATATTTTATTTTAAATATAAAAATTAGAAAACACGGCATTTTCTGGATGCAAGCCTAATAAATATTTCTCTCGTTTTGCGTTCTCCTATTTTTGCTTTTATACTCGATATTTAATTTCACCATCTTTCCTGGGATAATAAAGCTGTCTGCTCCCAGCTCTAATGTGTAGGTGCATGGTATCCCAACTGACCAATCAGCATGCTTGAAATATTATCTGCATAACTTGTCAAACAGAAAATAATAATAATAAAATAATAAAAATAAAAAAGGAAAACTCTCAGTTGACTTGACAAAGATGTTCTTTTCAGATATCTTATTTCTCATTTCTTGTTGTCATTAATATTGTGTTCATTTATCCATTTTTTTTTTCTTAAAAAAATAAAAACTATGTTGTTGGCCTTTCTAATTGGTTGAATTCCGTGTTTTATTCTTGCATGATTTTTTTTTTTTGTAAAAATGCAGCCATTTTTTAAATAGATAACAGAACAAAAAAGTGGTAAAAAAGAAAATGCAACAAATAAATGTTACCAAAGGCAAGATAAATTAATCTTCTACCTATCTGGATAAGTTTTTTTTTCCTTCTTTTTTTTTTGTAGTTTAACTTATTTTAAAACGTTTATTCGGTTCGAAAAGCAAATATAGTCGAGTGTTACGTAAGAACAAGAAAAAATGGCGGACATATGACTATCACATCGTTGGAGTCTCGATAATCATTCAAAAATAGAAACTTAGACCAAATACCGATAATAACCTACCCAATAAATGTTACCGTGACATTTATTGGGTGGATTTCTGCTAGTATTTTGTTTATTTTTCTATTTTCCGAGGAATTATCCGGACTCTAAAGATGCGATTTTCCTGTGCCAGCAATATTTTTTTCTTTTATTGTAACACACGGCACTACTTGTTTCTCGTACAGAATAAACGCTTTGAAATAAGTAGAGATCCCTAGGTGTAAGGAAGCCTTTTACTCCAATGCCTCTGTCTCACCGACGAAATGTTGCATCATTCTACCTATTCTACAAGTACGTTATTGGTGAATGCTCTGACGAACCACAAGCACTTGTACCCCCTCGACGTGACTACCCCTGACAAATCCAACAAGCAGCTAAGTTCCACCCCTTCAAACTAGGTGTAAGAAAGCCTTCTACTCCAATAGTTTCTTCCCCAGAACTGCTAGACTTTGGAACTCCCTTCCGGGATTCTGCTTTCCCAACTGTACTGACATGCAGAAGTTCAATTGTAATGTGAACAAACATCTTGCTACTCATCTCCCTTCATAATGTCCCTGCAACTTATGTCCCCGATAGTAGCACCCTACTTCAAAGTGGTACTGTGCCTTGTTTGGGGTGAAAACTGGTTTTAAAAAAAAGTAAAAACACTAAAACCTTATGCATTCAGGTAAAAGAGTAACTTATATTGCCTTTGGTAACATTTATTTGCTATATATTTGTTTGTAGCGACTTTGTTGCTTATTTTAAAAAATATCACAAATTATTTTGCTTTGCTTGATTTTATTTATATTTTTTACAACTTATTGCTAATGTATAGATATTATGGCCATGAAAAAACGCGAGAAAAATCCATTTAGGTATTAAAAATAGTTTTGTGTTGTTGTTTTTATTATAAATTACTAAATGAAGAATCATTTCTATTAAAAATCTAGTAATTATTATGCATCTAAAATTGAGAAAAAGCACGATGGAAAAGTGTAAAGATTACGTGAATAAATGAAATCACACGACATCAGGTCAAATTCAGTCGCCATCTTGTTTTAATTTCGCTTATTCACATAATGTTCATACAGTTCAAGCATACTATTAACTTGATTTTTTAATAAAAATCATTAGGTGTGTCAGAAATTTCGTGACAAATAGTGAATAATTCCACCCCATCTTTCCAAGCTTATAACTCCTCGGAAAATGTAATTCAAGCCCTAATTTTTTTTTCAATTAAAGAAGCAAGGACCAAGGTTTCATTAAAAAGAAAAACAAAAAAAAAAGAACGTGTTTTTTTTTTTTTTTTAAAAGGTTTTAAACTTCGGACTTTACAGGTAAATTTCTAAAAAAACACTACTTTTTTTTGTTTTATTAAATTTGAATATATTATTTATTGACCTTTTCTCTCCAATTTGTGATATATAAAACTTTGGTGAGTAAATTCATTATTTACATTATAATAGACACTTGAAAATGGGGGGGGGCGTGAATTAAAAAAAAACCGTTTGTCTAAAATATTATATTCGGTTTATTGGAAAGAGTACATTGACCCTGAAAATATCGTAAAAATTAGAATCAATAGAAAAATTTTGATAGATTTTTTAAGTTTAAAAATTGAAAAATATTGAACTCGTAAAATTCATTACTGTTTTAAAAAAAAATATTTCTATTACTTTTAAAACAACTTTAATCGTTTATTTTGGAAATATAATCCATAAAGAAAATAAACAACCCACTTTTAAAAGAGAAATTACGAGTTTTTTAATATTTTATTCGCAGTTTCGTGTTAGGGGTGTCAAAAATTCCTACAAAAATTCTGATACACCTAAAAAATCATTCTTTATTAAGTAATACGAAAACATAATTGACGAAAGATCACGAGGATCCGTGTCAAATTCTACAAGAGTATAAATCATTTTAATTTCGTCTTTTTGTATAGGTTGGCTGATAAAAAGGGGTGCTTGTTTATTATTGTAGTGAAATCCGAAAAGTTGATATTAAATAAAAAAAAAAACAACAAAAAAACATAACTACTTACTTTCTTTTTGTCAATTTCAACAATAAGCAATGTTATCTACCTACTCGTCATGTTACAATTATTTAAGTCTTCCATGATTCAACGAAAAAATGATTTCGGCCATGTTTGTTTTGTTACGTGACATGTGACGTAAACACAAGGGAAATAACTAAAATTTCTAATTTCTTCAAACACTATTTTTTTTTAATAATTCGTACCTACCTTATCGTTTTTCGTAAGTTTTGGAGTTTTTCATTACTGCTACATAACAATTCAGTAGATACCAATAGTTTCACTTGAAAATCAATATTTCGATTTTTGAATTTCATTACAATAATGAAGAAGCAATAAAATGTTTCTCATTAATTATACTTGAAAGCAATATATTTTCTCGAAAAAATGTGCGAAAATAAAATATTTATTTTGATGAAAACAACAGCTTGCTAAATTATTTCCTTTTTTAAAACTTATCCTACAACAGTTTTGCATTCTTTTCTTCTTTCTTCCTTCTGAATTATCATCGGTCTCCCACTTATTTTGTTGGTTTATTCTTTTCAGTTTTCTTTGCAATTTTTCTATCAATTTATTTTTTGATAAAACACTATACTTATTTACAAAACAAAAATTGGCTATTTTTTTAATTTCCAGTGCGTGCTCACATACATGTCTATAGTAAAATTAGACCCTCATGTTTTCTCTCCTGTCAATCTCAGGAAAAAACGGGCAGTGAACGTGCATTGAATGATTTAAACGGATATACTATTTTAATTTAAAATATTGCTCCCCACAATTTGCTTGTCGTTTGCAATAACCCTTAACACACACACACACACACACACATATATATATATATATATATATATATATATATATATATATATATATATATATATATATATATATATATATATAAGTTAATATTTTCCAGAGATGAAGCAACCACCGAAGTTTTAACGAGGTTAATGCAAGAGTGCACAATACCGAAGTAGAGCAAGATATGCGTTTTATGTGTTTTACATAAGCATTTAGATGTCGCTACACATTCATGAGTATGTTTCAGTCAGCCATTTTGTATAAGCAATATCACCTGAAGAGGTCTCTAGTTACTTGTGTAGCGACTTTTAAATGCCTATTTAAAACAAATGAAAACTATATATATATATACACACACACACACACACACACACACACACATATATATATATATATATAATGACACTAAGAATGTCTTGTAGTTAAAATCAACTTAGTAATATAAGTTGTAATATTATTTTCCTCTTGAGGAATACAAACGTCCATTTTTTGTAACATATTGACTCATTATAAACGTGTTTTTCTTCCGATTACGTGTGTAACACTAAATAGATTTTAATAGATATTGTTTTTATAGTAAATAATGTTAAAGTAGTTGATACGTTGTTAAAAAGAGAAACTAAATCTAGACTCGAGCTGAATCCTGGTTTAGGAAACGGTAAGATGCATTGTTTTGAATTGCATTTATTTCAAATAAAAGACAACAGGAAAAAAAATGAAAATCGGGGAATAATGATGAACAGGCCATTGAGGTCCCAAATCGCACATCTGTTGATAATCAACAACGAAACAAACAAACATTAATTACCAAATATTTATTTTAGTTTTGACCTTTCGCGGGTCAATAAACGAACCAGTGACGCCTGGGTCGGCAAATATTAATAAGGTTTAATCGTACGAAAAATGTACAAAAGATCGCTTTACAAAAAGATAATTTTTTGTAATGTTTAAATTTTAATGATGGTCGCCAGTGTCTGCTGCTGTTTATCTGAAACGTTTTTTTATCGCGATAAATCTCGTGATTTAGCTGAAAAATAAATCCGATCTTGACCTAAAATAATTGAACAGCAATTCTTAATTCTTAATTTTTATATAAAATATTTTCTGTTAAAGAAAATCTATGTCGAAGAAGAAAACTATTTGTGAAGCAGAAAGTAACCAAAACTGAATTGGAAATTAAAGTCAATTAATGACAATGATGTTACCAACAGTGACAGCTCGATCAAATGGTGTTAAAACAGGTGGCTCAAGTGATATTGACACACGCGAATCAAGTAATATTGACACAGGTTGATCATGTGATATTAATACTGGTGAATCAAGTCGTATTGACACAGATGGGTCAAGTGATCTTAACACAAGTGGATCAAATGATATTAACAGAGGTGAAGCAAGTGAAATTGACACAGGTTGATCCAATGATAATAACAGGTTGATCATGTGATATTGACACAGATGAATGAAGTGGATTTGAAACATGTGAATCCAATGATCTTAACAAGTGAATCAAGTGATATTGACACAGATGAAAGAAGTGGCATTGAAACATGTGAATCAAATGATTTTAACAGGTGAATCAAGTGATATTGACACAGATGAATGAAGTGACATTAAAACAGGTGAATCAAATGGTCTTAACAGGTGAATCAAGTGATATTGACACGGATGAATGAAGTGGCATTTAAACAGGTGAATCAAATGATTTTAACAGGTGAATCAAGTGATATTGGCACAGATGAATGAAGTGCAATTAAAACAGGTGAATCAAATGATTTTAACAGGTGAATCAAGTGATATTGACACGGATGAATGAAGTGACATTGAAACAAGTGAACCAAATGGTCTTAACAGGTGAATCAAGTGATATTGACACGGATGAATGAAGTGGCATTTAAACAGGTGAATCAAATGATTTTAACAGGTGAATCAAGTGATATTAACACAGATGAATGAAGTGACATTGAAACAAGTGAACCAAATGGTCTTAACAAGTGAATAAAGTGATATTGATGCAGATGAATGAAGTGCCATTAAAACAGGTGGATCAAATGATTTTAACAGGTGAATCAAGTGATATTGACACAGATAAATGAAGTGCCATTAAAACAGGTGAATCAAATGGTCTTAACAGGTAAATCAAGTGATATTGACACAGATGAATGAAGTGCCATTAAAACAGGTGAATCAAATGATTTTAACAGGTGAATCAAGTGATATTGACACAGATGAATGAAGTGACATTGAAACAAGTGAAGCAAATGGTCTTAACAGGTGAATCAAGTGATATTGACACAGATGAATGAAGTGCCATTAAAACAGGTGAATCAAATGATTTTAACAGGTGAATCAAGTGATATTGACACAGATGAATGAAGTGACATTGAAACAAGTGAAGCAAATGGTCTTAACAGGTGAATCAAGTGATATTGACACGGATGAATGAAGTGCCATTAAAACAGGTGAATCAAATGATTTTAACAGGTGAATCAAGTGATATTGACACAGATGAATGAAGTGACATTGAAACAAGTGAAGCAAATGGTCTTAACAGGTGAATAAAGTGATATTGACACAGATGAATGAAGTGACATTAAAACAGGTGAATCAAATGATTTTAACATGTGAATCAAGTGATATTGACACAGATGAATGAAGTGACATTGAAACAAGTGAAGCAAATGGTCTTAACAGGTGAATCAAGTGATATTGACACAGATGAATGAAGTGCCATTAAAACAGGTGAATCAAATGGTTTTTACAGGTGAATCAAGTGATATTGACACAGATGAATGAAGTGATATTGAAACAGGTGAATCAAATGGTCTTAACAGGTGAATCAAGTGATATTGACACGGATGAATGAAGTGGCATTGAAACATGTGAATCAAATGATTTTAACAGGAGAATCAAGTGATATTGACACAGATGAATGAAGTGGCATTAAAACAGATGGATCAAGTGATATTGACACGGATGAATGAAGTGGCATTAAAACAGGTGAATCAAATGATTTTAACAGGTGAATCAAGTGATATTGACATAGATGAATTAAGTGGCATTTAAACAAGTGAATCAAATGGTCTTAACAGGTGAATCAAGTGATATTGACACAGATGAATGAAGTGACATTGAAACATGTGAATCAAATGGTCTTAACAGGTGAATCATGTGATATTGACACAGATGGATCAAGTGATATTTACACAGGAAAATGTTTCTAACTGTGCTCTTTTTGTCCAAGGAACAAATTAATCTGTCTCTTATGAGTTGTTTGGTGAATTTCCGCCATTCAACGAAATACGTGTCAGACGAATTTTACTATTAACAAAATAAAATATGTGTAATGTAAGTAAATGTTTAGTTTGGTGTGTTTACTTATGATATATATGCTCTGAAAATGTAAATTCATTTATTGAGCTTAATTAATGGTGGCAATTTGGAAAAATATTTTTAATTACACATTAAAAGTATATATTTTAAATTAAACACACACATTATATATATATATATATATATATATATATATATATATATATATATATATATATATATATATATATATATATATATACCTTCGGACGTTTTGAACAGTACCCATGGCTCATCTATAGGAGAGCACCTTATAAATAATCGTATTTGCACTTTAAATTTTAGTGCGGACTTTTTTTCCATCCTTAGTAAGTCGCACTCTCTTTACCATCTCAAAATTCTAGAAACTACATATATTAACACTCTGAGACCTCTTTTTGCAAACAAAAAGAGAATCTCTTTGGGCGTTATCTAGTTTCTATTTAATAATTAATCCCCCCCTTTTTTTATACATATATTCCCCCCTACTATTTCATCTCCGATTCATTGTTCCCCCCTTTTCTTTTTAAAACGTAATTAAGCTCGATTTTAACTCTGTTGAGCGAGCTTCGAAACCGGTCAGCTGACACATTCATTTTTATTTTTAATTTCACAATCTTAAATAAATGTTTTCGAACAAGTTTAAATTTGGTCTTTACATAGCCATAATATATATATATATATATATATATATATATATATATATATATATATATATATATATATATATATATATCCAAATTCAAAGATGGCGTAACAAATTAAAAAATATTTGTTGTAACCCTTCTTCCAATTTTCGGATTTTGTAATCAGGCCCATCTTCCTTTATTTTGTTTTTAAAGTTGGTTGATAAGAGTTGATAAGTTAAGGGAGGAATAAATGTAAAAAATTGACATAATAATTATGTAAATGATTCTGCGCTATGAAAAAGGTGATGTCAAGAATTGTGCCTGCCAACATATTTAAAGAAATAAACGGTAAGATGGTCAACATCTTGAAATTTGGAACATAGACTTTTGTCATTTGTTTGAATATGAAAGGATAAATAAAAGGTGAAATATAATTGCATATATATATTTCGCCATAAACCTATATATATATATATATATATATATATATATATATATATATATATATATATATATATATCCGCCCTGTCACACAAAAATCTACCCGACGAGTATGTGAAAAGAGAACGCAAATTTGTTTCCATAATCAGACGTTTCCTTTATTAGTACAAACACTGGCTAATTATATTTTTATCGTTTTAGATGGAAGGCGAATACTAATAATTTAATAACCCAGCAGTCGTTTGCTATACTGCACAATTGAGGAAGACACACAAATAAAACCATTGCCCCCTCGGGCAAGAAATTAACGTTTCGCTTTTTTATATCCTAAGCGACACAATTACGTGTCGCAAAGTGTTTAAGCCGTTGTTTACCGCATCAGTAGAATGATTTATCGCGGATCATTTTAATCCTAAACTACTTATGACATCGTTTTTTTTTTTTTTTTTTTTTTTTTTTTGTCTACGGATTATCTTGAAAAGGAAATAATAAAATAACAAAACACAAACATTTGTAACAAAGAGAATTCTGTTTCTTTTGCTTTTTTTTTTTATTCTTTCAAAAACATAAAATAAAATACATGCATCTCGTTTGTCACACAAAAACAAAATGATTACTTTCTTGTGTTATTTCTTACCAGGGTAGATTCATACATCAATCAGCTGCGGACACCGGCGGTGATTACTGGAATTATTAGTTATAATCACCTGACAATAAGTTCTTAGGATCTGAATGTGCTGATGACGGTAGCTACATGGTTAACGACAAGGCTGCTGCACAGTAGGTGGGTTACTTCTATCGTGCTAAAAGACGACTAACACCTGAAAGTATCCTGTGCCTCTACAAGGTCACCATTCGCCCATGCATGGAGTATTGTTGCCATATCTTGGCTTGTGCATATACCACTTATCTCGCCCTCTTTGATAATGGCAAAAAAAGAACCTTCAATCTAATAGGTCCCACTTTATCAACTAAGCTCCAGCCTCTGTCCCATCGCCGCAATGTTGCATATCTGTGCCTGCTTCACAAATATTTTAATGGAATGTACTCTGATGAACTCATTACTCTTGTGCCCCCTCGATGTACATATCCCCGACAAACCCGCTTAGCAACAAAATCTCACCCCTTCAGTTTTGAGGTCCCTAAATGCCAGAAAGCTTTCTACTCTAATAGTTTATTCTCTCAAACAGCCAGACTTTGGAATTCCCTTCCTGCTGTCTGCTTTCTTGATTGTATTGATATGCAGATGTTTAAATGTAACGTAAACAAACATCTTGTTAATCTTCCTCGGGCGTGGTCCCAAATAGTAACCCCTTGCGTCCAAGTGGCAATATGTTATTGTTAGGGATGAACGTGAGTAAAAAAGGACTGATAACTTGAGTGAGCCAAGTTCGAATTCAGATCGTTCCAGAGAAACACTTTCATCAAACCCAACTCTTGACCTTGTGTCTTTCTCTATAGGAGGTAAATAAACTAATTGTGATTTGTAAACTAATAATCCCGATTGGGTTAAGATTTTGACATGTGCTGTCTTAAGGTTAGTACTTTATGAAAATCATCTGGATGTTATTTTATTTTTAGTGTCGTCTATATATCAAGTCAGAGACTTATTGAATTATAGGTTACACATGTTGCACATATATGGGTTACACATATATGCATACATGTTACACGCACACGCACACACACACGCACACACGCGCGCGCGCACACACACATATACATGCATGGTCCAAATTATGACTTATGAAACTAAGATAATAGTTTGAACGTACGCATTTAATTTAAAGGTTAAGAATTGTCCAGTAAGCAGTTGAGAGCAAATGTAAAAATAGATTATAATATTTATTTGCTTTAAAGCGTCTCTCAAGGGTTTTAGCTGAGTTTCATAGCAAAATCATTCTAATATTTAAATTGATTCATTGTCATACTAAAAGCTGTTTCTTATTTTTCAGGTAATATTTTATTCCCGCCAGTGCTCTAATGACATATTTAATTGAAAATGCCTCCAAAAGAAGCAGTT
Organism: Euprymna scolopes; assembly: GCF_053919585.1. Classification (NCBI taxonomy): domain Eukaryota; kingdom Metazoa; phylum Mollusca; class Cephalopoda; order Sepiida; family Sepiolidae; genus Euprymna; species Euprymna scolopes. The sequence goes on along the minus strand of NC_136510.1, from coordinate 105,107,786 downwards.
TTCAGAGATTAAAAAGCACGAATTGTTACTTTATCTGTTGAAGGATATTCTCAGGTAGAAATTATCCGGGAGATTGGAATGATTTTTTCTTTTTTACACAGTGGTCACCACTTATCAAGGCCCGGAAGCCACTCAGGGATAAGGGTTATTGCAAGTACATTACGTTAGTGTGGAGATTTGATGAAGTGTTTACTTAAGGGTCATTAGGAATTTGTTAACGTTGGACTTGAACACATCCAAGTTGTAGTCAGGTGGGAAGCAAGCAGACGGAACAGAGTTCCACAGGCGTGCAGTTCTAAGAAAGGAGCGTTGTTCATGGAATCCACGTTTTGATTTAGGCACAGATAAAGAGTGGGGGAAATTTTTCACAGTGGATTCAGCTAGACGGGTGTTTTTCGTGAAAGATTGGCGAGGGTGGATCAGGGATTGAAGTTCAGACGAACACCTACCATGGAATGTCCAAGAAAGGGAGTTCAAACAACGATTAAAAGTTACAAGAAAACAAAGTCTTTCAAAAAACAGAAAAGGACACATCCTTAAAACGTCTACAAGCGGCAGGGAAGACAGCTCTTTGAAAGGAGACCCCCCTCCCCTTGTAGATAGGGAGAAAAGTTCTTCAGAGCTTGTTGCTGAACTTATGGAAGATACAAACAAAACATATCAGCTCGAACAGTGACGGGATTAAAAGTTTGAATCATTCTGTCGATTTTTAGTTGGTGCTACATGATTTTAATCAAGCCTATGCATGCCAAAGCAGCTGCCAAAAATAAACCTAATATTTCTATTTAAAGAAAAAAACTGTAAAAATGGGACATCCAACAGCATGTCAAGTATTTTCTGGGTGAATTCGCTTAGGACTATATAGATAAGAATTTCTATAGATTGGATAAAAAGAGGATCAATCAACTATGATCAGGAGAGGATTATAATGGCTGTCCAAGATCAAGACTTGATGACCAATGCTTTTAAGAAGAAGAGTGGTCTCAGCAATAACAACAAGTGCAAGTTCTACCATAGAGACGTAGAGAGTGTGAGCCACCTGGCATTCAACTCTAAGGTTCTTCTGGAGGAACGGCTACTATAGAAAGCCACACACTAGAGGGTGTAAATATCTCCACTCTACAATCTGTAAAATGTAGAATTTCGAATGTATGAGCAAATCTGACGACATTTACCAGAAAGAACAGTACGAAATAAGTTATACAGCATCCACTATGACGATGCAATCCATACAACTACATACCTAGAAAACGGGGCCATTTAAACCTGACATAATGATATAGAACAAAACGGAGAAAGAAGCAACCTTAGTAAAAGTTAGTGTCCCCAATGATGCTGGGTAAAAAGAGTTGAAAAAGAAAAATAAATAACGAAATGCCAAAGTATTGTATACGAAATGAAGGGAAACGGGAATCTTAGGAAGATTCCTGTCATTCCAGTAATTGTAGGAGCAATTGGACCAATGGAAAAGAATCTGAAAAAACTACCAGGTAAATATACCCGATGAACCAAGTGCAAGAGAGATTAAAACAGGGACGGTTAGAATATTAAAATGATCTTTCAGTTGGAATATATGAGATAACGGGTGAATATCTGGCATCCGGTAGGGTGCCACATCCTCGGTTTGAACAAACTGATCAGACAATTGAAAGAAAGAAAAGAGAGATACAGCTATATATATGCATTAATGCATCCGCATATATATTTAATATATATATATATATATATATATATATATATATATATATATATATATATTTTATTTTATGGGAAGGGGTAAAAAATTTGAAAAACAATTAAAATAAAGCGACGTTATGAAAAATATAATGATCTTGATTTATTTTAATCGTTCCCTTGATTTTTTTTGTTTTGTTTTTTTTTTTTCATCCTGAAAAATTTTAATCCTTCCCCTGTTTTTTTTTTTCACCTGGAAATATAACGCAGCTTTATTTTAATTGTCTTTTTCCTTTTCAATCGCAAATCCCTCTATTCACCTTTTTCCTCTCCTTCCTCCCCCCTTTTTTTTTGTTTTTCTTAAACGTGTTTTACTTTTAATCATGAATAATGAAAGTTTTCCTTTCATGATTGCAATATATATATATATATATATATATATATATATATATATATATATATATATATATATATAGTGCAAAATTTTATTGAAAATTTAAAGACTCACGTTTTCTTTTTATAACCTTTGTTTATTTCCTGGATTTTTTCCATTACAGCTGTTTCGTTAGTGGGAAGGCAATTTTACGATTGATGTGTCCATAAAAATATCCTGTCCCCACCAACTTCTTCAGACGTTTTTCCACTAGATTTTTACAACAAAAGGTATATTTTTAACATGCTGAACATCGTATTCGGGTAAAAAACTTCCAAATCCACACACACATATATATATATATATATATATATATATATATATATATATATATATATATATATATATATATATTTTAAATTTTACGGTTTGTTTTTTTTAATTTTAATATTGAACTCTGATTGAACTGTCCGCATGTACTGTTTTCCATATTTATATTTTTATATTATGTTTTTTTAAGTTTTGTGACTACAAATCATACAACTTAGCTTCATCCTATACAGCAACCAGCAAATACATAAAAATGTTAAAAATTTTTAGCGTGACTATTAGATGTTTTTGCTAACAGTTCCTCCTCTGATGAGAAGAATTTGCATTCTTTGAAACTCCGCAGATTAAGGGACACCTAACTACCAGCTTTGGAGTATTCTACCGACTAATAAATGCTCTTTGTAAATTTCTATTTTACAGCTCTGTTCTTCTTGAGTTGACCATATTGGGAAGTGATACACGAATTACCATTAGCATATTAAGCGATGTTCTTTGTGTAAACAAATCGAGCTTAGGTATTTCAGACGATGCCAAAACATTGTTAATTCACAGCCCGCACAACAGCAGCCAATTAGCGTACTGGTTAGAAGCCATAACTGTCGTACGGGCGGTCGGGTTTTGATCCTGGTTTGAGTCAGTTTTTCGTCTAGACGCACTAATCAGCTGTGATACAGCGAAACAGTGCTGTATATTTATATATTAGCGGGGTATATTAAGGCTGCTAATTTTGAAGTAGTTCTTAATTGTATCATCTGCACAATTGCGGGATAATTATTGAAAGATCAGCGGCCATGATTTATCTAGTGCCGCCTTTAGAAACGATTGCTTTTAAGTCTACTCTCTAACCATTGGGTTGAACCAGCAAGTGGCGGTAAGATATAAAAGAAATAAAAATTAAAAATTATTTTTTCCTTTCTCTGTGATTGATCCTTGCTGTCAATTGTTCTCAAGGTAACGACTTTTTGATACCTATCCATTTTTTTATTGCGACTTGTATCATTCATGAGGCTAAAATGAAAACATTTATTACCTTTTTATGTCCTTCCATTATCCCGGAGAGGTTGAGTGGTTGTTCTCTCTCTCGGTATATTCAAAAATTATTGTCATATCAAACAAAAAATACACTGCGTCGAGAGTATATATATATATATAAAACAAAAAAATAAACATTGCATCGAGAGTATATAAATAAATGAATCTTTCTAAGTCAAAAACATAAACAAAAAAGTTAAGGAATAAAAAAAAAGAGAGAAAAAGAAAATGTCATTATTTAACTATATTTGTTCCAGCTTAAGGAATTCTATAAGAGACCAGAGAAATGAATAAAAAAAATCTTCTGAAATGAACTTAAAAATTACCTTAGAGTGATATTTATTGATAGGTTCTTTTTTATTTATTTTTAATGTTTATTTTCTTTTTCTATTTGTTTACTTCTTGTGAGGTTCACCTTTGTAAATAAAGAATTCGATTTGACTTAAAAACGTTATCATCTGTAAAATGATTCTCCTCTTTAATACTTGCTGTCAACCATTAAGAAAAAGGAAGTACCTATCGCGCAGTAAATATAAAAATAAATAAAAGTAATGAAAGAAACAGTAAAATGATGAACAAAAACGAATCGTATATTCCAAGGTAAATAAATAAATAAATAAATAAATAAATAAAATACGATAAAACAACGTATTTAAAGAAATAAGAGGAAAAATTTTCTTGCTATACAAAATATAGTTACAAGTTATTAGTTATCAATGGCTGACAAACTTATGGCAAAATGCAGACTTTATTTTCTTATAAGGATTTTCGTTTTTTTATTTATTTTTTTTTATTTTATATCAACTTCTTTATTTTTCTTAATTTTTTCTCAAGAATACTTTTTCGAGTTTCTATAACAGCTGTCAGTCCGAGGGGAAAAAGAAATAGAGGATTGGAAGCCTCCCAAAATATCTCCAAAATGTCTCCTTGGTACATTTTAAGTAATTTGGATTTTTATTTTAAGGCGGGGGAAAAATAATCTATAGGATAAAATGGCCGAAAAAATAAGAAAAAAAATTATATTTTACGGCATATCAAACCTTTTTAATTATGGAAATAAATAGATTCGAAGAAATATGAAGAAAAAAATAAATGAAAAAGGAAAGAGAAAATAGGTTGAATATGAGTTTGAAAAAAAATAAATGAAAGAAAGAATCAAATTAAAGGAAGTGTGAAGAAAAAAAATGAACGAAAAAGAAAGAAAATATAGACTGAAATACACTTCACGAAAACTGAGTTAACGTTTGTTTCTCCAAGTTTTTTCCATTATATATCTGGTCGGTTCAAAAGTTTTTACGGTTTTAAAATTTCATTTTGAAAAAAAAAACAAAAAACAAAACTATGTTTTTTTGAAAATCTTTATTCATAACAATAACCTTTGCTCTCCATAACTTGATTCCATCTGTCAACGAGCTTATAAATACCTCGCTTGTAAAATTCTTTAGGTTTCGATATAAAATATGAATCTAACTCGTGTTCAATCTCCTCTCGTGATATTAACACAGGACAATCTAAATGGATTTTTAATCCTCAAAATAAGTGATAAACCGAAGGAGCTAGCCAGGAGAATATGCAGGATAGGGTAATATTTCCCAACCAAATTCACCTAGGAGATCTTTGGTGAGTAATGTTTGCATGAAAACGAGCATTATCATGATGGAAAATGACTCTTTCTATTGACTAAATAAGGTCGTTTTCAGGCCATCATTGGCGAGAATATTGAAGAAAAATATGAGTGATCGTATTATTTGGATTCCTCGGACTACTGTTCTAATCTCGAGTGTTATTTTCACAACGTTTCGGTCGATGTAGCCTCCGACCTTCTTCGGATGTATCGTCTCGAACTTGGGATGTTTCTGTCGAACTCGGGAATTTAGAGGGAATTTCGGACACAACCCTTTATTTAATTCACGGTGTTTACACGCTCTTGTTCCGAACACAATGGTTATGAGATTTTGAAAAAATCAATTGTAAAAGTAATATTCTCCTGAAGGTTGAAGGTTCAATTCTAAGTGTGGGTGATGTAAATTACAATTACGAATTACTTAGAACCTCTATGCAGTCATGGCTGACAGAACAAGAGCATGCTACCATCGTTAAGTAAATAAAGCATTTCGTTCGAAATGGCATCCAAATTCCTTAATTCGACAGAAACATTCCCGAGGTCGACACCTGAAGTAGATCGCAGGTTACATCAACCGAAACGTTGTGAAAATGGTACTCAAGATGAGAACAGTAGTCCGACGAATCGAAATATTACGAATAACCAATCCTCATCTCAAAATGTCCAGAAACGTAATAATGAATGATGGTTTAATAATTTGAAATAAAAAAAAAAATAGAAATTAAACATGTTATGTTAAAAAAAAATAAATATATTATAAAATATATTACAAACCGGCAAAAACATTTGTACCAAAATGATATTTTAACTACACAAAATATATGTTAAAATATTCTTCAATCCTCGGATATCTTTGAAAAACAAAACAATGAACGAATTCCATACTATGATTCTATCTATTTCGTTTGATGCAATTAATTCCAGGCAGTGCACGAAGCCACTTGATGTAAGAAGCTAAAAAAATAATACTTCAAGGTCAAAAACTAGCCAATGTTAAATGGATAGATTCCAAGTTGCTATTATGCCCATAGCTGGAGGGCGGTATTCTAGATTTGAAATAAAAATCTGCAGAATAAATAAATGAAAAATGAAAGAAGTCATTTGATTAACTAAAAATGAATGAAAAAAGAAAAATAGATTGAAAGAAATATGAAGAACAAATGAAAAAAGAGAAAATAGTTTGAAAAAAATGAATGAAAATTAAAGGAAGTGTGAAAACAATGAATTTAAAATTTGATAAATAGAAGTTTGAAAAACATGAATAGAAAATGGAAAAGAAAGAATCAAATTAAAAGAAGTGTGAAGAAAAAATGAATGAAAAATAAAGAAGAAAGAAAGAATCAAATTAAAGGAAGTGTGAAGAAAAAATGAATGAAAAATAAAAAAGAAAGAAAGAAAGAATCAAATTACAGGAAGTGTGAAAAAAAATGAATGAAAAATAAAAAAGAAAGAAAGAAAGAAAGAATCAAATTAAAGGAAGTGTGAAAAAAATGAATAAAAAAGAAAAAAGAAAGAAAGAATCAAATTAAAGGAAGTGTGAAAAAAATGAATGAAAAATAAAAAAGAAAGAAAGAATCAAATTAAAAAAGTTTGAAATGAAGAAATATTTGAGAAGTTGATGTCTAAAAAAAACTGAATAATTTGAAGTTTGGAAAATATGATTGAAAAAGAAAGAAATAATCAAAATAATGGGAATCTGAAGAAAAAAATGATTGGAAAATGGAGCAGAAAGAAAAACTCTGATTAAAGAATATCTGAAGAAAAAAAAACGAATAGAAAATAAAGAAAGAATCAAGTTAAAAGAATTTCTAAAGAAAAACGTGAAGGAAAACGGAAAAGAAAGAATCAAATTAAAGGATGTTTACAGAAAAATTCGGAAAATATAGACAGAATCAAGCTGAAAGATGTCTGAAGAAAAACACGAATAACAATTGAAAAGAAGGAAAGAATCAAGTTGAAGCATTTTTGAGGATGAATATGAAGGAAAAATGGAAATGAAGAAATAGGATGGAGTACTGCTGCCACATCTTGGCAAGAGCTGCTACAAACAGCCTATCCTGCCTTGACAGAGTACAAAATAGACGTCGTGGTTTAGTGGGGGGTGCCCTTTTCTCTTCCCTGCAACCTCTCTCCCACAGAAGAGACGTTGCAAGCCTGTCTTTGTTTTATCGCTATTTCCATGGAAGGTGCTCGTCTGAGCTCCAATCCCTCGTCCCCCCCTCGCTAATCTTTCACGAAAAACACCCGTCTGGCTGAAACTACTGTCAATAATTTTCCCCACTCTTTATCTGTGCCTAAATCCAAACGTAGATTCCATGAGCAAAGCTTCTTTCGTAGAACTGCACGCCAGTGGAACTCTCTGCCGCTTGCCTGTTTCCCACCTGACTACAACTTGGACGTCTTCAAGTCCAACATAAACAAACTCCTGACAAACCGCCCCTTAAGTAAGACACTCTATCAAAACCCCAAGTACTAATGATTACTACAATACTATCTCATTGATTACTGTACACGCAATAACCCTTATCCCTGAGTGGCCTTCGGGCCTTGATAAGTGGTGACCCCCATGTAAAAAAAAAAAAATAGATTAATGGATGTCTACAGAAAATGAATAAAAATGGAAAATAATGAAAGAATCAAGTTGAAGGGTGTTTGTAGAATGAATGTGATTCACGGATGTCTAAAAAAAAAGAAACTGGAATAAACTTAACAAATAAAATTAAGAGGGAAAAAGAAAGATGATAAAGTAAAAAAAGGAAGACACAAAATAAAAACGAATAAATTATAAAAGAAAAAAAGATGTATATAAAAGGAAACAATTATTTCAAGAATAAAATGAATAAAGAAGCAAGTCAAAGATGGAAGAAGAAAGGTTAGGTATAAGAAAAAGGAGAAAATTAAAGAAAGAAAAATGTACGAAGAAAAAAAGGAATGAAAATGAAATAAAATAAATGTAAAAATAGATAATAAAAAAAAATGTAGAATAAAAATGAAAAATAAAACGAAAAAGAATAAACAAATAAATAAAATAAAATAAAAAGCCTTGATATTTTCCCACAATTCCAAGCCGTAAAGAATGATTAATAAATAAATAAAAGAAATTAAAAAATAAAATTTAAGAACAACGGCGTGTCTAATAAAAAGAAATAGAATCTAAGCTGAGGTCAATCATGTCTGAGGATGACAAAATAGCAGTTGATTTGAAACAAGTGATTTTCTTCAATGTCAGCTAACACCTTTTAACAACCGAATCTCTTCCACAAGCAATAACGACATACAGAGATGAAAAAGGCAAAAACAAAACTTAAAAATATTAAAAAAAAAAAAAAAATGAATATAATAAAAGAACAAGAAATATTGTTGGAGATTTTGATGGATTCCACTTTTCGGAATATCCAATGTGCTTGTTTTGACCAATCAGCGCGGTTGAGCACTCGGTGCATTTGATTTTAACGTTGTTTTATTTTTTATTCACGGGGGAGAGGTAGGGGGTAAGAGTTATTGGTGGCTTTTTATATGTTTTAAGGTTTCTTTCAATTACTACATAAATGAAACTGAATGGTTTCAAAGGGAAAGAACTCTGTTATTTTTTTTTTTACCCACAATGCATTTCTAAATGCAGCTATCTTTGTTTTTGTTGTGTGTCGTTGGATTTTTGTTTTCTTTTCGATATTTTTAACGAATTATGCAGATGCAAGATGCAAGGGTTACATTTGCAACTGATGCAATAATGAGCGAAAGAAGTACTCGAATGCATCACAAGAAGAGTGGGAGAAAAGTAATCTATTATTGTAATAAATCTGAATCAATCAACGCTTGTTTTTGCAAAACCTTTTTTCCCTATACTAGCTGAGAAACCTAGCGTTGCCCGGGATTGAATGATGATCACACCAATATTCCACACTTCCAATACATTTATTACCATCGAAATCGGTTAAATCGTCAATTTACCAATCAAATCGGTTGCTTGCATGCTCTAATAGATGACCACCATGGTGCACCGAGAGCAAAAGCTTCATATGACCCCCCCCCTCGTAATAACTTAATCTGCACAACATTTAGACTATATTACACTGTTAAGAACGTACGGTTGCTTTTATAAAATTATTTCATATAATGGCTCGATATAAACTGAATTGCTTTAAAATGCAAAAGTCAAGTATCATGGTTCATTTGTGCTATAAACAGAAACATTCATTTCAAACGCGCCTCTGTTATATCAACGAACCTACTGTTGCTTGTATACGTCATATCCTTCCGCTTTCGCTTCTCAAAAGCACCTGCGATGTTTTGATCATAATTGAACTGTTCTTTCTTTGATGGGATTTTTTATTATCGCTTTTTGATACTTATCTAACTAATTACTTTTCTACCGAACTGGATAATTTTTTAGTGGTTTTATTTAATGTAACATGTTTATTCAGCTCGAAAAACATACAGTGTTTACCGATGTATTGGAAAATTTAAAATGGCACCGGACTCTCTGTTGAACACGATAAGTTTGGGAAAAGGAGTTAAAATAAAAAACTATACAAAATACTGTTAGAAACCCACCGAATATATGTCAGTCTACGTCGCGTAAGCATATATTGAGCGAATTTCTAACAGTATATTGTATAGTCTTTTATTTTTAACTCATGTTCTCAAACTTACCGTGTTACACAGAGTCCGGCGCCATTTTAAATTTTCTAATATATCAGTAAACACAGTATGTTTTTTGAGCTGAATAGACACGTTACATTAAATAAAAACACTGAAAAAATTATCGAGTTAGGTAGAAAAGTGATTTATCTTTCCTTTGATAACATTTATTTGTTATATATTTTTGACAACTTTTTCGAATCTATGTGTATAGTAAAACAAACCCAAATAAATAAGATCATATTTTTTTTTTAAATCAGATCTTTGGAATATATTTGGAAAACCTGAATCAAAAAGACTCTCGTTTTCCAAATCTCAGAAAATTTCGTAACCTTCGGCGAAACTCGGAAATCTTCTATAAATTCCCAGTAGTCTGAATAACCCAAATAATACAATAGAAAACCAGTTTCAAACAAAGGTGTGACAGACTGACGGTCGGACAGACAGAGCTTGTTACTGAGATGTAAAGGCGCATACAAAGAAACAAACAAACAAAACAAGACAACGATAGAGAACATGGAACAACAAAGAAGCATTTCTCTGTTATGAATATGGTTTTCCTCATAAAGATATAACTTACCTAAAAACGCAAGAAATACACAGAAGGAAACTTCACAATAAACTCTAGATTAATAATATTATTAATTATACTCCAAGGAGTTTCATTTTCTTACTCATGCACCCTTGGGGAGCACTAATGACCTGTCAGCAGAAATTAAAGCTTCCATGAATTTTTGTCAGCAAGAATTATTGAGTCGGCTCTTTCTTTTGCCAATATTTTTTTTGTGCATTACTTTTATATCTTTTATTGTATTCTATTTTATTTTATTTTATTTTATTGTATTTTATTTTATTGTATTTTATTTTATTGTATTTTATTTTATTGTATTTTTTTTTACATTTTCAGCCTAAACAAGGCACATTGCCACTTTGGTGTAGGGGGCTACTATTAGGGCCAGCAACTACTGGGGCACTATGTTGGGATTTGGGCAGCAAGATGTCGGTTCACGTTACACTTGAACTTCTGCATGTCAGTACAGTTAAGGAAGCAGGGACCGGGAATGGAATTCCAGAGTCTAGCGGTTCTGGGGAAGACACTACTGGAGTAGAAAGATCTTTTACATCTAGGGATCTCTACTGTGTGGGGGTGGGATTTAGCTGCCTGTCGAGTTTGTCGAGGGTGTTCACGTCGTGGGGGCACAAGTTTCTGCAGTTCGTCTTGTATTTTATTGTATTTTTAAGGTACGTATGGTGAGGGGAAAGAGTGAGTAGTGTCTCTGATTTTGTGAACTTGGGTGTTGTGACCAGGATTTTATTTTCATTCTTTCAATAGTATGGCATAATAGGTCATTGTGAAAATGTATATTTATATATTACTAGAAATCGTACACGGTGTTGCCCGGTATTAAACGTAACGTTAAATTCTTTTAAAGAAAATGAAATAAAAGAAACTGATACATGTGCATACGAGCATTATGTTTTTTGTTCTGTACAGTTCACTACCTCTCCAACAATTAGCCTTTGAGCCAAGATCACAGTGTAGTATCTGTTCTTATGCTACATTTCACCTTTTCTGTCATCGGTCAGTGGAGGAATAATCCTTCATGACTGAGACAATTTTTACCTTTGTTCCTATCCAAAGTACCCTTTTTAGGGGGAGGGCTGGATTTATCCCCCACATTAAAAACTGACCTTGTGTCTAACTCTGCCCTTGTGAGGAGGCAAGTAAATAGGAACATTTCACTTCTTGTAAATAAAAAATACTCGAGCTGAGATCGAAACCAAAACCTAAAAACATTGAGCCTAGTACGATAATCATTAGGCCAGCTTGACATGCTCTTTAAAAGGTGTTTTCAAACTTACTTATGCTTTACATGATGTGAACGATTCAAGCATGCGCAGTCGTGAAACAGTTGACAAAAAGACAAAAATCCAATACCCCCCGGCATACCAATTTTTCAATTTTTACCCTTTAGCAAAAACCAATTATAAAATGCTCCATATGTCTGAATACCCTATATGCCAAATTTCAAGTTTGTAGATAAAAAAATCGTTAAGTGTATAGGTTGAGAATTGTCCTTGCATGCGCATTCTCACGGTAAAGATATATAGATTATATGCAAACTGAGTCTATAATACATACGGACGCACACACACACACACACACACACACACACACACATATATATATATATATATATAAATATGCACACAGACACAGACACACACACACACACACATATATATATATATATATATATATATATATACATATTTATATATATAGTCATCCACATACAGTACTGTTTCGTTGTTTCACAGCTCATTAGTGCGGCTATACAGGCAACTACCATGATTGAAACCCGACCGCCTGTGCGTACTGTCAAGACTCCTAACCATTACGCTAATCGGCGGTTGCTGTGCGAGTCGTGAATAAACGCTGTTTTGACATCGTCCGAAACACCTAAGCTCGATTTGTTTACACAAAGAGCATCGCTTTATACACTAATGGTAATTCGTGTATCACTTCTCAATATGCTCAACTCCAGACGAGGAGCATTATATATATATATATATATATATATATATATATATATATATATATATATATATATATATATATATATATATGATGGTTTCTTTCCAGAATATCGCCATGATATTGTTCTCCCTATCTCGTCGTCCATGCCATCTCAGATGACTCTGCAGTTTCGCTACGGATTAGCACATCTTGAAGCAGATGTGACATACAAATTGAGCAATTTCCACTGAGTTGACTTCCTCCGGAGGTCTGAGTGTATTCCTATGAACAATCACATTTCTTCTCAAACCAGTAGCAGAATTGCAAACTTTGCTGCATATTAAACAGACCGTTTGGTTCGGACTAATAGGTACAAAGTTTACCTGCACAAGATTTTTGTGTGACTTAAGATGGTTGACGTAGCCAGATTTTAACAGAAGCACTTGTTCACAAGTGTCGCATTTCCAGCTTTGTGTGTCATGGTCAAGACCATCAATTTAACCTTTGCATATATACATGCATGTGCAGATATAGATACATATACATAGAACTTTTATGTCTACTACATACCGTACTCGAGTGTTTAAGGTCCCTCTGTGTAAGGGTTTGTAAGGACAACCTGGTATGAGAATACTTTTCCCTCTACAAGTGACTAAATATTCAAAATCACATAGTATTCATGCCCCAAATAAAATCTCCTCGGTATTGCTAACGTGCACAGACTTTTACGAGGAATTATGAACGTTACCCCTAGTGATGTTACTCCAAGTTAACGCACAAAGCTGGATATTCTACCAAACTAGATGAATTCTTGTTCTGGAATCCAGTAAAATCAGGAGACCAAAAGAAGATATATTATAACATATTTAAAGGGTTAATTGGGACATTGCAATCATGTTTCCTTTTAGTTACACCATATTTGAATTATATATATATATATATTTTATATAATATATATATATATATATATATATATACTAGCGGAGGGTACCCGGCGTTGCACGGGTTTTTAGAGGCGTGTAAGCGAAGTAATAACCCTGTTTAAATATTATAAAAACAAACAAGGTTAAAACTATTTTAAAAAATCGTGAAAAAAAAGAACCATTATAAAATTGAACGTGATGCAATAGGAACGTTCCGGCGGTGCCTGGTGTTTTAAAAATCCCCAAATAGTTCGAGAGGGGGGGGGGGCTCGAACTCTAATACTTGAGGCAGAAGCGTAAAAAAAACTTAACAACAACAACAACAACAACAAAAAAAAAAACGTGATGAATTAACCCAAATGTGAATTAGGTCAACTATCAATTCCGCAGTGCAGTTTGTTTTGGTTTAGTTTCAGTAGTCACATCACACTGGAATACTAAATGAATGTTTTGTTTTTCTCGACTTCTAAATGAATTTATTTGTTTTCATTTTAATTTAAGTGTAATGCAAGTGAAATCACGATATCGTTGCGTTGTAATAATAAATGTTAAAGAATGTGTGTGTGTATGTGGATGAGTATAATGCTTCCTATCTTGGGTTGAGCATATTGGGAAGTGATATACAAATTACAATTGGCGTATTTAGCGATGCTCATTGTGTAAAAAAAACTGAGCTTAGGTATTTGGACAATATCAAAACATTGTTAATTCACTGCCCGCATAGCAGCAGCCGAATAGCGCAACGGTTGTAAGCATCGACTATCTTTTAGGCGGTCAGGTTCTGGTCTTGGCTTTAGGTAAACAGCGAAACAGTACTGTATGTGGATGACTATATGAAGAGAATAATGACTATATATATAAACATTCTCTCTCCTCTGATCTCAAGCGCGTGGTTCAGTGGGGGAAGATGTGGAGGTTACCTTTAATGCATCCAAAACCAAACTCCTATCCTTACATCATCAACGCTCTGATCCCCATCTGGCATCAATTGTGATGGATAGCTCTCGTCTGGGTGAGGCCCCGTGTTTTGACAAGCTTCTGGGTTTGACCTTTACTCCTGATCTGAAATGGAACACGTACATCAAGTCTGTTGCCAAGGTCGCTGGAAAGATGGTGGGTATCCTTCTACCGCTCCAGAAGATATCTCATTACTGATGCAATTTTCTATCTATATAAAAGCCAAGTGCGTCCAAGGATGGAATACTGCTGCCATATCTGGGCAGGAGCTGCTAAAAACAGCCTATCCTGCCTTGACAGAGTACAAAATAGACTTCGTGGCTTAGTGAGGGATGCCCTTTTCTCTACCCTGCAACCTCTCTCCCACAGAAGAGACGTTGCGAGCCTATCCTTGTTTTATCGTTATTTCCATGGCAGGTGCTCGTCTGAACTTCAATCTCTGGTCCCCCCCCTCGCCAATCTTTCACGAAAAACACCCGTCTAGCTGAATCTACTGTGAAAAATTTCCCCCACTCTATATCTGTGCCTAAATCAAAACGCGGATTCCATGAACAAAGCTTCTTTCTTAGAACTGTACGCCTGTGGAACTCTGTTCCGTCTGCCTGCTTCCCACCGGACTACAACTTGGATGTCTTCAAGTCCAACGTTAACAAATTCCTAATGAACCGCCCCCTTAAGTAAACACTTCACCAAATCTCCACACTAACGTAATATACTTGAAATAACCCTTATCCCTGAGTTGCTTCCGGGCCTTGATAAGTGGTGATCACTGTGTAAAAAAAAAATACATACATAAGTGAGAGATCATTATCGTCATATTCGTCTTGACTAAGCATCTTTATGCGAATGATATATATATATATATATATATATATATATATATATATATATATATATATAAAGGACAATCCACTTATCAAGTGTTTCCTTTTCAGATTAAATATGTTTTTAATTCTTTTTCAAAGTGTTTTTTAACATGTTTTATTAACTGTTTGCTCGTATATATATGTATATATATATATATATATATATATATATACATATTATATATGTATATATAAATATATATATGTATATATATAAATATATATGTATGCATATATATAAATATATGTATGTATATATATAAACATATATATACACATATATATATAAATATATATGTATATATATATATGTATGAATATATACATATATATATAAATATATATTTATATAAATGAATATATATATATAAATATATTTATATAAATGAATATATATATATAAATATATATATATATATATATATATATAAATATATATATATAAATATAAATATATATAAGTATACATATAAATATATATATATAAATATATACAGTGATGATCATATTTATTGGCACGGTAAAATAAAAGTTAAATTTTGTCTAATAAATTCTAAAAAAAGGGATTAAATTAAAGAAAATAACAAAGTATATTATGTATTTTTAACTGGCCTTTCCGATGCAGCAATCGGATTTTAGAAAAAATAAATAACAAAGGAACAACAAACATAATTGCAAAAAACCCTTGTTCAAAATTATTGGCACGATTTATTTAATAATCAATTGTATAGCCTTTGGCCTTGATTACCTTCCTCAGTCGCTTTTCATAGTTTACAACCAAGTTGTTGCACTCTTCAGTAGTAATTTTAGCCCACTCTTCCTGACAATAATCCTCCAATTGAATAAGATTCTTAGGCTTCCTTTGCATTACCCTCAATTTTAATGTTCTCCATAAATTTTCAATTGGATTAAGGTCTGGGCTTTGTGATGGCCACTCCAAAACATTAATATGATTGTCCTCAAGCCATTTCTTAGTCAGTTTAGCCGAATGCTTTGGGTCATTATCTTGCATGAACCACCAACGACGACCAAGCGAGAGCTCTTTAGCAGAGTCTTTCAGGTTTTCATCCAATATTTTAACATAATCTTCCTTTTTTATGCTACCTGTGACCTTAACAAGTCGCCCTGGTCCAGAGGCAGCAAAGGATCCCCAAAACATCAAACTGCCTCCACCGTGCTTCACTGTGGGTATGGTGTTCTTAGGCAGGAAAGCTTCGCCAGATTTTCTGTAAATATAAGACACTTTATTATGGCCAAATAACTCTATTTTCGTTTCGTCAGTCCATAGAACACGTTTCCAGAATGCAACATCTTTATCAATATGACGTTTTGCAAAGGCTAGCCTTGCTTTCAGGTGCATAAGCTTCAAGAAGGGAGTCTTTCTCGGACGACATGCTTTTAAACCAGCTCTCTTCAAAACTCTACCAACTGTATGTCGAGATACATTCACTCCAGAGGTGCTCTGTTCATCAACAATCTCCCCAACAGAGATCCTTGGGTTTTGTTTTACTTGTCGAACAATTTTCCGTTCATCTCTTGGGGAAAGAATCCTTGCGATTTGAACTTGTTTATTATGGCTCTAACAGTGGATTTGGGAAGGTTTAGCTTCTTTGAAATCTTATCATAGCCCTCCCCATTGGTATGGCATGCTACAACAAGCTTCCTGACGTCTTCGCTGTATTCCTTAGTTTTAACCATGGCGATTGAAAATTATAATTTAGTCACTTATAATAGTTTAAATAAATGGCTATCTAAAAATTATCTGAAAAAAATTATTCACTGAATTAGCGTTAAACAAGCATAATATTGCTATAAAAAAGTTCAGAAAGCACGTAAACCGGAAATTGATTGAAATTATACTGATACTAAAAGAAAAACAAAGTCGTGCCAATAATTTTGAACAAGGGTTTTTTGCAATTATGTTTGTTGTTCCTTTGTTATTTATTTTTTCTAAAATCCGATTGCTGCATCGGAAAGGCCAGTTAAAAATACATAATATACTTTGTTATTTTCTTTAATTTAATCCCTTTTTTTAGAATTTATTAGACAAAATTTAACTTTTATTTTACCGTGCCAATAAATATGATCATCACTGTATATATAAATATATATATAAATATATATACATATATATATATAAATATATATATATAAATATATATATAAATATATAAAAAAAAATATATATATATAAGTATATATAAATATATATAATTATATGAATATATATATATAAATATATATAAATATATATATAAATATATATAAATATATATAAATATAAATATATATAAATATATATAAATATATAAAAATATAAATATATATAAATATAAATATATATATAAATATATATAAATATATATAATTATATGAATATATATATAAATATATATATAAATATATATAAATATAAATATATATATAAATATATACAAATATAATATATAAATATATATATAAATATATATATAAATATATATATATATGTAAATATATAAATATAAATATATATATGTATATATATATATATATATATGTATATATATATATATATATATATAATTAAATGTATTGAAATATTTACGAGTGCATTTTGATATAACGTGTTTTATATTATTTAAGCTCATTGAAAACAGATGAATGAGTTTTATGAATTGGAAATAAAAAAAAAACCTGAGGAAAAAAATTCTGCCATATTTTTTGACATTGTAACCAAGAATGTGAATTGAAAATCGGATTTTATTTATCAATTTATTGATAAATCCGAACAAATATTATTGGAAACTGCATTCGGTTTCGCTCTTCCTCTGGGAAATCAGTCCGAGACACGCTGACATTTTTTGTGTTTTGTCTTCGTTCAAATAAGAGAACTATGTCTATATCTAGCTGTATCATTATTAATATATATTTTTTTACATTCATGCGTAATCTTTTTCTTTTTTCATTTTAATCGACAAATGCTTTCCATGGAGTGAATTGTTAATTATGGAAGAGAATACAACACTATATATGGGTGTGTGTAAAAATCTTATCTATCTTCTGGATAAAATTATGTCTGCCATGTTAGACGTAAATAGCAAATTCGATTACTTTTCATTGGTTCTTATTGCACCATGGCAAATACAAAAAGGAACTTTCCTACAATTTATTAAAAATATCCTTGTTTTTTCCACTGTTTTCTGATACAGAGATGTTTTAATTAAGCACCCCAAACGTATAAAATCATCAAAGGGAAATAGCTCTTATTCTTTAAGTAAGTGTTAAGGTTCCTTATCTGCCCTTTAGCTCAGATACTGGAACTTAAACAAGCGTTGCTATAGGATATATGCACAACAAGTTTAAACGTATTGAATACCACACAACGCTGGATGGGGACAGCTAGTATAAAATTAAACACAAAATCAATAATTAATGTGAATGCGTGGGGAGATTTGGACTGAAACATTACTGCATTAGTGAAAATATTTGATGTTCATTATTTTTACTTTAATTTATATATGAACTGATATGAACAGTGTCCACCTGAATATCCATGGAACTTATATATATATAGTCTTTGAAGTTTTTAACATTTGAAACCACACAAAAAATTTTTTTTTATCATTCATTAAAAAAAACATCTAGTCAGTAAGTCATTTAATCACCTGCAATCACTGCATCAACTCTCAAATTTACTATAATACCAATTTTTATATTTTTTAAGGGATCATCAGTTGTTTACCATGAAACACTGTTTCGGGGATTTAAAAACAATATATATATATATATATATATATATATATATTTATATTTATATATATATTTATACATATATGCATGTATGTATATACATATATACATATACATATATATACATATATATGCATATATATACACACAGAGATATATATACATATATACATATATGTACATATACATATATGTACATATACATAAAAAAAAATTACAATAAGTTTTTCAAGGTAATCAAAATGGTAAACTTAAAATATATTATAAATATTAAAGAGTTAATATTTACAAGTAAAGTAATCTCAACCAGATGTAAAAGCTCAATAAAACCGAAAATGAAATAGAGCTTATAATATGAACAAATGATTAATAAAACATGTTAAAAGACATCTTGAAAAAGAGTTAAAAACATATTTAATTTTAAAAAAGGAAGCACAAGATATTCCTGAGTTCGACAAGATACACCTGAAGAAGGTCGGAGGTTACATCGCCCGAAATCTTGTGAAAATGACACTCAAGATGAAAACAGTAGTCCAATGAATCCAAAAATTACGAATAACCAATCAACATCTCAAACATTGATTAACATCAATAATAATAATAATAATAATAATAATAATAATAAAATAATAATTATAATAATGATTATAAAAATAATTACAAAAAACTAATAATAATAAAAAAATAATAATAACATAATAATAATAATAAAATAATAATAATGAAATAATAATAATAATAAAATAATAATAATAATAATAATAAAATTAATAATAATAATAAAAATACCAAAACATAATAATAATAATAATAATAATAATAATATAATAATAATAAAAATAATAATAATAACAATATTAATAAAAATGATAATATAAATAATAAAATAATAATATTAAAAATAACAATAATTATAATAAAAATATTATTATTAATAATAATAATAATAAAAATAATAATATTAATAATAATAAAAAATATTATTAATAATAATAATATTAATAATAATAATAATAATAATAATAAAATAATAATAAAATAATAATAATAATAATAATAAAATAATAAAAACGATAATAAAAAATAATAATAATAAAAGTAATAATGATAATTACAAAAATAATGAAATAATAATAATAATAAAAATAATAAAATAATAATGATTAATAATAATAATAATAAAAAATAATAATGATAATGAAAATAAAATAATTAAATAATAATGAAAATAATAATAATAAAAAATGACAAAAATAATATTAATAAAAATAATAAAATAATAATAATAATAAAAATAAAAATATAACAAAAGATAATAAGAATAATAAAATAATAATAATAAAAATAATAATAATGAAATAATAATAAGAAGAAGATAATAACATAAAATAATAATACTACTAAAAATAAGAAAATAATAATAATAATAACAATACACATAATGAAATAATAATAATAATAATAATAAAATAAAAATAATAATAAAAATAATGAAATAATAATGATAAAAACAATAATAATAATAAAAAATAATAAAGATAAAATAATAATAATAATAATAATATAAATAATAAAAATAATTATAATAATAAAGAATAATAAAAAATGTATAATAATAATAAAAATAATAAAATAATAAAAATGATAATAATAAAAATACTAAAAATATTAATAACAAATAATAAAATAATAATAATAATAATAATAGTAATAATAATAATAATAAAAATAATAATAAAAACATAATAATAATGATTATAATAATAATAAAAATAAAAATGATAAAAAAATAATAATAATAAAAATAATATAAAATAAATAACCATAACAACAACAACAATAATAATAATAATAATAATAATAATAATAATATAGATCTAACATATAAATAAAGTAGAAAAAATATTAATAAAAATAATATATTAATAAAATAAAATAATAATAATAACAACAACAACAACAATAATATATAGATTTAACATATAAATGAAGTAGAAAAACAATAATAAAGGAAATAAAACATATTATAATGTGTAGTCGAGATACTGCGGAACAGTCTTATGTGAATGAATTCACAATAAACAAAATGAAAAGCGGAAAAGGGTAAGTACAAAATGCAAAGAAAATATTAAAAAAAATGGTTGTTGGCCTTTTGCTCAGGATCGCAATGTAGTATCTGTTCTAATAGTAAACTGTACCTTTTCTAACCTCGATCTGTAGGTACCATCCTTGTAGACTGAAGCAATTTTTCTTTTGTGCCCCTTTTTGAGGAGCTGGATTTACCTTACATTAAAAACCGATCGTGTCTAACCCTGCCCTCGTGGGGAGGCAAGTAAACAGGAACAATATATCTAAATATGAAACGAAAAAGACGAACGAAATATGATTGGCATATCAAAGACGATCAGAATTCTGAAGAAAAAAGAGAAGTTAGACAGAATCTCTTTATTTCTCACTTTTTCCTTCCCTGCCTGTCTGTTCCTCGCTCTCAAACAAAACCTCGCTGAAGAATGTTGTAATTTTTCTGATTTCCGAGCATCTCCAGATATCGTTATGCTTCATAGTCGGCAACCGTCCGATAATTTCAAACGGAACCCTTTATTTAATACGCCTTTTTCGTTGTTTAAGAGTCACCATTTACAAAGTCCAAAGGGAAATCGAGGATAAGATTTAATGAGGATGAACACAATTATAAAAATATTAGAGGTCCGCTCGGTATTACGAAGTTGTAAGATACGCTTAAATATGATATCTTAATGCATGCAAAATTCGTATTTCCTCTAGGCAAATTGGTTAAATTATGGGCAAATTGGTCAACTTTATGGATGTCTTGGGAAATGGTAAAGGCTACGGGAATAAACCCTGACAAAAAATCCGGTTTGGAGGTTCGATAGGCGGAGGGTAAAGCAACTCCAGCAGCTACACTGGTTCCGAGTTTATTGGCTTGCTTTTCTGTCTGATTTTGTCTACAACGCCGAAAGGGGGGGGGGGGCTGGTTACTAGGCAAGCCTAGGTCTCCTTATAAACCACCCAGACCTGCATGCGGTGAGGCAACTCCAGCTTCGAGTATATAGCTACATGCAAAAAGCCATTATCTCACGAGACAGAATGTGGCCATTATGATCATCAAGATTTCGTATATATCATTAGAGAATCAATTCTCTATTGATCATTATATTGTACCTAAAAAAAACATTAATTTTGGATTGTCTTCTCTTTTCGCTAGTATCACTCTTCCGAAAACAAAAACAAAAAAAATACTTCCAGCAAGTTGAAGTGCACTCGTATCATAATGTATTATTATAAATAGGGCTAGGACAACAACGTATTCTTTTCGTTGTTTTGACTCTCGAGTGTATATCCGACACAGATACAATTAATCAACCGAGAATCACATCACTCTACATAAAAAAAAACATAAGATGTCAATGGATATATACCTGAGAATCAAAACAAGGAAAAGAATATGCTGTTGTCATAGCCCTACTTATAACTAACAGAAAACAAAGACTGAGCAAAAAAAAGTGCAAGAATATTGAATATAAAGAAAAACATAAACCAATTCTTCTTTCCGGGAAGTATTTTCTTTTTTGTCATTTTTTCTCCATTTTTATCGATTTCTCTAAACAGTTATTTTGCATTTTTTTTTCTCAATGGGATTATTTTGTATTATATAGTTTGTTGTTATTGTTATTATATAGTTTGTTGTTATTGTTATTATATATTTTGTTGTTATTGTTATTATATAGTGCACGTCTATCAAATGTGCTGTTTTATATCAAGACTGGAAGAAAAGAAAGTGTCATGAAAAAAATATGGAGGCAGAGGTTTCGACGGTGAAGAACCAAGACAAAAACAAAATGGCGACTTTGTCTCGGCAACATCTACCCATGTTACATCGTTAGTTTTGATGGAGACGCTGATCTCTAACCTTCTGCTGCAAATTTGTCAAAACTAATTGTTCTTTTATTCAGGCGAGCAGCGAACAAAAGAAACAGGTTTGAAAAGAATATATAAATAAATAAATAAATAAATAATAAACATTTGTTTTTATGCTGTTTTTTTTTTACAGATTTTCTCGGGAAATCTAGACACAAAAAAAAAAACAGAAATGGATCAATAAAAACTGATAATTATATCATCACTCGCCCTTCTTTCTTCGGAAAAAATACAGAATAAAAAGGTTAGCGGAACTAAAAAAAAAAAGTAACGTACAAGAAAACGCATGACATGAAATGGATGTCTTTCTCCTTGAGGAGCCCCTCCGCCCGGTTTTGATACGTTTTTAGAAGACTTACATCTGATCTGTTGCTAATGTCACTGGAAAAAAATCTTGGAATAATTCTATCGCACCAGAAACTGTCTCATTCTTAACGCGACCCTCTATCTTTATAAGAGTCTATGGATTTGTATCCTGCGCCCCCAAGATCAGCAGAGATTTGACAATTTCTGCAATGATCCCGATATATGCATTTGAGTTCGTGACATAATGCTCACAGCACGTCTCGAAATGCTGACGCGACTCTGTTGCATTCTGATATAATAAAGCTTTTCACCTTTATACAGATACAAAAAATAGGGAAAAATAAAAAAAAAGAACAAGAACATCAGATGTAAGAGTGCATAACTTCGACTGACAACGTAAGTATGGGCATTACTTTTCAATATTGTATGAAATTGTCCATACGCAGAATTGATCTCATCAGAAACCTATAAACCTTTCTCCCAGAAAGCAACCACACGAATAAATCACGGAATGACAGAGTTTTTGGAATTGGCTAGGGTGTTAGACAAGGATGCATATTGTTACCTAACCTTTTTAATATATATGCCGAACAAGTAATGCGAGAAGCACTCGCACCTCAACCAGCAGGAATCAAAATTGGTGGCAGAACAATCACCAACCTGAGATACACTGACGATGACAGGAACTATAAGTCTTAATCAAGAAAGTAAACGCGACCCTCTATCTTTATAAGAGTCTCTGGGGTTTTATCCTGTCCCCCTCCTCGCCCAAATCAACAGAGATTTGACAATTTCTACAATGATCCGGTCCCTGTTGATTTTGCGGTGGGAGATTAGCTCTGTGCAGTTCTAGGAGGTCTACTCTCCCCAGCTTTGCCTTCTCTCTTTGAGAAGGGATTAGTTTATTGCTAATAGCCTAGGGCACCCTCACCTCACCAGAAAATGCCAACGGGGCTATCCAGACACTTTCTGCAGGTCGGAATGCCTCTTCTCGGGGGCGTTTACTTCTCAACCCCAATTTCTGACCCTGGTGTCTAAGTTCTTGCAGTGGGGGAGAACTAAACAGCCTTTATAAGACTCGATTACATCCTAAGATGAAATACTCTTGCCACATGTAATAAATAATAGAGTGCCGAGGCAACCCCAAGTCAGCTGAACAATTATTATTATGATTGTTATTGTTATTTTTGAAAGTAGAATGCCAGAAAGAATGTTATCAATAAATATTTACGGATAAAATTATTTAAGCTAAAATAGTTCCCAAAAATGTTAACTTTGTGGAAAAGAATGTTAAAATATAAATAAAATATGTGACGAAGGTAGACCATCCGATTTGTGTCTTAGTCACGAGGACTTAATGACGTAACGAGATAGTGTGGTAACACACGTAATGAGTTTAGTTTAGAGTTTGGAGTCAAACAGAAAGAAGTCGGAAAAGTCAACATGAAAGATATCGTCTCCTCGTTTTAGAGCTGGGATAAACACGACTTTAACATAACGTAGAAAATTACAACGTCTTGCAGTTTCGATGGAGTGTCACGAATAAAGTTATATCAAATAAATAGCCTATTATTGTTTGGTTTCTTTCCGACAGAGATAAACTTGAATAACGAAAAAGAGACGAAGACACAACAGAGAGAGAGAGAGAGAGAGAGAGAGAGAGAGAGAGAGGAGGGGCAAGTTATTTGTCGTTGCGCTCTACATAGACTGAATGCTAATGAACGGCTTTATTATATGTGCAACACCCACACATATATATACACCAATAGAAGAATAGTTCAACCACTAGACGTCACACACTGTATATATCACAACGTTAAAGAGACAGTTATATATACCCTGTTTATGTACCGACTATATAAGAAAAAGTAGAATGTAAAGAAGGCGAAGAATCGATTTCACATATACTCAATGGTAATGCTACCTGAAAAGAAAGAAAATGACATACGCTGAATAAAGAAGTATTAAGAAAATAACGGAAAAAAATCATTGCATTTTCACCCCAAACAAAGCATATTGCCACTTTGATGTAGGAGGCTACTATCAGGGACATAAGCTACAGGGGTACTATGTGGGGAATTGGGCAGCAAGATGTCGGTTCACGTTACACTTGAACTTCTGCATGTCAGTAGAGTTGGGGAAGCAGAACCCCGGAAGGGAATTCCAAAGTCTAGCGGTTCTGGGGAAGAAACTACTAAAGTAGAAGGCTCTCTTACATCTAGAGACCTCTACTGTGAAGGGGTGGAATTTTGCTGCTTGTCGGGTTTGTCGGAGGTATTTACGTCGAAGTGGTACAAGTGCTTGCAGCTCGTCAGAGCATTCACCGTTAAATTACTTGTAGAACAGGCAGAGGGATGCTACATTTCGTTGATGGGACAGAGGCTGAAGCTTAGATGACAGTTCAGGTTGGCGACTCTCTTTTGAACCTTGTCTAGGAGTGAGAGACTAGTAGCAGATGCACCAGCCCAAATATGACAACACTACGCCATACATGGACGAATTGTGGCCTTATAGAGGTACAGGATACTCTCGGGCATTAGTAGCTTTCTAGCACGGTAGAGAGAACCTACCTTCTTCGTGGCGGACCGGGCAATGCTCTCAATGTAATTGTTCCAACTCATGTTTCCTATGAACGTTAGGCCGAGGAGTTTGAAGACGAACTTTCAGATAAAGAGTCTTTGGCCATTGCTATTGGTAGTAGAGAAGGTTTCTTGTAATTATTGAAGGAAACAAGTTTAGTCTTGACAGCATTGAACGTGACCATCCATTGGTGTCCCCATTCCACTACAGATTGGAGGTCATCCTTTAGTGTTTCTGCTATTTCTTTAGATATGTGTTCACTTGTTTTCCTGTCGTGTCTGTTATAGAGGGCGGTGTCATCAGCATATATACCCATCTCACAGACAATTTTGTCAGGGAGGTCAACTATGAATATTAGGAATAATAGAGGTTCAAAGATAGACCCCCGAGACACTCCCGCTTTTATATCATATTATTTAGATGTACGACCACCGAGGACAACCTGGATTTTTCTCTTATTTAAGAAGGATTTACTTAAGTTATGTCATTAATTTAAAGTTAACGTAGGGATATTAAAACAAACAAGAATGTTATAACAATGAAGATGATCTTTATGTTATGCGAGTTAATGACGTAGTGAGATTTTGAGACACGTACAGTTAAGTTTAAAGTTTGAAGGCAGACTAGAAAAGTTGGACAAGTTAACACGAGAGATATCGTCTCCGCGTTTGGAAGCTGACAGAAACACAACTTTAGCATAATGTAGAAAATTAGATCTTGCAACTAAGATGGGAAGTCAAGAATAAGGTTATATGAAATATGGGCTGTGCATCTCTATTCCGTTTGCCTGCTTTCCAGCTGGCTACATTCTGATTGTCTTCAAGTCCAACGTAAACAAGTTCTTATTGAACCGTCCCCCTAAGTAAGCCAAGTTACAAAATTTCCACTAACGTTTACTACGCTAAAATCACAATGACTAATGTATACCCATTAACCCTTATCCTAGAGTGGCCTATGGGCCTTGATAAGTGGTGACTTCCATGTAAAAAAAAATAGTTGTTTGGTTACCTCCAGAGAGAGATGAACTTGAATAATGAGAAGAGACAAAGACACAATGGAAAAAGGTGTGTTCTTTGCTTGTGCGCTACACAGACGGAATATCAATAAACGTTTTTATTATATGTGAAACAAGCACACATACATACAACAATAGAAGAACATTTTAACCGCCAAACGTATGATGGATATATGAAAACGTTAAAGAGACATCAGTTATATAGACCCTGTTTATATATACCGCCCGACAATACAACACTCCTATTTTGACAGAGTCCGAAATGTAGTGCGAGATATCTTCTTCTCCACCCTACAGCCTCTTTTTCACAGAAGAAAGATTGCTAGCCTTTTTTCTATGCTATTCTTATTTTCATCCACTGAGCTTCGATCTCTGATTTCCCTGTAAAACATTCACAGCAGAAACTCTTCTAACTACAATCATTGTCAATAAGTTTCTTCTCCCCCTTCTAGGAAGCTGGAACTTAACAGAAGTTTTATAAGTAGAGTTTCGTTTTAAGAACTGCCCTCTGTGAAGGAAATAGCACAGAACTGCTTCTCAGCTGATTACAACATTATCGTTTTCAAGTCCAATGCAAACAAATTCTTATTGAGCCGTCCACTTAAATAATCAAACTTAGCTTGGATTTAACCATCGATTGCAATATACAAAGTGTTTGTCTGACCGTCGACGTGATACAAACCATTAGAACTTGTCCTTGAGTGGCTTTTAAGTATTGATGATCGTTGATTTGTTAACAAATTAGTAATTGAGAATCAGGTGCATAGAAGAAAAGTGGCTGGCTCGTTGTGTCTATATGTCATATCTTTCTTTCGCCAATAGCTTTGAAAGTTTTTTATTTGATCAATATTGTAGCCAGTGAAGTCCCTAATCTCATTTAACATTGCATCGAAAAGTTGCATCATGGCAGAATTTCAGCTTCCAATCTTTTAAAATTTAATGCATGTATCTGATGCGTTTTTTTCGTAAGGGTAATCAATAAGCAAAGTTTCAATCATGGAATTATGGTTTGTTAACTTTTGGTTTCGATTCTAGCTGATGGCACAAAAATCATATATATACAATTTACTTTATGATAGTTTTGAAGCATGTGTTTTCGTCTGAAAGTGTCATAGTTGACACCCGTTTCTTTTCCAATCTAAGGGCGATCACTCTTTTCTTTGTTTAAGGGAGATAATTCTACTTTTTTTTAGGTTAACCTCAGCATATTGTACGTTTGTCCACCCGTATTACACAAAGAAGTCTACGGTAGCACCACAATTCAAAAGCAGCAATTTTCCTCTTCTCGACTTTCTTCAAGACCCAACGTTCCGCTTCTTATGTTGCTATTAAGAACACCAAAACTTGCAAGAGTCATTTCTTTGTGCGTTATGACATAGATCTGTCTTTCCAGATATTAATTAGCGCGCTCATTGCTGTTTTTGCCATTGCAATACATCGTCTTACTTTATTGATGTCATCTATTTTGTGAGTGAAAACTGGACCCAGGTAATTGCAATCTTCTACATTTTCAACATTTTGATTGACCACAATTAGATTTTCATGATTTGGTGCCTGTGTTACTTTCATAACCTTTGTTTTGCTGACGTTGAGGAAGACTCTTGCTGCTTCGCTGGCAACTTTTACTTTGTTTGTTAAGTCTTGCAGTTCCTGCATATATGTTGCAATAAAAACTTCGTCGTCAGCATACCTCTGGTTGTTGATTGTTCTCCAACCAATTTAAATTCCTGCTAGGTGATATGTGACTGCTTCTCGACATGCCTTGTTCGGCAAATATATTAAAAGGGCAAGGTGACAATATTCATCCTTGTGTGTATGAAGGTGAAAGCCTTTATTATATCTATATACATATATATATATATATACTATTTATATATATAATGCGTGTGTATGTATATATATATATAGTGTATATGCATATATATATATATGTATATATATATAATGTGTATATATATACTATTTATATATATTAATAATATATATATATATATATATATATATATATATATATATATATATATATATATATATTAAACATTCAAAATCCACAGAAGAATTTGTTTATTTCACATTCATATAATTTTATTTTAGATATGTTGCGTCGTACCATTGTTTTATTAATGATATATATATATATATATATATATATATATATATATATATATATATATATATATATATATATATATATATATATATATATATATAATGTTAAAAGTCAACGTATGCTTCTAGGATAATGATTTAAAGGTTATGAGGGTTTCTTGAAGCATGAAAAATGAGGTTACTTTTTGTATTTAATAATTTATATATATATATATATATAAATTATATATATATATATATATATATATATATATATATATATATATATATATATATATATATATATATAAACAATATTTTGATAAATATATTCTTTTTAATAGTGCGTGTGTGTGTGTGATAAGTTTGTTTTTGTATTCTAATCCAAATGGAGCCCGATGAAGTAAGGATGTTTGAAATAAAACAACAAAAAAAAAAGCAATAAAGTTTTCTCAGCTGTTCGTCATAAACTTTAGTCCTATTCTTTTTTTTTTTTTTTCAAAAAAAAAAAAAAAAACGACATTAATCGATATTATGGTAATAGAAAATCCTGCCAAATTCATAAAAAAGGATTTGCTTAAAATATTTTTTAAACAAAAAATAATGGAAGATATATTAAAAACGGAAAAGAAAAAAAAAAACGAAAAGAAAAACGAAACGAAATATATGTGAAGTAAAAAAAAACATATGTATAAAATCTAAATATTTTCATTTTTTTTCTTTTTATTTGTTATCAAGCTTTGTGTACAAGAAAAAAAAAATAGAGGCCAGACAAACGCCAGACGAAACATTATGTACACGCTTTTGCTAGATTCCACCTGATTGGCAGCCATTTTGGACCGTGCGAATCCAGTTTTTCTATTGTTTGATAAAAAACAGTTACTGTTGACACAGACAGTCTCTAGCCCGTGTGTCACTTGTTAAGAAGAGGGTCTACCCCCTTCCCATTGATACAAATAGATCCTACGTAAATCCCAACGTAGATTGCGCGTCACGCCTTGAAAGAGAAGGAAAGCGAACGGTTGAATTTCCATCATCCGCCATCTTGCCCGGGTGTTGTTAGCATTCGAAGAAGAACGTTCTTCCAGGTTATCAATGGCCAATCAGAACCTGCCTAAGATAATCTTAATAAGTTACGGGATGAGGTAGGTCGGCGTTTGGAGCGTTAAAGTGGACGATTTTGTTTGTTTGCCTTTTCTTTTTGGAGGTTAGCGTTTTGGGTATATGTACGGGGTAGACTGCGGGCATCGGCAGTAGGTGTCTGTCTGGATCGAGCGATTGGCGTTGGAGATGCGCTGATCGGGCGTTCAGGCGTGCGCTGGCGCTCGTACGCATGTAAATGCATTATTGTCACCGCAGATTGTAACAAGACAATGCAGTGCCTACCCCAAACCTGCCCCCACCCCCTGCCCTCTTGACACACCCAAGGTTTTTTTTTTTTAAGGGTGAGATTTTTTTTAATGAAAAGGATAAGAACAAGGAGACTGACAATGTGGCGAAAGTGCTGTTCCCAATGGCGAGGGAGAATTTTAGGGTGGGACACACACACACACACACACACACACACACACACATATATATATATATATATATATATATGTTGGTGCTTTTTAAGAAGTGTTTCGAGTGGTGGTTGATATTTAGTGGGAGTGTGAGGGGTGGGAGTAGATGAGGACCTGGGAAGGGAGAAAACGAAATCGTCACCACCTCCACTAACACCACATAAATAAAATTATATATAATAAAATAAAAGCGACAAAAAAATAAACAATTAAATAAGAAAACGACAGCAAAATAAAATAAAATGAAAAATATATGAAAAAATATTTTTTTCTTGAAGTAAAATATAAGATAATAATAAAATATATATTTAAAAAAGTTCAAGTAAAATATAAGATAATAAAATATATAAAATAAATAAAACTGAAATACGTCGTATGAAAAAGAGAAAACGACAATATTTTTATGCTATTAAAGGGTTGAATAGACACTGGGTTTTTAGCATGCGACGTCAGGATGGAGGTAAAAAATAATAAAACGGTTAAACGCCGAGTGCGTCCGAAAAACACGAATCTTAAGTCGTGATGATTTCAACGATTATCTGTCTTTTCTTTTCGATAATTTTCAACTATTTGAGTATACCCTTCCCCCCCTCTCTCTCTCTCTCTCTCTCTCTCTCTCTCTCTCTCTCTCTCTCTCTCTCTATCTATCTTTTAGATTTATTTAACACGAATCAATCACAGAGGCGTAGCAATTTGACAGGCCCAATCACATACTCGGAAACGGTTTAGAATAGGAAAGAAAAGCAGAAAAAAAGAGAAAAATGTAGAGGAAAAAAAAGAAAAGAAAAAAGAGAAATGTAAAAGGAAAAAAGAAAGAAGAAAGAAAAAAGGAAAATGTAAAGAAAAGGGAAAAGATGTGAAGGAAAAAAAAGAAAAGAAACAGAAAAGAAAAGAAAAAAGAAAGGAAAACAAAAAGAAAAAAGAAAAAGACGAAAGAAAAAAAGAAAAGGAAAAGGAAAAAATAGATAAAAGAAATAAACAAGGATAACAGAAAAGAAAAGAGAAAGAAAAAATCAAAAGAATCGAAACACGATAAGAAAAAGAAAAGGGAAATAAAACAAAAGAAAAAACTTTGTTCCCGTCTTCATTTCTTCCTCTACCTTGTCTTTCTCTTTCTCGCTCCCTTTATTTATTTTTATACTCCTCTTTCTTTCTCTCTGTACACTCTCCCTCTTTCTCCGTCTAACCCTCTCTCTTTCTCTCTCTATACATCCTCTCCATTTCTCTCTCTACATCCTCTATTTCTATCTATCTATCTATCTATCTATCTATCTATCTATCTATCTATCTATCTATCCCAACTCCCCTCTATTTCGTTCTCTCTCTACACGCTGCTCTCTACCCTCTCTCTCTCTCTAAGAATTCTCTGTTTTTCTCTACACCCTCCCGCTCTTTCTTTCTCTGCCTACATCCTCCCCCTTTTCTTCTCTCTCTACCTCCTCTTTTTTTCTCTTTGCCTACACCCCTCTCCTTATCTCTCTCCTTAAACGCTTTATTTTATCTCTTTCTACATAATCTCTCTCTCTCTCTCTCTCTCTCTCGCTACACCCTCTCTCTGTGTCTAACCTCTCTCCCCATTTCTCTCTTTCTTCCTCTCTCTCTCTCACACACACACACACACTCTCTCTCTCTCTCTCTCTCTCTCTCTCTCTCTCTCTCTCTCGTGGATTTAATTGTATCTATAAACGGGATTTACCGTTTTTAATGTCTGATGACAGAGACGTCCTTGACTCTATCAGGGGATAAGTGGTAGCGAAATGATTGACACCCGACATCAGCGTTTCTCATCCAGGCAATATCTAAACCTCGGGTAAATTAGTTATGCATGTTACCCCCGCCCTAGCGCCCCAAATCCCTCCTAAACAGGCATTTTCATTTTCATTGGTCGACATGGCATAACAAAGAGAAACCCAATCGTCTTGGCTTACTCCAATAATGGCTAAGCTTGAAATAGTTGAAGATCTTTCTTATTTCCCCTTTTTATTTTTTTAGCGTGTTTATTGCTCGAAATGAAAGGTTTATTCCCCGGGATATTAACACGTCCCACTCCCGCCTCCCCGACTAGGGGAGCTTTGACATAGAACCGGTTTAATGTACGATGGATTGACGATTATTCGACAGAGGGAGGGCAAATAGGGGTCATGTCTTTCTCCTAGTTTCGCCGAAGTCTCAAATTACGCCCCTCTTACTTTAAAAAATGGTGTGAAATAAGACATCTTTTCAGTCTCCAGAAACAATGGATATAACATGTAAGGGTGGCCTGTGTGGCGAGTTTATAATGGAGCAAGGTTTGCACAATCTCTAGCATCACTTCGCTTGAACATGTATTGCTTGAGTATAGTGGCAAGAAGTCCGGAACGATTGCAAAACAATAAGGATACTTCTGCAGTATACGAACCGTGCTACGAGGTGTCTTCAATAAGTTTCAAGACTTGTATTTATACGGGCATTTAAAATTGTCACAGACTCTCGAAAATTCATTATGTTATTGCTATACATCTTATAAGAGGACTGACCAATTTTTTCGGGCTCAAAAAAACAAATACAACAGGAATTGGAATACACCCAACTAAAGCCCGATTGTCACAGTTGGTGAATTTCAAAAATGCAATTCGAACGTGAGGACACTTTAGACGAACAATATGCAATAAAATTCTGTTTTAAACTTGAAAAAAAATGCAACAGAAAAGTATGGAATGCTTCAGACTGCTTTTGGACCATCTTGCATGGATATTTGAGTATACCCTCCCCATCTATCTATCTATCTATCTATCTATCTATCTATCTCTCTCTCTCTCTCTCTCTCTCTATATATATATATATATATATATATATATATATATATATATATATATATATATATATATATATATCTTTAACACTTATTTAACACAAATCAATCACAGAGGCGTAGCAATTTGACGGGCCCAATCACATACTCGGAAACGGTTAAGAATAGGAAAGAAAAGCAGAAAAAAAAGAGAAAAAGTAGAGGGAAAAAGAAAAGAAAAAGAGAAATGTAAAAAGGAAAACAGAAAGAAAGAAAAAAGGAAAATGTAAAGAAATAAAGAAAAAGAAAAGAAAAGGCAAAAAGAAAAAAAAGGATAAGAAATAGAAAAGAAAACATTGCAGCATTCAAAATTGATCATATAATGTTATGAATTGAATTTTTAAAAAAATTCTTAATGCTGCAATATTTTAAGTTATAAATTTATATTTTTTACTAGAATATCTTGTTCTTTTCTTTTCCAATTTTAACAACTAGTCCTTTACTTTTCCATGTTTAAGCTTAACCATATTACTTTTCACGCTCGCATTCTTCTATTGTAATCCATGATTTTTCCAGGTTTTTAATAAATTCACTTGTTCTTTGTTTAATTTCAGTCTTATTTTTGTCCCCACATAAACACATATGTAATAACAATGTATGGCACTCGTCTGCTTTCAATAGAATACCCTCATTTATTCCCCTTTCATTCTTTCATTATGTTAGTTCTCTTTTCGCGATAGTAGTCGCCGAAACGACGACGTTGCTATAGAAACCATATGGCCTTACAGGTGATCTATAAACTGTAATAATTGTTTGAAATTTGGTCGAAAAAATGAGTGAGCGATGAAGCTTTAAAGCAGTTCTAAATTAGACTATACTATTTGTACATACACGCATTTTCTGCGTTATTTTCCTCTTTATTTGTATTCAATGTCTTGCAAAGAAAGGTATATCCAAAAGTTATGACTCCCGAATGTATCAGAGGGTATTTTGTAAATTGTTATGATGAATGAACTCATGCATTATTTACTTTAGAGCATCATCTCTTTTGCAGATATTGACTGCGTGAAACTCTAAGAAAACAACCCTGTCATAGACGTGCGTCAGAAGCAGAGATAGGTCATTAAATTCCCGGCAAAAGTGCATTGCGAATTGTGGTATAAATGTTGTCTTTTCTATGCCTGTTATTTTATTTCGATGTTATTTGAATTATGTGTCATATTAAAGTTATGCATATTTAATTAAAATTTAATACAAGTAATCTATATATCTATAAAAGTGAACGTGTCTGTGTATCTGTCTGTTTGTGTGTCTGTGTGTCTGTGTGTGTGTACATTTCAATACGCAATAACTCTGTCAATTTTTAGTCTACAGACTCGAAATTGGATATACAGGGTACGGAGATTTGGGAAAATCTATGTGATTGGTTTTCGGCCAGAAATTTGGCGATTAAGGGGTCAAAGTTCAACGATTTGACCTTTACGAACTCTACCAAACTCCTGCGACAATTTTGGGTCTAAAAACTTGAAATTTTAGATATAGGTTTCTTGGACATGGATCTAACTTAATAACTCTATTTGAGCCCAAAACAATAAATTTTAAGGGGTCATAATAGGGATCAAAGTTAAAAAAAATTGACCTTTTTTTTTTTTTTTTTGCTCAACATATCAACATACACCTCCAAACACCCGGGCAACGCCGGTCTGAAATGCTAGTAATAAGTAATACAAAACAACAAACAAAAACAACAAAACCAAAAAAAAACAAAACAAAAAAACAAGGGACATAATTAACGAATGAGTTGTCTAAGCTGCGGAGAAATAGTTAAGATAATTATTTTATTTTAATGTTATTTTAATTATTTGTCTCATTAATACTATTTGTATTCAATTTAAATATGGAACAAAACAATAGCAACAAACAAAAACAACAAAACCAAAAACAAAAACAAAAAAACAAACAAGGAGCGTAATTCATGAACGAGTTATGTGAGCTGCTTACAAATAACTTAAACAAATTAAAGGAACATTTCTAAAATCGTTGTACCTATTTACTATGCCTCCCCACGGGACAGAGTTAGACACCAGGGTCGTTTTTTAACGTGGAGAAAAGGTACAAAAATAAAAATTGTCTCAGTCGTGAAGGATTTCTTCTCCACTGAAAGAGAACCAGAAATAGAAGTGCAGCATCTGAAGAACAGATGGTATTTATTTGCTCCCCCACCGAGCAAATTAGGCACAAGGCCGATTTTTAATGTGAGGAGTGAAGGGGAAATGGGGACCAACTCCCCAGGGAGTAGGGGAGCTGGATAGTGACAATTGGTATGAAGGGTTGCCCCTACATTGACCAAGGTCTTATCTGTGGGGTCGCCCCCACATAGTGTCTTTGCTGCAGTATCTGCCGGAACAGATGGTATTTATTTGTTTCCCTACCGAGCAAATTAGGCACAAGGCCAATTTTTAATGTGAGGAGTGAAGGGAGGGGAAAGGGAAAAAGGGGACCAGCTCCAGAGAGGTGGGAAATGGGAGCTGGTTAAAGGTCAGGTATGTGGGGTTGCCCCCACATCTGGTCTTTGCTTGCAGTATCTGCCGGAACAGATGGTATTTATTTGCTCCCCCACCGAGCAAATTAGGCACAAGGCCAATTTTTAATGTGAGGAGTGAATGGGAAATGGGGACCAACTCCCCGGGGAGTAGGGGAGCTGGATAGTGACAATTGGTATGAAGGGTTGCCCCTACATTGACCAAGGTCTTATATGTGGAGTTGCCCCACATATGGTCTTTGCTTGCAGTATCTGCCGGAACAGATGGTATTTATTTGCTCCCCCACCGAGCAAATTAGGCACAAGGCCAATTTTTAATGTGAGGAGTGAAGGGAGGGGGAAGGGAAAAAGGGGACCAGCTCCCTAGAGGTGGGAAATGGGAGCTGGTTAAAGGTCAGGCATGTGGGGTTGCCCCCACACCTGGTCTTTGCTAGTCATAGCTGGTCTGTGCTAGTCATAGCTTGCAGTATCTGCCGGAACAGATGGTATTTATTTGCTCCCCCACCAAGCAAATTAGGCACAAGGCCGATTTTTAATGTGAGGAGTGAAGGGAGGGGGAAGGGAAAAAGGGGACCAGCTCCCGAGAGGTGGGAAATGGGAGCTGGTTAAAGGTCAGGCATGTGGGGTTGCCCCCACATCTGGTCTTTGCTAGTCATAGCTTGCAGTACCTGCCGGAACAGATGGTATTTATTTGCTCCCCCACTGAGCAAATTAGGCACAAGGCCGTTTTTAATGTGAGGTAAAAACCAGCTCCCCTAAAAGGGGTCACTCTGGTTACCAAAAATAATAATTGTCCCAGTATAGAGGGTTTCCCCTCCATTGACTGGTACAAATTATCTTAAGTGCAGTATCTGCCGGAACAGATGGTATTTATTTGCTCCCCCACTGAGCAAATTAGGCACAAGGCCGTTTTTAATGTGAGGTAAAAACCAGCTCCCCTAAAAGGGGTCACTCTGGTTACCAAAAATAATAATTGTCCCAGTATAGAGGGTTTCCCCTCCATTGACTGGTACAAACCATCTTAAGTGCAGCATCTGCCGGAACAGATACACTTTGATCTCGGTCCGAAGGCCAAGGATTGTAGTCCTAAAATCGTTGTAGATTAGGGTTTATAAGGTCCCGAGATCCCGCGGATCTTTTTACGTACTGGAATTGTACACATACGAACGTTCAGCATCCATCATGTACGGAAGAATATTTAAGAAATAATTTTCATATGATGACTAGTTAAGAAATACATGCTGAAATTAAGTTAACTGAAATCGGAAATTTCAGCTGTGGGTTTAAAAAGAAATCCTCAGATTTCAAAAATAAAAACAAACAAAAAAAATACTACATTCAATTTTTTTCTGGCTAAATTCAAAACACAACGTATGAACTTAGCAGTGTAACCGCTAAATTCGCAACCATTGTGTTGCCTCAAGTTGGGAGTTTGGGGGAGTCAACCCTTCGTTAACACTAGTACAAGAGAAAGTGGAAGAGACAGTGGGGATGGAGTAGGAGAACGAAGGAAAAGACGAGGAGAAGTAATACGCAGAAGAAGGGAAGAAAAACAGAGAGAAAAAACAACGAAATATGAATGTGCTTCCATACCTTTGCTTTCACTATAAAATCTTGAAAATGTTCACAAAATCTTATCTTCTTTTCAATTATTTTTGGAATTTCTCTTTATCGATAAATATTAAAAAAAAACATGGCTTACCTGAAAAGAGAAAAATATAAAATAACATCGTTATTGCTGAAAATGGAAAGAAAACACAAGTTAAAAAAGATAACATATTGTAATATTCAAAAAAGTACAAAATCTCTGTGGCAATTTTTATCTACCCAATAGCACGACAATCTATTTCTCACCTTCTTTTTGTTGATTGTGATGTACATTTTTTGCAAAATTGTCACTTTCGAGAATTGTGCGGAGAATCTTAGTGATGTGAGTGATGAACATGGCGGGAGATTCCATCAATATTTCATTAAAAACAAACAAAAAAACAACTACAAAACAAAGATCCACAAAATTATTATATTCTTGATCAGATTTGCCTTTGATGAGCACTATCTAAAATCTAGAAAAAGTTATTCATTTTTTATCCTAAACTGCCTCAGATTTTATCAGTGATGAGGCGCCAAATAATTTTATGTAGTAAAGGAAAGTAATTCTGATTTTTATCAAGGAATTACTTCCCTTATACCGACTAATTCCTCGGAGAATCTGTATGAAATAAAGCTCTGTGTGTATGTGTGTGTCCAGAGAGAAGAATGGGCTAGGCAACGGAGAAAGAGGAGAGTGAGTGAGAGGGAAACAAAGAAAGATAGAGGAGGGATAAAGAGGAAGAAGTTTTATTGAAAATATATGTGAGACTTTGCCCGGGGAAATGTAGGGTAGTATCAGGAATTATTGATAACTTGTAAAATTACAAAATCACTCCCTAATGATTAAATGTATCAACATTTTTTTTCGAAAACAAAAAACAAAACAAAGCAAAACAGTCGGTGGAACATTTAAACATAGAGGCGTGTAATGAAAGGGAGAGTTATTCCGTTTTTTAAAAAGATCTGATCGAAAAAATCGTATCGAAAAAAAATTTGATCGAAAAGAAAATCTGATAAAAAAAATCTGATCGGAAAAAATCTGATCGAAAAAAAATCTGATCGTAAAAAAATCTGATCGTAAAAAAATCTGATCGTAAAAAAATCTGATCGAAAAAAAATCTGATCGAAAAAAAATCTGATCGAAAAGAAAATCTGATCGTAAAAAAATCTGATCGTAAAAAAATCTGATCGTAAAAAAAACTGATCGAAAAAAAAATTGATGGAAAAGAAAATCTGATAAAAAAAAATCAGATCGTAAAAAAATCTGATCGTAAAAAAATCTGATCGAAAAAAAATCTGATCGAAAAAAAAATCTGATCGTAAAAAAATCTGATAAAAAAAAAATCTGATCAGAAAAAAATCTGATCGTAAAAAATCTGATCGAAAAAAAATCTGATCGAAAAAAAATCTGATCGAAAAGAAAATCTGATCGTAAAAAAATCTGATCGTAAAAAAATCTGATCGTAAAAAAATCTGATCGAAAAGAAAATCTGATGGAATAGAAAATCTGATAAAAAAAATCTGATCGTAAAAAAATCTGATCGTAAAAAAATCTGATCGAAAAAAAATCTGATCGAAAAAAAAATCTGATCGTAAAAAAATCTGATAAAAAAAAATCTGATCGGAAAAAAATCTGATCGTAAAAAAATCTGATCGAAAAAAAATCTGATCGAAAAAAAATCTGATCGAAAAGAAAATCTGATCATAAAAAAATCTGATCGTAAAAAAATCTGATCGTAAAAAAATCTGATTGAAAAAAAAATTGATGGAAAAGAAAATCTGATAAAAAAAAATCTGATCGTAAAAAAATCTGATCGTAAAAAAATCTGATCGAAAACAAATCTGATCGAAAAAAAAATCTGATCGTAAAAAAATCTGATAAAAAAAAATCTGATCGGAAAAAAATCTGATCGTAAAAAAATCTGATCGAAAAAAAATCTGATCCAAAAAAAATCTGATCGAAAAGAAAATCTGATCGTAAAAAAATCTGATCGTAAAAAAATCTGATCGTAAAAAAATCTGATCGAAAAAAAATTTGATGGAAAAGAAAATCTGATAAAAAAAAATCTGATCGTAAAAAAATCTGATCGTAAAATAATCTGATCGAAAAAAAATCTGATCGAAAAAAAAATCTGATCGTAAACAAATCTGATAAAAAAAAATCTGATCGGAAAAAAATCTGATCGGAAAAAAATCTGATCGAAAAAAAAATCTGATCGTAAAAAAATCTGTTAAAAAAAAAATCTGATCGTAAAAAAATCTGATAAAAAAAAAATCTGATCGTAAAAAAATCTGATTGTAAAAAAATCTGATCGAAAAAAAATCTGATCGAAAAAAAAATCTGATCGTAAAAAAATCTGATAAAAAAAAATCTGATCGTAAAAAAATCTGATCGAAAAAAAAATCTGATCGAAAAAAAAATCTGATCGAAAAAAAAATCTGATCGTAAAAAAATCTGATAAAAAAAAATCTGATCGTAAAAAAATCTGATCGTAAAAAAATCTGATAAAAAAAAATCTGATCGAAAAAAAAATCTGATCGTAAAAAAATCTGATAAAAAAAAAAATCTGATCGTAAAAAAATCTGATCGAAAAAAAATCTGATCGAAAAAAAAATCTGATCGTAAAAAAATCTGATAAAAAAAGAAATCTGATCGTAAAAAAATGTGATCGTAAAAAAATCTGATAAAAAAAAATCTGATCGAAAAAAAAAATCACAAAAACATCTTAGATTCATCCTATGTTCTTATTCCTGTGTCAGGCCTATTTTCACAGACATCGATGATCATAGCTACTCAGTCTCTGCATTCGGATAGTTTCATCATGGTGTTGTTTGCAGTATAAAACCTGTATTAGGTTGCGATTATTTGTTATAGGGACAGGGCTCAAACAGAGTGGGTAGTCTTGGCTATTTGTACCTAAATCAGTATCATTTGCCTAACGCAACAAAGAGTTGACCAATTCCGGATGAAATCGTCAGGCTGCTCAAAAGTTTATCCATCACCTGCCTGCCGTGACTTCACGTACCCTGATCGGGGAGAGGCCCAGTGGGTACTCAATCTTACTCAACAGTCCTACATTGGATAGCGAAGGGAAAGAGGCACCTTACTATACGGGATTATGAAAGTGCTTCAATCCCGCCACTCTATACAGCGCATAGTATTCGCAAAAGGTCACTTATCTGGTACTGGTCAGTTGCATTGTTGTTTAGCTTCGGTGATTTGACGAGAACCGACGTGTCAACGTGATCATCCCATATCGTCCGATGCTAGAGGAATTTCCTTAAAAGAATGTTAATGAAAAGTATTCTTTTCTTTATAAAATAAAAGTGTGTACATTTTTTTTTTGGGGGGGGGCATTTATTTGACTTCATTCTCCGTTAGTTTATTTCAACGTCAAAATACGTCATGTTCAGATTCGAAACTCAGTGACCTTCTTTTCAAAGAGATAATACCCAGAAGATTATGAATAATAAACAAAATTAAAATAGATCTCCGTAGACAATGATAGTTAAAATCCGACATTAATACCCAAGAAAAATATAGTGAGAGTTTTTTTTTCAAATGTAAAATATATCGTCATTTTTTAAACTAGAACACACACACACACACATATATATATATATTAATGTTGGGGTGATAAATCGGAATCGGGAATTAGAACAATCGGAAGATTTTGGAGTATCGGAATCGGTATCGGAATCGAAAAAATTGGTGCCTATTTTCCGATACTAAAACGATTCTTTTAATTGTCTTTTTTTATTTGTGTAAAACAAAATCTTCCATTGCTGGTAATAAATGATAAACTAATCAATATTTATTGATTTTAAATTTTCAGTAAAGCTGAAATCGATAGATCATCCTCCACAAGTGTATTTTGACGTTTAGGAAAATATCTACATATTTAACGTGCATTTTTACGAAAATCGGGGGAAATAATTATAATTATAGTTAAATAATTAGACATTTATAAAGAATCTGAATTGGAATCGGTAATTGTACCGTAATCGGGAAAAATATTGGAATCGTCCTATCACTAATGTATATATAAATATGTGTGTATGTATATATATATATATATATATATATATATATATATATATATATATATATAATTTGAGGTTGCTATTTTCCAAAGGTAGGTTAACCAGTGAAATATAACAAGGTTCATACGAGAGTGCTCAGTACAGAAGTAGAGCAAGTTACATTTGTCTTTACATAAGCAGTAGTTTTTTGCTACACAGTCATGAGCATGTTTCGGTCTACCAGTATTTACCAACTAGAGACCTCATCAGGCAACAACCCTTATTTCCGGAATTCCGTTTTCAGAAATAAGGGTTGTTGCCTGATGAGGTCTCTAGTTGGTAAATACTGGTACACCGAAACATGCTCATGACTGTGTAGCAAAAAACTACTGCTTATGTAGAGACAAATATATATATATATATATATATATATATATATATATATATATATATAATTTAGTCGATCGTTTTTCACGTTGTACCTAAGTAGCAATTTTTATGCCAATGCGATATTTGATTCTAACTAGGATATTATTTTGAAAAAAAAATTGAAATTTCAATCGATTTTATTGATTACATATTCTAGTCGACACGATACTTTCTTTAGTAGAAGAAAATATCAGATATCTAATATAATTTTCACGCGTTAGTCACTTATGCTGATTAGTCATTCGTTATGTATAAGTAGAATTGCAAAGGACCGATGGGAAGGAGAATGTTCTTATTTTTCTTTTGCAATTGGTCAGATAAGTTCACGCTCGGAAACTATAAAAAACGATAAGAAGATGGACTTTGTCTTTTGATTTGTGTACAAAAATAATTTCTAAATTATTCAATGTTTTAGCATTTCTCAATTGAAGAAATATTTAGTTAATCCTTAGTTCTTTCCTTCATAGTTTTATGGTTAAATTTAACTTTTAACATATTTTAAAACACATTTGAGGAAACAAATGCGAAAGTAAAAAGACATACGGATAGCACCAGATAAAGAAAAATAGTACACACACATCCACATATACAGTAGTTTTACTAGTAATATTTTATGACAAGCGACACAAGAGGGTTGATGTTTCATTCCTAGAGAAGATCATCGGGCTATATGCATTTTGCTATATATATGATGAGAATAATAGAAAGAGTATTTCGGCAGAATAGAGAAATAAAATAATAAAAAAGAACAAACCGAGTTATGTGTTCATCAACGTTCCGTCTTTATTCCAAATGAAGTCTCGAAATAAAGACGAAACCTTGATGAACACATAACTCGGATTGTGGGTCAATCGGCAGAACTGCTGACTGTCAACGCAATAGTTCAAGGTTAAATCCTCAGCTTGGGAGAGATGCTAGTCTAGCGGCATTGATGTGTTGTGATACAACGAAACATGACTGTATGTCGATGACTACATATATATATATATATATGTATCATACAGTTTTCACACGTGTGACTTTTCAGAGGTCTAAAATCGTATCCAGACATCATAAAAACACAAAGCCAAAAAAGCAACACTACAAACAGACCAAAAGGTTATGAAGAGATTTTTCGGAAAATGAATAAAAAATATTAATTAGAAATTTAGCATACTATTGTTTATATATATATATATATATATATATATATATATATATATATATATATATATTACATGTGCGTATATTTCCATATATATATATATTAATATTGTTTATTTTACACTAGCCTGGGTGTCTGGCGTTGCCCGGCTGTTTGGAGGTGTGTGTTGAGCAAAAAAAAAAAAAGTGGTAATAGGCAGGCAGGCTCGAACCCGTACCGCGAAGGAGGAAAAAACCGTGAAAAAAAACGCGAC
Organism: Euprymna scolopes; assembly: GCF_053919585.1. Taxonomy (NCBI): domain Eukaryota; kingdom Metazoa; phylum Mollusca; class Cephalopoda; order Sepiida; family Sepiolidae; genus Euprymna; species Euprymna scolopes. The sequence continues at coordinate 105,064,872 of NC_136510.1, read as the reverse complement.
GTCTTTGCCGTTACGTCCATCACCAAACCGGAAGTGATGTAGGTTTAAATTAAGGCTAGTAAATCGAAAAGAGGGGATGACTTTCGAAGATATCGGCGAAAAAGGCGATCCCTCCTTGTAGAAAACTGCCCAGTTGAGAGTGAGGGAATTAATGTTTTTGGCCAATTTTTCGATATTTGTCGTCCAAAGGGTTGCGCTTCAAAACGATACCGATCTCATGAAAATCCGTTGCCTCTGTTAAAAGTTTTAGGCAGATATACATACATACATTTAAACAGACAGGTGAGGCTTATATTATAGACTAGCAGGGCTACCCGGCGTTGCTCGGGACCGTATAAACAATGAAAAAACAAAAGCAGATATTGAACATATGTTTTATTCTTAGGGGAGAGGAATCTTTCATCTCAAGTTTTAGCGTTACAAAAAAACATTTGTCTTTTATATATATATAGATAATGCCAGGTTTTTTGGGGGCCCCCCTCGAAGATAACTGATCAGTTGACCAACTTCTAGTGGTCCGTTTGACGTGAAATTTCGATATTTGTCATCCGGGTGATGGGGCTTCGATATGATACCAAATTTGTCAAGTTTGGTTCCGTCTTTCAAAAGTTTTAGCGTTACAAACAAACATACATACACACAGACGTTTGGCTTTTATATATATAGACTAGCAGGGCTACCCGGCGTTGCCCGGGACCGTAATAACAATGTAAAAACAAAAGCAGATATTGAACATATGTTTTATTCTTAGGGGAGAGGAATCTTTCAGGGTGAGAGAGAGAGAGAGAAGATAAAGAGTGTGAGAGAGAGGCAGAAGAGAAAGTTGTTCCATCCTCTTTCCCAAATTTCAATACTGTGCACGTTTGAACTCTCATCGTCGAGTTGATCCTCGAGTTGCCTATTGGCCTTGATAAGTGCTAATATAGAGAGAAGAGAAACAGGGTGAAAGAGAGAGAGAGAAGATAAAGAGTGTGAGAGAGAGGCAGAAGAGAAAGTTGTTCCATAGATAATGTATTGATAGCAAAGACGTACATGACTTGTGAAGTTATTACACAAACATTATTCAATGTTTAAATAGAAATACAAAAAAAGAAAAAGAAATTAAAAAAAATAGAAAATAAATTAAGTAATTTTGCTTTTGGTTCTTATGCAATATATTTTTTATCACTTTTTCCTGTAATAAAAAAGATAAAATTGCCGCATTTTCTTATTTGTAAACCAATCCCCCCCTCCATCCCTCCCCATCCAATTTTCTTGGTCGAAGCATTTAAACCGACACCGGAGAAAACGCGCACTTGTTCTATTTATAATTCTATCTTAAGTTATGCATTTCAATTAAAATCAATTAAAATAATTTCGATTCATTTCAGAAAATTACACTTCCATTTTTATTCAAGTAAAGAAAGAGTGTTTTGTTTGATAACAAAAAATGTCGCATATCAAAATAATATCTTATTATAAACTGCGTTTGAAAACAGTTTGTCGTTTTTATAACGAGTGTCATGTAAAGTTTCCGAAAAAGGGGGGGGATAAATACAATTAAAATATAACTTAAATGTCTTCCTTTCATTCCCGAGAGACAATGCACACCTCGTGTAAATGTTGTTTCCACGGAGAGTCAGTAATAAAGCAAGCGTTGCGCAATAAACACCTGCACCTCATCTCAACAGGCATTGTATAAATCATATTGCAAGAAGTCCATTGCTGGAAATAATTTTTTTTTTAAATCATAATTATTATAAGATAATTCTTTTATATAGATTTTAATTGATTTAATTCACGACTAGTAGGGAGACTCGACGTTGGCCGGGATTGAATGAGGAGCAACGACTGTTCCATACCATATTTTAATTGTCATCGTAATCTGCGAAATTGTCAATTTTTTCAATCAAATCGATTGCTCTAGTAAGAAACCCACTACGGTGAACTGGGAGGAAGCTTCACATGCCTCCCCACAGTGATTAGACCACAATACATTGCAATCTCCATTTCACTGTAGAGAACCTACTGTTGCTTTTTAAAAAAAATATTTTTATATAAATGCTTGAATTAAAATTTAAAATACAAAAGTCAAGTATCATGCTTCAATTGTGTTCTAAACAGAAACATTCATTTCGAACGCGCCCTTATAAAAAAAATACTGTTGATTTTATACGTCGGGTCCTTCTGCTTGTGCAGTGATAAAACTTCTCAAATGCACTTGTGATGTTAGGTTTCGTAAGCATGTTAAATTTTGCCAAAATCGAACTTTCTTCTTCAATTAGATTTTTTTCGATTATCCATACTTATCGGATACATTTCGTAAAACCTGCGTAAGAACACTCCTAGTCACATCAACTTAAAAAGAAAACGGCCAAGCAGTGTACGAGTCCATAGGGAACGAACATACACGCAAAGTTTCATATATATATATATATATATATATATATATATATATATATATATATATATATATATATTTAATTATTATAGTAAAAAACATAATTATGACAGTCCCTTTAAGAAATTCGTTTCTTATCGTTGAGCATTTTCAGTTGAATTAAAGTCGGTCAACTTAGCTCCTATGCATAGATCATCGTATAACGATTAGATCACTCTCTGACTGAGGTAATGAACATTTAAATTAAAAATGTTTAAATTCGACGTTATTTCGCGCGGTTAATGGTAGCCGAATGGATTAGGTCTTCGCTAATCGAGCCAGAGATGTCTCGTGATGCGGGGTTCGAATCGTTCGACTGGTATTAATCGTGACACCCTGCACTGAAGATTCCCGAAAGGATGAAACACTAGTGTCTGTAGGTATTTAATTATTATAGTATATATATATATATATATATATATATATATAGTCTACAGTTGATTCTATACGCCGGGACCTTCTGCTTGTACATTGATAAAACTTCTCAAATGCACTTGTGATGTCAGGCGTTATAAGGTGTTATGTTGGTTATCGATTAACGATTTTCGATACTTATCGGAGGTATGCCGATACAAAGCTTATCTAAAAACACTCTCAGACACATAAATTTCCTTTGTGTGAAATTTCATAAAAATCATCAAAGCCATTTCGGAGTTTATAGAGAACGAACACATACGCGCACACACATCATCATATCGGGTAGGTTTACCAGACCAAATTGACAGTTTCCCTCCATACGTCACCATCATCCATGACCTTAGGCAGATCTTCAAGTTGTAATCTGGTGTGTTCTGTCAATAATTTTGTGTAGGTCCTGACAGGACTTCCTACTTTAACGGTTCTGTGTTTAGGATTCCACATAACTGACAACCTCATCTTTTTTTCTGTAGCAATGTTTGGCAAGAAGAGTCAGTTGTCACCCACCACCCACCTACACACAGTGCATTTTATATATAAGTAGATATCTCACTGCCGATGCAATCTTTACCTGTATAAAAGCCAAGTACGTCCTAGGATGGAGTACTGTTGCCACATCTGGGCAGGAGCTGCTAGAAGCACCTTATCCTGTCTTACAGCCTATTAGGGAATCCCTTTTCTCTTCCCTGCAATCTCTTTCCCACAGAAGAAACGTTGCGAGCTTGTCTCTGTTCTATCGTTATTTTCATGACAAGTGCTCGTCTTAGCACCAGTCTATGGTTCCATCTTGCAAAACTTTCACGAGAAACGCTTGTCTATCTGAAACCACTATCAATAACCCCCCGCTCTTTATCTGTGCCTAACCCTAAAGGTAGATTCCATGAACAAAGTTTCTTTCTTAGAAATGCATTCTTCCGTTTCCCTGCTTTCCAACTGACTACAATTTGATCGTCTTCAAGTCTAACGTAAACAAATTCTTGATGAGCCATCCCCTTAAGTAATCCAATTTACCAAATTTCCACTACTAACGGTTACTAAGATGTAGTCCTATTGACTACCGTACACTCATCAACCCTTATCCTCGAGTGGCATCTGGGCTTTGATAAGTGGTGACTCATATTTAAACTTGCCCTTTTTTTACTTTTATTCACTCTTAAACAAGGCATATTTCCACTTGCACTTTCAGAGTTACTATTTGGGATCGTGTTTAACAGAAGACTGTAGGGAGATGAGCAGCGAGTTAGTTGTTCATATTACATTTAAATTTCTGATGGTTGAGTTCTGCTGATTGGTACAGTCGCGGCAGTAGAAAACAGAGAGACAATTCCAAAATCTAGAGGTCCGAAGGAGGATACGATTAAAGTCGAAGTTTTTTCCGGTAATCAGGGATTTTAACAATGAAAGGGGTGATTGCGCTGCTTGTCGGGTTAATTTAGACTTTGTGCTTCTAGAGGGCACAAGTGCCATGAGTTCATCAAAATATTTGTAAAATAGGCACAAGGATGCAACACTGCGGTTATGGGACAGAGGTTGGAGCTTGGTCGATAGTGCGGCACCTCTTAGATTTTAGACTCTTCTGGGGGATCCTGTTTAAGAAAGAGTGAGAGTTTCCGGTTGCGATCAAATCTAATTTCGAATGTCCAATTCATATTTAAGCTCATCTTTTATTGTTTACGTCATGAAATGATGGGGGTCTTTGCTTTTCATTCAAGATTATACATGAAATAAATGAAACAAAACTCAATTACAGAAGATAAGGACACTCGATAGCATTCATTGTCATCTCTGTTATAGTTTCCTTATCTTTCTCCCACTTCTCTATATGACAGCCACTCTCCCATTCCCGAACCCCAAACACCATATTACAGCAATCAACCTTTTTCTTCATCACCGATCCTATATTCTTAAAACTAAGTCGGGTCCTTGCGTGTCTCCAAAGAGAAAGCAAACGAAGCCTTCTTAACCTCCCCAACATGATCGCCTTCATATTTATCTAATATATAAAATAGTCCCTTTCTCAACTTTTGACATCGATAGCTTTCATCCTACAAAATCAGCCCAGCTTTGTTTATCGTTGCAATATATCGTTAAGCTCGAGTATTTTCTTTTACTGAACTGTTGAGAAATAAAATTATACTCGCATGCACATGTCTCAGTTTTTTTCCATTTTTTACTTCATCTTTTTTTTTCTACGTGACTTCCATATCAATTTTATTATTTACTATTAATCGATTTTTTAAATATAAGATGCTTTATCAGAAAATGAAAGGGAATAAAAAATAATAATTAGGAAATCAAATCGATCTTCAAAACTCTGAAAGTCATTTAAAGTGGTTTTAAAATTATTAGCAAATGACAGCGTATTAAAAGTTTTATTACGTCCAATATATTTTATAAATATTAAACATTTCTGTAACAAAATAAGTCCAGATTTTATAACAGTTTAGTTCAATCATGAATTAAATCATCAAATAATAATAAGATTTCATTTTCAAGATTTCATTTTTGTTTGCAAAAAAAAAAAAAAAAAAAAAAAAGAAAAGATGGCGAAATTTTAAAACGAAACAAACATGAAAGCCGACGGCGACTGATCACACTTAATTTTAAAATAACACTTTATTCAATTCGTCATTCTGAATTTTGAAACAGTTTGTCTATTGATAAAGCTTATGTTTAGAATTTTCGCTAGTTTGTCAACCTTAAAATTGAAAATGAGTTTATTTGATCACATTTAGAATTTTTGTCACGCATTAAATTGAAATAGAATTTTCTTTATTTATTATGTTTTAAGTTTATAATATAATTTTCGTCATTTCGCTAGGCTTAATACTGAAATAGAATTTGCAATCGGAAGCTAAGAAACGCAATATAGCTGGATGTAGAAGTCAAAACGGACGTTGCAAACTCCGAGGGAAGAAGGAAATAAAGATATGAAATTATAACCCGAGTCTGGTGTTTGCTTCGGAGGGAAGTAATCTTCATCTTACAGCATCTTTGAGACTCTGCAGTTGAGAGCAACCACTGGAAGAAGGTATATTTCCCTTCATCTGTGCAACGCAGACGCGGAAGTTTGAAGAACTGCCTATAAAATGTTATATTCTACGTTTTGTGAACTATCTTTAGTAAAATATGTGTAAACACCACATACCCACATGCACCAATGAGCATTATATGCATGTGTATTTCGGTTGGCGCTTGTTATATATGCAACATTAACTTGGACATGCATATACATACACATATATATGTATATACTCACGACTACGCTACAGGTTAAGTTTGAAATAGAATCATGCTTAAATTTGAAATAATTTTTATCAGTTACGCTCAAGTTTGAAATATATTTTCGTTAGTGCGTCACGCTTATATCTGAAATATTTGTCAGTCACGCATAAGGTTGAAATAGAATTTTGAAGTTAAATATGGAATATTTTTTATCACACACCACTCAGATCGAACGTGCGCACCTTAAAAATGCTTGTTGATTTGTTAATCTTTTGTTTTTTGTTTTTTTAAACGGTTTTATTTACGCTCGCGCTCTACAACAACATGGCCGACCTGACAAGCAGGAGGGAGATTGTCCCCCCGCATGAGCTGGTCACCTAAGAAAATATTTATATTCTGAAAAAGATCGAAAATATTTTCGTTTCTTTTCCCGCCTTCAATCATTCGTCATTTAATTACTTTTCTTTTTGTTTTTATTATTAAACTCAATTATTTTCTCCTGTTCGTATATAATCGCTTAATCCTTAATCCAAAGTCTATTTTTTTAAAATTCTTTCCGCGTCTTTAAAGATAGAGAAAGGGGGAAAAAATCATAACTGCGTCTCTTAACCTAATTCATAACGAATTAATGAAACATTTTTTGTTGTTTTTATCCTTCCGAACGACGACTTCGTTTTCTTTCTCAAGATGAACCTCTTTTTATACTTTTTTTTCCGGGTAAAAAATAATTTCAGGTTTATTATTCTAAGCTCAAAGCGAGCGAAGGATTAGTAGATAAAGAATTAAAAACGAGCGTGTTGTTTAATCACATTATCTCACACTCATTTATTAACAATCATTTATTAACAATCACACATCTATAGTTATGGATGGTCAAAATAACACTTAATCTTTCATTTATGAATATTTACAATAAGGATTGACTATTATCTACTATTATAGACTAGCCTAGGTGCCCGGTGTTTCCCGGGTTTTTAGAATGCGTGTTGAGAAAAAATAAAATAAAATAAATAAATAAAAATTAAAAAAGTGGTAGTAGGAAGGCAGGCTCGAACCCGTACCGCGAAGGAAGAAAAGAACGTGAAAAAACAAAAACAAAAAAAAAGTGTTTGTGTTGCGTCGATCGCCAAACCGGAAGTGACGTAGGTTTAAATTAAGGCTAGACAATTGAAAAGAGAGGATGATTTTCGAAAGTATCGGCGAAAAAAGCGACCTCTCCCTGTACAAAACTGTCCAGTTGAGAATGAAGGAATTAACGTTTTGGGCCAATTGTTCGATATTTGTCATCCGAAGGGTCAAGCTTCAAAATGATAGCTATATCGTGAAAATCCTTCGTCTCTATCGAAAATTTTAGGCAGGCATACATACATAATACATACATACATACATTTAAACAGACAGGTGTGATTTATATTATAGACTAGCCAGGGTACCGGGCGTTGCCCTGGTGTTTGGAGATGTGCGTTGAGCAAACAAAAAAAGTTGTTGTAGGCAGGCAGGTACGAACCCGTGACGCGAAGGCGGAAAAGAAAGTGGAGGTTTATGTAATGGTGTTGGTTGAGCAAAAAAAAAAAAAAGGGGGGGGGGGAATTGCGAACTAAAAAAAAAAAAAAAGGTGTGGTAAGCAGGCTCAAACCCGTATCAAGCCAGAGGAAAAGAAAAGATCCTACAGCGGTTGTGACGTCACGAGCGGTCGAAATAACACCTTTTATGCGACGTCATGGACGCGAAGGTAGATTGACTTGCAAAAGATGTCTGTGGAAAAAACGACTCTCCATGTAGAAACTGCCCAGTTGAGGGTGAAGGAATAAATGTTTTTTGTCAACTTTTGGATATTTGTCGTCCGAAAGGTCGAGCTTGAAAATTATACCGATCTCGTGAAAATTCGTTGCCTCTGTCAAAAGTTTTAGGCAGGCAGATATACATACATTTAAACAGATAAGTGAGATTTATATTATTATATATTGACTACTAATCATTATGTATTGCTAGCCTTAAAATATATGAGATAAACATGAAATTAAAAAGAAAAATGTTCGTGCGCGTTTAAAATAATTTTTAAAAAAATGTATATTCTTTAAACTCAGAAATGTGTTGTTTTTAAATATTAAGTGTATTTAAATAGTAAATATTAAAAAAAAAAAATGACAATGAAGCATAAATATATCACCAAATTAATTAATTTCCTCACATCTCGGCCCATCAGTTTTAAAATAAAATAAAATAATTTTTGTTTTTAATCCTTTGAGATGAGTTTTCATAATTTGCACATTCATTCTTTTTGCAGACTGTTGCCCTCATTCATAATTGTTTCATCAGGTTTCGGCCGACTCATCCTCTGGCCTTTTTCGGGTGATTAACCGCGATGGGATAAGAATGCTACTCAGTTGTTACAGAAGGCAATACAAGACTCGACATTCCTATCCTGTCGCGGTTAATCACCTGAAGAAGGCCATAGGATGAGCTGAGGATAAACGTTCGCTAAAGAACGAATACACAAATTATGAAGTTTCATTTCACCTACCCCTTAAAAAAATACAATATCATTCGGTACGGACCCGACAATAGAAAACCAAACAAAACCACAAAAATTGGATTTATAAAACCATATAAAATCCAACATTGATCGCCCTTCGGGAATGGTGATGCAGTGGATAGCGGCGTTGAATCTCTTCATTTCTAGGTAAGCACTGTCTTAAGATAGCGGTTTCAATTCTACCCAAAGCAGATCAAGGGATTAATTGACCAAAACGTGGTGATAAAGTAACAACTATGGACGGCAGTAATTATTGGGAATACAGTTATCAGACTCCACATTCCTATCCAGAAGCGATTAATCACCTGAAGAAGGCCAGAGGATGAGTTGGACGAAAATGAAGATGAGGATAACAGACCGCAAAAGATGAATACACAAAATAAAATAAATGGTTTATTTTTTTACAAAGCGTGTACCGAAAAAACAAAACAACAAAACAAAATAGCGTGTCAATCCGTCTAAATTCAAATCACTTGCTTCTTATTATTCTTGACATAAGAATCCTGTTGCTCGAATGACGTGCCTAAATATTACATGAATATGACTAACTCTCGTATTTGCACATTTATCGTGCCTTAAGTTGTCGCACATAATTAGTAATACTCTATATTGCAGCCCCAAAGCGGGTTTTATTATATCCACCCCGTTTCCTTATATGATTTCCATTTCTTTATTTCTAGATTTATTCGTAACAGATCCATATTGTATCACATGTGTTCATGGAATCTTTTGTCGATATAATTTCACAAGAGAAAAAAAAAATTTTCCGGGAGTGTAGGGGTCGTAATAAAGGAGTACTTTCTTTTGGGGGCAGGGATTTTAACGCAGCCAAAAGCCGCAGAGAGATTAACATTTAAAGAAGCCATTAGTCTGGGAACTAAAGAAAACAGCCTTCGATCGCCATAAACACGCCCCTCAAAAACGAATCTATTTATAAGATGCGTCCATTCATTCTATGCGCTTAACGCTGAACATTCTTTTTCAGATTTATTCGTGACAGACATGGACGAGTGGGAGTATAAACAGGGTGGAACGATAAAATTGTCGCCCTAGAAAAGACGATATGTTTCCATTTCCGTTTGATGAAAACTGGTTTCCCTTTTTTTGTTGCAGACCATCTACTAGTTGGCCAGTTGTGTACAAATCCTAGGAGCAACAGAAGCCTTCTGTTATGTTTGAAAGTGGCACAATGTTCAACGAGTGAGATCGGAGATGCGCCACTGTACAACTCATGCTCTCTACTGATCCATTATGACAACAGGACCACTGCCAGCACCATCAAAATGCATCGCTGGATTACCACGGCTAACAGAGGCATGTCCAGGGTGATGAAAACAAACCATCATTTTCGTTAATTCTCTCTATATAACCAAAATAAGCTGGCATGCGAGCGACATTCCCGCTATGATTTATGAAGATGTCGACGACAAAAAAGTTGCTATGGTAACCAACAGTCAAGAAAAAAGAAACCGTCTCTTATTTATTCTGAAGATTTATGAGAAGAAGAAGAAGAAGAAGAAGAAGAAGAAGAAGAAGAAAGAAAGAGAGAGAGAGAGAGAGAGGAGAGAGAGAGAGAGATAAAAAGGAACAAACCAAGTCAAACGCCCACCAACGTTTCGTCTTTATTGTAAGACTTCTTCTGGATGAATGAATGAATTCTTACAATAAAGACTAAACGTTCATGGACGTGTAACTTAGTTTGTTCCTTTTTTATCTCTCAATCTCATTGGAATACTATCTCCAATACTCTCATCATATATATATATATATATATATATATATATATATATATATATATATATATATATTTACTGTTTTAACAAAAAAAACAAGACTTCAAAAAATGGGTTGATAGCAACAAAAAGTGTATTTCATTGTTAGTTACAATTGTTTAAAGACCATTTGGACAAATTCAAACATTATGTCGTTTGAAAATTTTCACAAGAACAGCCTTTCTTCAGACTTGTTGAATAAAAACCACTTTGACAATAGAACATTATGGAAAACATTTCCCCATATCCCTTATAAGGAAAAGAAAAGTTGCTAAGATAAGGTTACAATATATATATATATATATATATATATATATATATATATATTGTAACCTTATCTATTATTCATAATTAAATGGCTCCTATGTTGTATTGCATTTTATATGAAGCCTTCTTACTAGGTCATCGTCGCTTCACATATGCGCTACTTTTTTTTGCGTCGTCTTAATCTCGAACGTTCTTCTCTGTCTAAAATTTTTAGAAAACAAAAACCTGAAAGGCGAATAAAAGATGCTACTTCAAAATGTCTCTGCTTTGCCCTGAGTCAATCTCTGTTATATTTTTATTTCTATGGCAGGTCCTCGACTGAGCTTCAGTCTGTGCCCCACTCTCTGTAAAACATTCGCAAGAAATACTCGCCTAGTTACAATAACTGTCAGCAATTTCTTTTACCCTCAGTCTGTGCCTAAAATTTCTAGAATTGCCCGCTTGTGGAACACAACACTACGAGGCTGAATCCTTGTTGACTATAACGTAGTCGTTTTCAAATCCAATGTAAACAAGTTATTGTTGAGTCGTCCTCTTAAATAATCAATTTCGACCCAACCGACAATCACGATGTCTTATCACCTGACACTCATTAACCCTTGTCCTGGAGTGGCATCCGAGCCTTGATAAGCGGTGAATTCTTAGTAAAACAAATACTTATTTGGTTGGTTGTTTTGTTTTACGGCATATCAACCCTTTTCGGGTTATTTAATGCTGAATCCAGTTATTTTGGTAACAGTTTTTACGTTTCAAGTTCTTTATATCTTCAAATATTTATTTGTAGTGTTTGGTTTGGTTGTTTTGTTATTTAGTGTCGAAGTTATTTTAAAATAGTATTCGTGTTGCATCCAATTATTTAGTAGAAAGTTTTTATTCTTCAAGATCTTTGTATCTTCAACTATTTATTTGTAGTGTTTGGTTTGGTTGTTATATAGTGGATTTTATCGTTTTTGTTCCCTGTTCTGCAGAACATGAATGAGTTTCCCAATGGGAGAGGAAAAACGGTTACAGTATTAATTTTTGGTACATATTAAGTTAGGAAACCAGCCAGGAAGTGGGGAAGAAAGAAAGAGAGAGAGGGGAAATGGGAAGAAGGAAAAGGGGGGAAAGGCAGGTTGTTGTTTTTGTTTTTGGTTTTGCAGAACATAAATAATTTTTGCAAAAAGGAAGTAGAAAAACAAAAAACATCAACGTTAGGTGCATTTCGTCTCAGGAAGCCAATAAAACAAAAACTTAAGAGTGACATACAAAACATCTTATAGAGATGTGTGGACGTATCTAAATAAGATGCGTCTGTTCAAACAGTGGTGAGAAATCTATTTCCAACTGGAGCGTGACAAACCTATGACGGTAAGAGCCTATCACAGATATGCAAGGACGTATCTAGATAGACAAAAGGAAAGAAAGCGAGTTCGGTAGTGGGATCTGGTGGGTGGGGTGAGATGATCTTAATAGGTGTGTCGACACTAAACAATGACATTAATGAATATATGTTCAGCCAGGGATAATTTTGAATCTCTCTCTCTCTCTCTCTCTCTCTCTCTCTCTCTCTCTCTCTCTCTCTCTCCTTATTCATATGGGATAAATAATGAGCAATCAATCGACATAAATCCACTTCAAAAAACGGCACGGATCATAGAAATTAAGGTTTATAACTTTTTCCAATCAGTTTTGTTCGGTCTGCCATTTTTTTTTTTTTTTTTTTTACATTTATTTTTTTGTTTTCGGCTTTTTAATAAGGAGTGATGGTTGACTGACTAATTCGACCGGGCTCTAAGTTTTTGGGGGAGGGGGAGAGAAGAGTTTCGAAAGAGCCAAACATACTCTCTAGCCCTTTAATTTCAAAGCGAAATATACAAAACCTATACTCTTTTCGATTTAATTATAGCATAGGGGGCATTTAAATATTTCACTGATGTTTTTTTGTTTTTTTAATTTTCGACCCAAATTTTATTTTGATATTCAAATAAAATTATGGTTTAAATTTTAAAGTTATAAAACTGTAAGTTTAATTCAACATTTGGATCGCGTGTTTTGTTTTGTTTTTGTTCACTTTTCATCAAGAAAAATATGAGACCTAAGAAACAACAATTTTCACAGATATAAAAATTTTTAATCTTCTTTTTTATCAAAAGTTTTTAACATAATGAATTTTTACAGAAAAGAAATAATGAAACACAAAAGAAAAAAATACTGGCTTCGTAAATATTTTCGTGTTCTGTGAGTTAGTCTCTATTTTATGGTTATTATTTCAAATGTGTAGAAAATGTGATCGACAAAGCGGAGACAA
>NC_136510.1:105039446-105044446 GCF_053919585.1 Euprymna scolopes | reverse complement strand
AAAAAAACTCTGGTTGTAGTTAACGAAGCCGCTATTTTCTTGTTTGTTTACTTCTCGGGGTTTAAACGATTTTCATTGATTTAACATATTTAGAGTTAGCACGTCCCTGTGAAAACTAAATTGATTTTGAAAGTGAAGAGCAGAACGACTGCCAATGAAACGGAAAAACAAATCTTCAAACTTACGCGCGACAGACAAATGAGAATTCTCTTTTAAACTTAAGCTTGACAGACCATCGAAAATGCCATTTAAAACTTAAGTTTTATCAATGAAAATGATATTGAACACTTGATAAACAAATAAAAAATACAAGCATGACAGATGATAATTTTATTCTAATCTTAAGCCTGACAGATTGATAAAAATGATATTTCTGATTTCTTTTTTTTTTAGATGAGGATTGATAATTTGCTATATTTGGGTTATTCGGACTACTGTTTTCATCTCGAGTGTAATTTTCACAAACTTTCGACCGATGTAAACTCCGACCTTCCTCAGGTGTATCTTGTCGAACTCGGAGATCTTTCTGTCGAACGCGGGAAACTGCACGGAATTTTTAACGGACTCTTTTGTTTAATCCACAGGGATGTTTTCTTTTCGTTCCGCCAGCCATGACCGGCTAGAAATCTAAAATAATTCGCAATTATAGCTCGCACTGAGGATTGAACCTTCAACCTCCAACAGAGTGTCACTTAGAACTCAACGTTTTCTAGTACTTTATCCGTTAGGCTACGGACCCGTTTCAATTCCTGAGTTCGACAAAAATATTCCCAGCTTCGACAAGATTCATCCAAAGAAGGTCGGAAGTTTCATCAGCCAAAACACAGTGAAAATAACAATCAAGGTAGGTGCAATAGTCCGAAGAATCCAAATAATACAAAAATGATAGGTAAAAATGTAACGTGATAGATCTAAAATAATATTCCAAACTTAAGTGTGACAGACAAAGAAACGTGTTATTTAAAACGCAAACATGACAGATCAACAGAGCGATCCAAAAACGCATCTCAAAAATTAGGCAAGTAAGACACGGCAATAAAAAAATTCAAATAATCAATTTTAAAATGTCCGTTTAGGATAATGAAGCAGACGAGAAAAAAAAACGGTTAAAACTTAAATGCATAAAAAAAATTTCTTTTTTTATTTTACAGTTTTTAAATCGATAATAAACAAAAATCAACGTTTCCACATGAATTTAGATAATAATGGTGTCGGAAACTTGAAAAAATATAAATGGCACAAATCATCGAAAAATTAGACATGTACAGGGTGGAACGATAAAATTGTCGCCCTAGTAAAGACGACATGATTCCGTTTCCGTTAAATGAAAACGGGTTTTATATTTTTTGTTGCACACCATCTACTAGTTGGCCAGCTGTGTACAAATCCCAAAAGCAATAGGAGCCTTCTATTATGTATAAAAGTGACACAATGTTCAACGAGCAAGATCGGAGATGCGCCACTGTACAATCATGCTCTCTATCGATCCAAGTTACGACAACAGGACCATTGCCAGTACCCTTAAAATGCATTGCCACAAATACAAGGGACGTTACCAGGGTGATGAAAACAAAGTTTCCAGCTACGGTTATAGTTTTGGTGTGGTTCAAAATGAGGCCCCCCTCATGTCACCTCACATTTACGAAATCGACTTGTACCTATTTACTATGCCTCCCCACGGGACAGAGTTAGACACCAGGGTCGTTTTTTAACGTGGAGAAAAAGGCACAAAAATAAAAATTGTCTCAGTCGTGAAGGATTTCTCCTCCACTGAAGGAGAACGAGAAATGGAAGTGACTCATCTGAAGAACAGATACTACACTTTAAAAAAGGCCAAGTTGACATTATCGACTTGTAAGTCAACACCAAAGTGTACCTGGGTGTGCTTAAGAGTTTCGCGATCGCCTCATGCAATCACGTGGCTGCTGACAGACCCTAGGTATTTCAGCAGGACTCGACACCAGCCTATAAGTCCGAAGAAACCCAGACTTGTCTTCAGAAGGGTTGCTACAAATTTGTACCCATCTCTCACTGACCCCCTCCTCCCTCGACACGAACCTGCAGGACTACTTCGTTTGGTCATACGTACGGGAACATCACCAACATGACCACCCACAGCAACCAAGCCAGACTGATCACCGAATATTTAGCGAGCTACCGCCGGCGATTGTGGAAAAGGCATGCTCACAGTTTCGAACCCGTATCGATGCGGTGTTTGAGGCTGAAGGCGCCTACATTTAATAGATGTAGGCTCTACTTTATAGTTAACTTAACTGAATTTATTTTTTCAATAAAAGTTTTAAAATAAAGCTACAGAGTTGTTTTCTTTAGGGCGACACTTTTATCGTTCCATCCAGTAATTTATAGTAATGCCAATTTCATGCCATTGAACTGCGTTTAAACTAACGCAATTTTTACTCGTAGAGATTCTCCAGTGAGTCTGTGATTGAAGTGTATGATTTGCTTTTTTAAATACTAAATCGTTACTCGGTGTTTCCCTGGAGAGCATGGACGAGAAAATAGAAGAATTAAAAATTGTATACGAAATCTTTCGTTTAAAATTTCTATCTCTTTTCCATTTTTTCATGCTTCGGATATTAACTGCATTATATATATATATATATATATATATATATATATATATATATATATATATATATATATATATATATATATATATATATAAATTTATATATATATAAATAAATTTATATATATATATAAATAAATATATATATATAAATTTATATATATAAATAAATATATTTATATAAATATATATATAGATATATATAAATTTATATATATATAAATATATATATAGATATATATAAATTTATATATATATAAATATATATATATAAATATATATATATAGATATAAATATATATATAAATAAATATATAAATATATAATAATTTTTTTACTATAATAATATAAATATATATAAACATATATAAATATATATATATGTATATATATATCAATATATATATATACATATATATAAATATATATATACATAAATAAATATATATATAAATAAATATATATATAAATAAATATATATATATAAATATATGTATATATTTAAATAAATAAATATATATATAAATATATATATAAATATATATAAGTATATATAAATAAATAAATATATAAACAAATATATATAAATAAATAAATATATATAAATATATATATATAAACAAATATATATATAAATAAATATATATATAAACATATATATATAAATAAATATATATATATAAATATATATATATATATATATATAAATATATATATATATAAATATATGGGGGAAGCATCACATTTTTGTACACAATTTCACGAATGCGCATGCGTGAATCGTTCGCATGACACGTAACTTATATTAAGAATAAGTAGGTTTGAAAACACTGTTTTAAAACCGTGTCAAGTTGGCCTAATGATGATCGTACTTGACTCACTACTTTTAGGTTTTAGCTCGAGATTTTTTTTTTTTAACTCACAAGAAGTGAACAGTTTAGAAAAAACATAATACTCGCATTCACATGTCTTAGTTTCTGTATGAATTAAATCATAATATTTACGCGTATTTTACGACCGGACAACGCCTGGCGGCCTGCTAGTATATATTTAATTTAATAATAATTTCTACAATTATCGCTCTTCTTATGGCTAGCCCACTTAATGGAATATTAACCTACCTTTTCTTTGAATTCCTAAAATCTTGGTCTAAGGCCACCATTCGCCCATATATGGAGTATTGTTGTCATATTTGGGCTGGTGCATCTGCCACTAATCTCTCTCCTAGACAAACGTCAAAAGAGAGGCGCCAATCTGATAGGTCCTGAACTGTCAGCTAAACTTCAGCCTCTGTCACATCGACGAAATGTAGCGTCCCTCTGCCTGTTCTACAAGTACTTTAACGGTGAATGCTCTGACGAGCTGCAAGCACTTGTGCCGCTTCAACGTGAATACCCTTGCCGGACCCGACATGCAGCTAAATCCCACCCCTTCACAGTAGAGATCCCTAGATGCAAGAGAGCATCCTACTCCAGTAGTTTCTTCCCCAGAACAGCTAGACTTTGGAATTCCCTTCCGGGTCTCTGCTTCCCCGACTGTACTGACATGCTGTCCAACTTTCTGCCCAACTTCCTACACAGTACTCCTGATGCTTATGTCCCTGATAGTAGCCCCCTACAACAAAGTGGCAATGTGCCTTGTTTGGGGTGAAAATGCAATAAAAAAAAATGATTACATCCAAACACAAATCATTTTAGATATATTAACATTTGAATTTTTCTTTCTGAAAATACACACATAGATAATATTAAAACCAAATTAGACTCAGTTGAGCCCTCCACAAACTATCACTCATTACCTTTTCTGGACATACTTCGTATTAAATCCAATGATAAAATATGTGTAGTTTTGTGATGAACTTTGAAGGTCAAAGTTCATCGCAAAACCACATACACAGAAATGATTACATACATTTCTACTGACACCATGATAACAAAATAAAAACAGGTATAATAATTGGTTTCTTCTTACGGGCATCCAGAATATGCAGTCCAGAATATCTGGAGGAAGAATCCAAATACCTCACTTGAAAACTTTGCAATATCTCACATATTTTATATTAAATGCAAAGAAAAAAGGCACACAAATATTTTCCAAAATAAATAAGCAAAAATCATATACACGAGACAGTTCTTTCATAAACACACAACTTTTACCCCCCACACACACACAAACACAGACACACACACACACACACACACCAATAATACAATGATTGCAACACTCTAAATAAACTAGAAATTTCAATCATACAAACCACATCACAAACTATAAAACAAATATTAAAAGCAACAAAACATCTCTAACACAAACCAATTTCCAATACAACATGCACTGTTCCTTGCCAAAATTGCCATCGCATATACATTTTTTTTTACACAGTGATCACCATTTATCAAGGCCCAGAAGC
>NC_136510.1:105026946-105034446 GCF_053919585.1 Euprymna scolopes | reverse complement strand
TAAATATTTATTTATTTTAAATCACCAGTAAAACTAAAATTTATAAATTATCCCCCCCACACACACACATACACCCAAGTGTGTTTTTGCGTTTGAGAAAATATATGCCCGCTTCACATGCGTTTTTGCGATAATCGAGGAAAAATAACTGTTTACTTACATATTTAGAGATTTACAAAGAATTGGAATCGGAAATAATATCGGAATCGGGAAAATATTAAAATCGTGTCATCACTAATAATTACGTCTTCAAATGTCGAATTCATTAAACATTATACTTTTCAATATTTTTTAACGCAAGAAAATAAACTGCCAGTTGCCATTTGATCAGTAAAGAGCCATAAAAATGTTATTTGATAAAAAAAATATCGTCTTTTAAAATAAAATGATATAAAAATGTTTTATCATCGCCGCTCTTCAAAGAAAATAATTCCTTGAATATTTTTATTTAAAATAAAACCGATCTTCTTATTGATTGAAAAAAAAAATTCTTCCAAATTTATTATTTTCTTTTCTTTTTTTTTCTTGTGATAAACAGAAATGACATTTTGGTTTCCTCAGATTAAAAGAAGAACAAAAAACAAAAACAAAAAAAAAGAAGAAGAAATATGGCCGCCCGTGTGGAATTCTTTTATTTTATTTTATTTCAGTCCTGACCGACATGAGAAAAAATAATCTAAATATAAATTTACTTGTCCGTATGTCCAGTGTCGCAAAACCATCATACTCATCGCAAACATTAATTTATGAGAAACGAATTACCTCCCTTTATAGTCGCTCTTTATCAGTTAAAAATTATTAAAACCATTTCCTCTCCAAAAACTTTTAAAAAAAATTTTAAAAAATAACATAAAAACATGGATTTCTGTTTACGGTTTCAAATTGGCTATTTTATTTTATAATTAAAAAAAATTATGCTGAGAGGAGACTTTTATAAATTTAAAAAAATGTGCAAGTGAATTGACATCTGTCCCTTTATAATTTATACAAAAATTTATTCAGAAAAAAAATGATGTGTTTCGTGTTGAATTTTCAATGAAAAAATCTAATTTTTTATAATCAATTCTTTTTAGCTTTTAAAGGTTAAAAAAAAATTGCTAAAAAATTGTTTTAAATTCGTCGTTATTTGTTTTCTGTTATTTTTTTTTAAATCATTTTATTTATAATGTGTTTAAAAAATTTTTAACGACCCTGTTTATATACTGCCCGACGATGCAACAATTTTATAAGTTTTAATAAAAAATTAAGATTTAGTTAATGTTTTAAAATTTTTAATTGTTTCAAAAACTACTCTCACCTTACATAATTCTGCATTTTCACACAGTCACCATTTACGCATGCGTGGAATATTGTTTCCACGCATGCGTAAATGGTGCATCTGCCACCAGTCTTTCAGAAAGAATCTCCAATCTAATAAGTCCCTCACTATTAGACAAGATCTAATCTCTGCCACATCGTCGCAGTACCTATTTACAATGCCTCCCCACAGGACAGAGTTGGACACCAGGGTCGTTTTTTAACGTGGAGAAAAGGTACAAAAATAAAAATTGTCTCAGTCGTGAAGGACTGCTCCTCCACCGAAAGAGAACAAGAAATGGAAGTGCAGTATCTGAAGAACAGATGGTGTTTATTTGCTCCCCCACTGAGCAAATTAGGCACAAGGCCGTTTTTAATGTGAGGTAAAAACCAGCTCCCCTTAAAGTAGGCAAAAAGGGGGCACTCTGGTTACCAAAAATAATAATTGTCCCAGTATAGAGGGTTTCCCCTCCATTGACTGGTACAAATTATCTTAAGTGCAGTATCTGAAGAACAGATGGTATTTATTTGCTCCCCCACTGAGCAAATTAGGCACAAGGCCGTTTTTAATGTGAGGTAAAAACCAGCTCCCCTAAAAGGGGTCACTCTGGTTACCAAAAATAATAATTGTCCCAGTATAGAGGGTTTCCCCTCCATTGACTGGTACAAATCATCTTAAGTGCAGCATCTGTCGGAACAGATACTACACTTTGATCTCTGCCGTCGCAGTATTGCATTCCTGTGTCTGTTTTACAAGTACTCTGATGAACTCATAGCATTTGAGCTCACTCGACGTACCAACTAACCCGACAAGCAGCATAATCCCACCGCTTCACTGTTGAGGTCCCTAGATGCCAAAAAAACTTCTACTCTAATAGTTTCATCATTCGAACTGCTAATCTTTGGAATTCCTTCTTTGTTTTCTGTACTAACCTGCAGATGTTTAAATGTAATGTTAACAAGCATCTCACTGCTCAACTCCCTACGGCCCACTGCTAAACACGATCCAAAATATTAACCCCTTGCGTTCAAAGTGGCAATATGAAAAAAAGTAAAGGAATGTTTACATTATTTAAATCTTCATGAAATCTCCACACTAACGTAATGTACTTGCAATAACCCTTATCCCTGAGTGGCTTCCGGGCCTTGATAAGTGGTGATCACTGTGTAAAAAAAAATCATTTCAGTTATTTTCGCGCGAAAATTAGCAGTGCAAGGTTAAAGTAAAAAGAAAAATAGTGTTTGCATAAATTGGATTCATTTCGATTAGAAAAATAAAGAAAAAAAAAACGATTAACTTCATCTTTTAAATACTTTACTTGATCTGCGCATGATGTGATTTTTAATATATATTTTATATTTCGACGAAATTACTCAGCCTAAGTTTGCCGTTGCACAGAAATCGCTAAGCTTTCAACTGTCGACACAAACATGCCTTGAAGCGATTCATGCCATTTTACTGATATAAAAAAAATACTTTATTTTATTTTTTGAAGGGGGGGGGGTAATCAGACATAAATACAAACCAAAAATGTCAATCGGCTTAATAAAAACCAGAAAGAAAAAAAAACACAAAGAAAAAAAAAAAGAAACGCAAATTGTACGTAATAAAAGAAAACGACTCAGTACGTTTTGAAAAAAAAAATCCTTGATAAAATGATCACCAACCGTTTGAATCTGATTTATTTATTGCAATGTTTTTAATCTGTCAAATAAGAGTTTTATTTAATTTTTTGTCTATTTTTATATTTCGGAATCAAGTAACTCCTTTTCAAAAAAAAAGAGTTCATTTATTTAGCTTTTAGCGAGAGGCCTTCGTTACGCCGTCAGCCATATTGAATTAAATAGATATAAAATGTCAGTTATCCTTTTTTTTTTTCACGTTTTATTTATTCATCCCAGTAATAGTTTAATAGCGACAAACTCCCCTTTTTTATTCGTTTTTTTTTTTAAATAAAAAATTCTGCACGTTTTTTTTTTCTTTAATAAAACTCGACAATTTGTTCTTTAATAAAAACCATTCTTTTCATCAAAAGAAACCAGGATAGGATACACACGAAACGCACATGAAAAATAAAAACGAATTAATCGTTGCTTTTTTTTTTATTTATTTATTTTTATACTTTTTAGATGACGAAATGTGATCGCAATTTTCGTTTGTTTATTACGCAAGAGACGACAATATTAAATACGAGTTTCATTTTGTGTTTGTGGTTTGGACAATTTATTTGCTCATCTACAATACCACAAACGAACAGTTAATATCAATAACAGAACGAATTCATTTTGATTTTTTTTTAATCACGACCTCGAAAAAAGTAAAACTATTGTTTAAAACTCAATTTTAGCATAGAGGTGGTTGGCACATCTAAACCATTTCGCCGTGTTTACGTTTTTAGCTAAAATTGACCTTAAAGTATATTGCTCGTCTCATTAATAAAATTCATTAGTACTTTATCTGTTACGTCACGGGGTTTTACGAACAATTCTAATATGATGGATACTAAGAATTAATTTGTGGATTATTTCACTTCTAAACGACGGTTGAAAGAACGGTAGCAGGTTATTCCGTAGATTAAATAAAGATTTGCATTCAAAATTCCATTGAGATTCCCGACTTCGACAAGATTTACCTGAAGAAGGTCGGAGGTTGAATTGGCAGAAAGATTGTGAAAATAACTCAATTTGAAACAGTTGTCAGAAAAAATCAAATAATGCAAACAATTTTTTGTTTGTTTGTTTGTTTTTACGGCATATTAACCCTTTTCAAGTTATTTAATGGCGAATCCAGTGATTTTGAAGAACAATTTTTTAATAGAGTATAGTTGTTTTTTTTTAAGTCGGTTTCTATTTAACCCATAGTTGGGACCCTAATAGGTACTACAACTCTGGGACAGAGTGGACGTGGAAGCAATGGCAATTAAATGGTGGCTCCACACTCTCCAAAGCCTGCAAGATGGGGCCTCACCATCGGATATAGTTTAAGGTCATATTCAGGATCTAGGTAAAGTGTGATTTATTCATCAATATAATCTCTTTTTACCCAAGAATAATTTTAAAAAGTGAAGAAACTGATTTACCTTGTTACCCCTTCTGGTAGCGCTACGCCGGAAATTAGGAAATACCTTAACTGACTATAACCGCGTTTCAATCAATCTATAACTCTAAAAAGAGATTATATTGATGAATAAATCACACTTTACCTACGTCTTGAATATGACCTAAAACTATATCCGATGGTGAGGCCTCAGCTTGCGGGCCTTGGGGAGTGTGGGAACACCCTTTAATTGCCATTGCTCCCAGGTCCACTTTGACCCGGAGTGGTAGTACCTGTTAGGGTCCCAAATATGGGTTAAATAGAATCCGACTTAAAAAACAAATATACTCCATTAAAAAATCGTTCCTCAAAATCACTAGATTCGGCATTAAATAACCTGAAAAAGGTTGATATGCCGTAAAACAAAAACAACCAACCAACACTTTACCTAGAAGTTGTTTTTTCTATTAGTCATGCCTAGGAATTAGTAATGTGTTACACGATAACACGGTTGCATAACGTGGGGAGTTTTTTTCTATTCACACAGATCTTTAATCATTTTTATTGACAGAAACAGCAGGTTACCACTTTTTTTTTACATGTAATAGTTGGCTCAGCAGTGGTGATGTTGCAATCACAGATATGTTAATTTTTTTCTTCTTTCTCTCTTTATGACAGAAGTAATTAAAAAGAACAACAAATAACCCCTTTATTTGCTCTGAGATTTAGTCTATTCTTTACATTAAGCTGTATAGTAATTTACATTTAGATAAATTGTATTTCCCCTCTGCAAACACTTTATGAACAAATACCTTCCTTTTTTTTGGGGGGGGGGAGGTCCTGACGTTTATCAAACCGTTCTCCCATTCCCCCATCTCTCTTATAAAATGTAGTTAGATTTTACATGATGACAGTGAGAGGAGATATTAGAGTGAGAGTAAAAAGTCCTCTCTATCCTCTAAATAATCAAATCATACATAATCTACGCCATAACCTATTACTACACTACCACATTATATTCATTAACCCTTATCCCCGAGTCACCGTATCACTAATTAAAAATAAAATATCGAACAGGATTAAATATCAAAATCGATTGCAAATACAATTTTCCTTATTTAAGGACACAGGTCAATATTTGCCAACCCAAGAAACAAAATCAAATATCTACCTTGGATTCTTATGCAGAGATGGTACCGTGCTGAAATAATAAAGTTATCATTTAGAAACGCATCCTTAACATGAGAGTAGAGGCTGTTTTGTAACTATTCTGTACTTTCATTTAACAATTTAATAAACAAAAGATATCGCGAAACTTTAATTTAACTTGAAAATACCATAAAAAATAGCAAGGTACCTTCTCTGCATAATTACATCCTTAAAAAATTCGTAGACATTTATGCAGACGACACCATAATCTATGGCAATAATTTCAAAGGCCGGCAATGACCAAGATCCTTCTGATTATCTCTCTTCTGATCTTGAGCACTTGGTGCAATGGGAGAAAAGGGTGGCTGGTTAATTTTAATGCATCTAAACCCAAGCTCCTATATTTTTTATCATAATCGCTCTGATATCTGTCTGACCCCAATTGAAATGAACGGCTCCCGTCTTGGGGAAATACCATGTCTTGACAAGCTTCTGCGACTGACCTTCATTCCTGATCTGAAATGGAATACTAACATCAAAGCTGTTACCAATATTGCTGGAAAAATGGTTGGATCATTCTGCCGCAAGGTATCTTATTCCCAATGCAATCCTTTTTCTGTATAAGAGCCAAGTACGTCCTACAATGGAGTACTGTTGTCATATTTGGGCAGGATATATTTGGCATGCCCTATTTTCGAAAACTAGTCGGTGATACCCTTTTCTCTTCACTACAACCTTTCCCACAGAAAAGACGTTGCAAGTTTGTCAGTGTTATATCGCCATTTTCATAGTAAGTGCTCGTCTGAGCTCAAATCTATGGACCCCCTTGCCAAACTTTCACAAAAATCACTCAACAAGCTACAACCACTGTCAACAATTTCCCCCACTCTCTATTTGTGTCTAAATCTAAACGTAGATTTGATAACAAAGCTTCTTTCCTAGAAATATCCGCCTGTGGAACACTGTTTCACTGCCCTGCTTCCCGGCCGATTACAACATTGTAGATTTTAAGTCTAATATAAACGATTTCATGTTGAGCTGCCCCCTTAAATGATCCAAATTCTACCCAATTTACACCATTAACGATTACTACGCTAACATCTACTATTCATTACCCCTTATACTCGAGTGGCTTTCGGGTCTTGATAAGTGGTGACGCCCTTGAAAAAATACTCTCTCTTGTATTAAAAGAGCTATTAACATAAAAAACCGTGAACCGACTGGCTTTACTTTATATATACGATATATGTCAGTACTGTAGGCATACAAATATCACGCACACACATGTAGGAATATTGAATGGTGCATATACATTAAGCAAGAAAAAGATATTTGCTCTCATTATTGGCTCCAATTTTCTTTTTTGTTTTAAATCTTATGTTCCAAACGAGCCCAAGTCAAATAAAAAAGACTCATAACAGGCACTAAATTTTGTGCAGAATGTCACGCAACAAACAAGAAAGACAGAAGAAATCAAATAGATCCGCCCTTCCACATATCCAACCATCTATTTATTTATGTATTTGCATCGGAAGAAATTAAAATAAAGATAAATCGTGTGTATGCGCGGGGGGACTAGCGGTGGGGTGAGATTTAAATGCTATCCATCTCAGTATAATATGACGCAAGGTCAGGAAAGTGGGGGTGTCAAGCAAGCTCTCCTAAAGGAGGGGCAATCTTGCCTAGCAAAAATTGCCTGGGGGATCCCCCTCGGCATTCCTCGGTTGGGCGCTCCAGGCAGTAAACAATAAACTTACTCAAAGTGAAAGCCGAGTAGCAAGGCCTGGGAGGGTGGACCTCCTGAGTGATATCCAGACGGCGTACCTCAGTACGACAGGTACTGGGCCAGTTCTTGACCCCACACCTGTCGGGCTGAACGGATTTTTGACTGGTACTTTCTACCCAAATCTCCAAGCAGCCGAAGCAGCAAGGGGACTCATCCTCATAATTCCAAAGACTTGCGACGTGGGGAGGAGGATTAAGGTTCATCCAATTAGACATGTTATCTGCCTAAGGCC
>NC_136510.1:105014446-105021946 GCF_053919585.1 Euprymna scolopes | reverse complement strand
ACTTTTAAATCACTATCCTAGAAGCATACGTGGACTTTTAACATTATATATATATATATATATATATATATATATATATATATATATATATATATATACAAACACACACACCGACAAGGCAAGGTCCCTTATGTTTTCTCTCTCTCTCTCTCTCTCTCTCTCTCTCTCTCTATATATATATATATATATATATATATATATATATATATATATATATATATATATATATATATATAGGTATATTTATATATATATATAAGTATATTTATATATATATGTATATTTATATATATATATGTATATTTATATATATATATATATATATATATATAAAAGGAAAACGTCTACTTTAAACCACTAACCTAGTTCTAAAACAGTTCCTTTGTTCGATAAAATGCATGCACATTGGCTGATAGGAAGGGGCGCGGTGGATACTAGAAAGCTGATTGGCTAACTAAAAATCCTCAACATGTATAAAAACAAGAAGCAACCACAGAATTCGCGCATAAGCCTGACGAATCCTATAGTGGATGAAACGCAGAATATTCAGTGTAGCTTAATCGCCATATATATTTTATAAATTACTAACTAGCTCTACCTACGTATTGAGCACTTTTGAAGTAAATACTTAAAGTTTACGCATAAATCTATACTTTCGTATATTAAATTTATGTGAGTAAATGAAGTAGTTATATATATATATATATATATATATATATATATATATATCACAAAAATAAAAGACCATACATAATCTTCACATTAAACAAAAATCCCCTTTAAAAAGTTCTGAGAAAATTTTCCCAGAAACAATTAGGTTCATCTAATATTGATGAAGATGAAGATGACATCGAAGATGGAATTGGTAAATATCATTTATTTCGATTTATCTCTTTTAATAACAACAAAACAATTATTAATTAGAATTTCTTTTTGCACGAATAAATTCTGCGTAAATATTTAATTGCGAAAAAGGACATCAAATTTCTAAAACAAAAATTATTAACGGATTAAAGTCTCTTCTTACTAAAAACGATTTTCATGTTTAATTAAATCTTACTCATTAGGGGTTTGTGTAGGTATGCCAGCCGTTAATGGAAAATTATCGCCCGACTCAAATAATAACAACAAGGACAATGACAATTAAAATAATAACCAGCGTGACCCGTGGAAATGCCACGGAACTAGAAATATATTTAATAAACAAATGTTTTTATAAATCTGATATTTTCTAGACAGCGCAAAAAATTAGAATTTGGACAGAAAAGCCAATAACACGCCGTTTAATAAGTTTTTTATTTCTTTTTTTTTACATAGGCATCATCACTTATCAAGGCCCAAAGACCACTCAAGGATAAGGTTTAAGAGTGTACGGTAGTCAATTGGAGAATATAGTAATCGTTAGTAATGGAAATTCGGTAAATTTGTTAACTTAAGTTGAACGGCTCATCAAGAACTTGTTTACGTTGGACTTGAAGACAACCATATTGTAGTCAGCTAGAAAGCAGGAAAACGGAAGACAATTCCACAGGCGTGCAGTTCTAAGAAAGAAGGTTTGCTCATGGAATCTACGTTTAGGTTTAGGCACATATAAAGAGTGAGGGAAATTATTGACAGTGTTTTCAACTAGACGAGTGTTTCTTGTGAAAGTTTGGCAGGCCATAGATTAAAACTCAGTCGTGCACTTGCCATGAAAATAACGATAAAGCAAAGACAAACTCGCAACATCTCTACTGTGAGAGAGAGGTTGCAAGGAAGAGAAAAGGACATCTCCTACGAGGCTACGAAGTCTATTTCGAACTCTATCAAAGCAGACAAGGACAGAAAAGCCAATAACGCGCAGTTTATTAAGATTATTAACTTTTTTTATGAAAACTGTGTCCAGGAAATTAAAACTAAATAAGAAAAGTTTGATAAGATATAAAAGAACCTCAACTATCTATCTCATTATATAAAACTAGCAAGCCACCCGGTGTTGCCCGGTCATAAAATACACATAAATATTATATTTTAATTTATGCAGAGTTCTTATTAATTGTCTATTGATTGAGTTTTGCACTCTCCCTGCGGGGACTGGGCATGAATCTCAAAGACCATATGTGGGGTTTCCTCCGCATATAAGACCATTGCTCTTGTACCAATCAGTTATTGCTCAATGTAGGGGAAACCGTTCATACCAACTGTCACTATCTAGCTCCCCTACTCCCCGAGGAGTTGGCCTCCATTTCCCCTTAAGTCTCCACATTAAAAACGGCCTTGTGCCTAATTTGCTCAGTGGGGAAGCAAATAAATTCAGCCAATTGTCCATTGATCATTATCTGATATATAGTAATGATTTCATAAGTTATAAACAAATATAACTTGGGTGCCATCCGCTAGAATCGAAACCAGAACGCTCAGCACTCCAGTCTTTATCGTTATTTATCTATCCAGCGTCGTAACCAACTGAGATGGATACAAAAGGTTAAAAATTAAGCGACTTCGAGCTATGAATGTTTAATTTTGCAAGAGTAATGTTTATTCACACTACCCTGCCAGGGTCAACTGTTTTGTTTTCAATCTTGACTCCTTAGCAGCAATTTTAGCCGGCTTAAAACAAAATCGAAAGTGTGCTACGGTTCCAAATACCCTATACATAAAATTTCAACTCTGTCGACCAAATATTCAGAGAGGAGATTGGTACAGAAGTTTCCCACACACACCGACAAGGTTACTTTATATATACATATATATATATATATATATATATATATATATATATATATATATATATATATATGCATACGAGCAAACAGTTAATAAAATATGTTAAAAAACACTTTGAAATGAGTTAAAAACATATTTAATCTAAAATGGAAACACTAGATAAGTGGATAGTCCTTAATCCGCGGAGTTTCGAAGAAATACTTTCCTTCTCATCAGGGGGTAGGAATTAGCAAAATGCGGGATCGGATTTTGCATGCAAAAGTATTTACTTACTTGAAAACAAAAAAAAAGTGAAGCAGAAAGAATATGGTGAAGAAAAATGTGATTACACATGAATATATATATATATATATATATATATATATATATATATATATTTTTTTACACAGTGATCACCACTTATCAAGGCCCGGAAGCCACTCAGTGATAAGGGTTATTGCAAGTACATCACGTTAGTGAGGAGATTTTATGAAGTGTTTAATTAGGGGGGTGGTTCATTAGGAATTTGTTAACATTAGACTTGAAGACATCCAAGTTGTAGTCCGGAGGGAAGCAGGCAGACGGAACAGAGTTCCACAGGCGTGCAGTTCTAAGAAAGAAGCTTTGCTCATGAAATCCGCGTTTTGATTTAGGCACAGATATAGAGTGGGGGAAATTTTTCACAGTGGATTCAGCTAGACGGGTGTTTTTCGTGAAAGTTTGGCGAGGGGGGACCAGGGATTGGAGTTCAGACGAGCATCTGCCATGAAAATAACGATAAAACAAGGATAGGCTCGCAACGTCTCTTCTGTGGGAGAGAGGTTGCAGGGTAGAGAAAAGGGCATCCCCCACTAAACCACGAAGTCTATTTTGTACTCTGTCAAGGCATGATAGGCTGTTTTTGGCAGCTCCTGCCCAGATATGGCAACAGTATTCCATCCTTGGCCGTACTTGGCTTTTATATAGATAGAGAATTGCATCAGTAGTGAGATATCTTCTGGAGCGGTAGAAGGATCCCACCATCTTTCCTGCGACCTTGGCAACAGACTTGATGTACGTGTTCCATTTCAGATCAGGAGTAAAGGTCAAACCCAAAAGCTTGTCAAAACACAGGGCCTCACCCAGACGAGAGCCATCCATCACAATTGATGCCAGCTGGGGATCAGAGCGTTGATGATGTAAGGATAGGAGTTTGGTTTTAGATGCATTAAAGGTAACTAGCCACATCTTCCCCCACTGAACCACGCGCTCGAGATCAGAGGAGAGAGAATCCGAGAGAACTTCGTCATTTACAGCCTTTGATGTGTTGCCGTAGATGGTCGTGTCATCAGCATAGATGTCAACGAATGATTTAAGTATGTGTTTAGGGAGGTCATTGATGTAGATCAGGAAGAGAGTTGGGCCGAGGATTGACCCCTGAGGGACTCCAGCATTTATATTGCAGGCCTCCGATTTTTGTCCATCTACCACTACTCTTATGAGCCTATCGGAGAGAAATGATTTAATGATTGAGAAAACATTTCCAGTTATACCGTAGCTGGAAATCTTGTGAAGTAGACCCTTATGCCATACTTTGTCAAAGGCCTTTGATATGTCAAGAGCAATATATATATA
Source organism: Euprymna scolopes (assembly GCF_053919585.1). Classification (NCBI taxonomy): domain Eukaryota; kingdom Metazoa; phylum Mollusca; class Cephalopoda; order Sepiida; family Sepiolidae; genus Euprymna; species Euprymna scolopes. Next base: position 105,017,647 of record NC_136510.1, on the reverse strand, counting down.
TATATATATATATATATATATATATATATATATATATATATATATATATTTCATAATTTTATGCCGAGTACAAAATTTCATTATTGCAATCATGACAGGAAGATCTGTTTTAATGGAAAATTTTTTTTAAATAAATTAATAGGGAAGCCAGCTGACCGGTTTCGCCCTCACTTTTCATAAGCTTGATCGACGGATTTCCTTCTTTTAATAATAAAATCGAGTGAAATGGGATACGATACGTTTAAAATAAAATGGGAGACGCTACGTTAAAAAAAATAGCGATATAGAGCATTAAAAATAACACACAAAAAAAAACGGGATGCACAATATGTCTAAAACACCGATACGTTCAAACTTAAGAGATATTCCCTCTGCTTGCAGAGAGAAGGCTTCTTCAAGCGAACGTGAATAGTCTCCAAGATCTTCAGGTGATAAGTTGAATGAGCATGACTCAGAATAGTGAATGAGTCAGTGCTAAAGTTCGTGGCACATGCCGGGTTTTTAAGCAAATGTTCAGCTATAGAAGACCCGGATGTGTTAATAAGAAAGTTTGTTGGTAGGTAAGTCCCCTTCCTTATTTTGCTAGGTACGTGATGTTGGACTCTACTATCAAGTCTTAACGACGTCCGATCTACGTAGACAGCACTGCAACTACATGTAAATTTATAAATTATATTATTTATGAAAACAGTGTCAACGTTCTAGCACACGGATATGTATATATTCGTGTGCTAGAATGTTTTCATCTTAAATTCTACGCAGTCATGCAGAATGTAGAAACTATACATAAATAGAATTCAGAGAAATATTGAAATGAAACCAATTATCCAAGAAACCATAAAAATGAATCAGTAATTAACGCTCGTTTTTCAAAGGAATATGCAAATTAGTTAACTTTCATGTAGTTGCTCGTATATCAATGACTGAGTATATTAAAATGTTCTTTTTAATAATTATTCAATAGAAAAAGTATGCTTTTGAATATCAATGTCAGAACGAGAAGAAAAAACTCAACTTCATAAATATATGATTTAAAATTAGGATTATAAAACCAACTGCCATTAACATGTACAAAATTGAACCTATTTTTGAGAGGTGATTATCTCCCTTATTCTCTCTTTCTCCCTTTCTTTAAAAAGTTCTGAGAAAAATTTCCCAGAAAACTATACGGTATAATCACGTTGACACACTGGTTCTCGCCAGATCACTGAAGTTAAGCAACGTTGAACCTGGCCAGTACCAGATGGGTGACCATTTGGGAAGGCGAAAAATACAAGGTGGAGAAACTGGCGCGGTCTATTCTTCTCTCGAGGGTAGACCGGACTCTCTTAAGTCGTGGTAAGGACCTTGTCTAGTGATGGCATCACAATAAAAAAAAATCCCCTGATAGCCCTGGCGAAGCATCAAGTATTCAGCAATCGACAAGATTCGAATTACACTGCAAACTCGTGTAATGAATTCAATCTCAGCTACGGCCGCGCTGGTGGGATTTTTGATTGGTCCTAAAGTCAGTATCCAGTATTTAACTAAACAATCTTGACTATGGTAAAGTTGATAACGACGTATATTGGTGACCTGGTTTTGCCAAGTTGGAATCTAATCGGTTCCCTAGTATGGCTTTCACCCAGGGATGTTGGCAACCGTCACGTGGCCTCTCCTGCAAGAATGCCGACATCAAAATCATGGAATTGACGATGGCCCTCTGGTTAATCACACGGATTGATAACCTGGGTGTGCCAAGTTCGAATCCAGTTTGTTTCACAGAAACAGTTTCACTTAAGAATGTTTGCAACCTTCACGTGGTCTCTCCCATAAGTAGCCGATATACTTCTAGAAAGAATTCTTAATAGAAAGATATGAGGGAAACGAATGCCAACAAAAGACATTATGAACTGGTTTCATTCAATAATTACAAGAAACCTTCTCTACCACCTATAGCAATGGCCAACAACTCTTTATCTGAGAGTACGTCTTTCAAGCTCCTTGGCCTAACGTTCACAGGAAACATGAGTTGGAACAATTACATCGAGGGCATTGCCAGGGCCGCTGCAAGGAAGGTGGGCTCTCTCTACCGTGCTAGAAAACTTCTAACACCCGAAAGTATCCTGTACCTCTATAAGGCCACTATTCGCCCATGTATGGAGTATTGCTGTCATATTTGGGCCGGTGCATCGGCTACTAGTCTCTCGCTCCTTGACAGGGTTCAAAAGAGAGTCGCAAATCTGATAGGCCCTAAACTGGCATCAAAACTTCAGCCTCTGTCCCATCGTCGAAACGTTGCATCCCTCTGCCTGTTCTACAAGTATTATAATGGTGAATGCTCTGAAGAACTGCAAGCACTTGTGCCCCCACGACGTGAACACCCTCGACAGACCCGACAAGCTACAAAATCCCCCCCCACACTGTAGAGATCCCTAGATGTAAAAGATCTTTCTACTCCAGTAGTTTCTTCCCCAGAACTGCTAGACTTTGGAATTCCATCCCAGGTCACTGCTTCCCCAACTGTACTGACATGCATAAGTTCAAGTGCAACGTGAACCAACATCTCGCTGCCCTAATCCCTACATAGTACCCCAGTAGATATTTCCCCTGATAGTAGCCCCCTACATTAAAGTGGCAATGTGCCTTGTTTGGGGTGAAAATGTAAAAAAAAAAAAAAAAAAAAAAAAAAAAATGTCCAGCAAACAAACATGACCTTCGGGCCAAGATCACAGTGTAGTATCTGTTCTGATGCTACACTCCACCTTTTTCTGTCCTCGGTCAGCGGAAGAGAAATTCTTAATGATTGAGACAATTTTTAATTTTGTTCCTATCCAGGGTGCCCTTTTTTGGGGAGGAAGATTTTTCCCAACGTTAAAAACCAACCTTGTGTCTAACTCTGCCCTCGTGGGGAGGCAAGTAAATAGAAACAAGCAAACAGTAGAAACAAGCCGGTAAGCAAAGTTGTACCATTTGTTTTCATTCGAATATTCTAACTTTACTTACGGCCGAGACAGGGAGCATCCGATTCTGCTGTAATGTATACTACGCGTATTGTTAACAACTTGACAGACAGTCTGTGTGTCTTGTTTTATATATAAGATAAATGATTTGATTTGTGCGGCTATTGTACAAATATATTAAACGGCGGTAGATGGGACTTTTTGACTTCAGATAGCCGCCACCTATTGTGTGTATTGTTTTGTGAATTAAGATTAGCAT
>NC_136510.1:105006946-105011946 GCF_053919585.1 Euprymna scolopes | reverse complement strand
GCCAGCAAGAAATTTAACTGCAGACCAGCTTAATGCGGGTACTGGTCTTCCGCTTTATGTTTTTTTTTCAAATCAGAAATTAGCTTCTTCTAGAAAGGTTGCCTTCACCACGGTTTACGGGATCTCTCTCCATCCCAACATATATATACATACACACAAATATACACGGTGCTAGTTAGCCGCTGACCTCGAAAAAGGATTCATCCGCCCTACATACATACATACATACATACATACATGATGATTGCAACGTCTTGTCAGACGAGTGGCCACTCCCTCAGACATTTAAAATCCATGAGCCCAAATGTCTGAGGGAGTATCTATACAAATATGATGTTACACAGTCTTAGCTTTGTACGACAGCTAAGTCTCTCTCTCGGTTCAAAATGTTGAGATCCAGCAACAAGCAAGAGCAAGATAGCTAGCAACAAATTAAACTGCAGACCAGCTTAATGCGGGTACTGGTCTTCCGCTTTATGGTTTTTTTTAAATCAGAGATTTGCTTCTCCTAGAAAGGTTGCCTTCACCACGGCTTACGGGAGCCCTCTCTACCCCAATACACATACACACACACACACACACACACACACACACACACACAAATATACACGGTGCTAGTTGGCCGTTGACCCAGAAAAAGAGTTCATTCGCCCTTTGGAAGGGTGGCTAGTCTCCCTGAAGGATTAAAACAAGACATACATACATACATACATACATACATAACTACATACATACATACATACATACATACATTTAAACAGACAGATGCTATTTATATTATAGATTATGTAGTTTAATTTGTTCTTTCATGTCTTTGATTTTATATCTGACATCGAACCATTTAAGTATGCTGCTAAGTGGCATAATGCAAATAGTGGTGATAGAGAGTCCCTCTAGGAAATGACTATGTATTCTTATGTTTGTCATTTATTAATCCCCACTAGTCAGTTCTAGTCTCTATTGTCCTTACTACAAGATAAAGCAACTTGTTTTCTTTAATATTTTTCTTTTGTATGTTCGTTTTGACGACATAGGTGCTAAAGAGTCTCTGTAATCACAACTATTTATCTGCAAGTTTATCTGAGACAAGAAATGTTTTTAAAAAATGGTCTAGCTCAGCTGAGCATCGTCCTTAGTATTTCTCAAAAAGTTTGATTAATGTTATACGTATATAAAGTTATTTATCTCTTTTCCAACGAGGGAATGATGTGACACAAGGGTCGAGAAAGTGGAATTTCAAAAGCCAGCTTCCTAAAGGGGGAACACATTGGACTTCAAAAACTGCTTGAGCATTCCGGATAAGGGCGTCTCAGGCGATTAAAAATAAACCAACCCTTTTCTCAAAGTGAGAAGGCAACACGTTGAACAACACAGGACCAGAGCCATATCTTAATAAACAGGCCGTATCAGCAGTGGTTTATAATCTGTTGGCTTTGGTGGTGAGAGAAAATAAACTCGGTTGATGGCTATATCTATAAAGATAAAATGAAAAAAAAAAAACAATAAAAAAACTTCGGCACTAAAACCTAAGACGGTTTTAAGCGTTTCCTCCAAAGGAGGGAGTTTTATGGGATTATGAAATTCATAAGCGAAGCCCAGTCATATGTATATGACGACAGTCGGTTTTTGCAACTCTAGCATGGAGGTATTGACGTTCTTCTACACACGGTCCTGGATATAACCTTAAACTATATCCGATGGTGAGGCCCCAGCTTGCGGGCCTTGGGGGTGTGGATCCAGCCTTTAATTGCCATTGCTCCCAGGTCCACTCTGACCCGGAGTCGTAGTACCTATTAAGGTCCCAACTATGGGTTAAATAGAAACCGACTTGAAAAAACAAATACATTTTATTAAAAAATTTTCTTCAAAATTACTGGATTCGACATTAAATAGCCTGAAGTGTTGATATGCCGTAAAATAAAAACAACCAACCAACAACCTACATACAGCGCCTGGTATTCCAAAAGAGTAAGCCTATGTGTCAACGTGATTACGCCGCATATACATTTGGAAAGATGGATGTGAAAAAAAAAGAAAGAAACCAAAAGATGATCTGTATCTACGTAAGTGGTGTAATAAGACATTTATTACAGATCTCAATTATTTTCTTTTCCTCCTATCTCTGCCATTTATTTGATTTTTAGCAAATAACATTAGATAAATACTAGCGGGGCCTGTGGAAATTCCACAGGGGACTCATTCATATGTAATATATTGATGTTGGCATTCTGTAGATGTTCAGTGTAAATGGAGACGCTCTGATAAGTATTATAGTTTCTTTGTTAAAACTGCAAAAATATTTATCTAAGCTAGCACGAACGCCCGGCAAAGCCCGGTCATAAAATACGCTTAAATGGCATATTTTAATTCTTGCAGATTTCGTATATATTATGATAGAATTAATGCTCTATGGATTCTTATATATTATAAAGTTGCGATTTCAAAAATTAAAAAAATATATCCATATGACTTGGGTGCGTTAGCTTGGATCGAAACCGAGATATAAAAAAAAAAACTTATGAAATATATATATAACTTGAGTTTCTTCAGCCATAATTGAAACCGAAACCAAAACTCATGAAGAATTCTTGGTAAAATTATTTATGACAAGAAATGGAAGTACATAACAATTAAACGACCCTGATGTTAGCGTGACACAAGAAAATAACGCACACGCTATCGTATTAATAATAAGATAATAAGATTTTTTTCTTCGTCCTATTTTCCCCCTTCCCTTCTTTTTGCTTATCCACTGAGTCCGAGTGCTCAACTGACACAACCAAAACGGTCAAACTCGGGGTGGGGGAAATCAAAAGGTCTCTATTCCAATTCAGAACATTTACACCAGCGATCGGCAAACTGCGCCCTCCCGGGCCAAATCCGACCCTTGAGAGAATTTCGTTTGGCCCGCCACCTTACTTAGGATAGGATATAGATATAATAAAATATGCCAGTAATTTTTTCCCATTAAAAAAAAACAAAAACAATCCTGTAGTAAAATAAGCGATGTTGTTCCTATTTACAATGCCTCCCCACGGGACAGAGTTAGACACCAGGGTCGTTTTTTAACGTGGAGAAAAGGAACAAAAATAAAAATTGTCTCAGTCGTGAAGGATTTCTCCTCCACTGACAGAGAACAAGAAATTGAAGTGGAGCATATGAAGAACAGATGGTATTTATTTGCTCCCCCACCGAGCAAATTAGGCACAAGGCCAATTTTTAATGTGAGGAGTGAAGGGAGGAGGAAGGGAAAAAGGGGACCAGCTCCCGAGAGGTGGGAAATGGGAGCTGGTTAAAGGTCAGGCATGTGGGGTTGCCCCCACATCTTGTCTTTGCAAGTCATAGTTGGTCTTTGCTAGTCATAGCTTGCAGCATCTGCAGAACAGATGGTATTTATTTGCTCCCCCACCGAGCAAATTAGGCACAAGGCCGATTTTTAATGTGAGGAGTTAAGGGGAAATGGGGACCAACTCCCCGGGGAGTAAGGGAGCTGGATAGTGACAATTGGTATGAAGGGTTGCCCCTACATTGACCAAGGTCTTATATGTGGGGTCGCCCCCACATATGGTCTTTGCTTGCAGTATCTGCCGGAACAGATACTACACTTTGAGATATTAAATCTTTTATTCATGTTAAAAAATACAGAAAAAATAAGAAAAAAAATAAGCGATGTTGTTTAAATATAATCATATATTTAACTCGTGATTTTCTTCAAACGCATGGAAAATTTATTTACATATTTAATAATATTGTTGCCCTCGATGACAATGTAGCCAAAGCTGTTTGGATCTCCTCTTATAATACGCATAGCTTTTTGGCCCTCGTACTTCAAAAGGTTGTCAACCTCTAATCTACACTATTGAGCGAGAAAAGAAAATGCGAGAAAGTTCACAAAAAATAGCATAAAACGATTAGTGATAAATATTCTCCGATTATATTTTTCTCACGACGTCTTGTTTAACGGTTTAAAGAAGCTTATATATATATATATATATATATATATATATATATATATATATATATATATATATATATATATATATATATATATATATATATATATATATATATACGGGGGGGTTAGGCAGCTATAATCGAAATAAAAAATTGGTGTGAATCTTCTTTGACGAAATATAAATCTGGGAAGATTATAGCTTTCTATAAGATAACACCGGATTAGTTATATATTTAAAGTTAACGTAAGTATTAAATATTTTGATAATCCATCTAATGTTCTTCCAGGGATTTGAGAAGGAATTAAAATAAATTTAAAAACAAATATAATAAATAATGATAAACATTTTCCTTTGAGTTTTTTTTTTTTTTTAATATAGATTTATCGTTTATTTTAATTTTTTTGTATATATTTTTAAAAAATGTTTAATTCTTTTAGGGGGAAAGGGGTTGAGAGCATTACATATTTTAAAAGAGATTAGTAAAGAACGAAGAAAATAATCATATAGAGAAAAAAAGAAAAAAAACAGGGGAGACAAATCTTTCAAACGGATATAACAAATAAATAAATAAATAAAAAGAGGGATTCAAATTGAAACAAACAAGCGAATAAATAAATGGGCGAATAAATGGTTTTAGAAGAAGACTTTCTTCCGAATTGACATTTAAAGATATCCTTGTAATGAGTAAAGGATTTGTTTTTGAAACGTTTGGGGACTCTGTCAAGTCGAAAAGATGTTTTGACAGATTTAAAATAATGAAAAAAGAAAATGGACGCTGTGTCGAGGGAGGAAAGTCGTAGATGAGAGAAGGAGTTATCTTTCCTTTAAGCAGATTGCGGATAAAAGGGGTCGAAAAATCCTACTGTGGTTTTAATGTATGTTTCACAAACGTATTATTATTATTATTATTATTATTATTATTATTATTATTATTATTATTATTATTGTTATTATTATTATTATTATTATTATTATTATTATTATTATTATACGAAGAAACACTAATAATATGAAAATAAAATTATTACTAAAATGATGATGATG
>NC_136510.1:104996946-105001946 GCF_053919585.1 Euprymna scolopes | reverse complement strand
CTTTAAGAATAAATTTTCTACTGACCCCTCCCCCTCTCTCTCTCTTCTCTACGCCAAAACTTTCCCTTACCGACAAAACAAACTCGATATGTCTTGAGTAAATTTGGGATTTTAACGTTTTGACAAATCTTGATTGTTTCGTTTTTTTTTTGTTTTTGTTTTTTTGTTTTGTTTATTTTTAATGTTTTGTGTGTGTGTGTGTGTGTGTGTGTGTGTGTGTGTGTGTGTGTGTGTGTGTTTTAATAATTATTATTATTTATGTTGTTTTTAATGGGTTTAATGTTTTTTCTTTTATTATCCAAATTCTTCATAAAAAGAATTTTAAGCCATTATCTTTTTTATTTAAATATTTCTGTTTTTAGCGAAACTAAAGTCTTTTCGATTACGCATAAAAGACATTTTTGTGTCTGTCACTTCTCGCATTTGTAGGCAGAAAACAACACGAGAACACGTAGAAACGGGAACAAGGACGTTCCTATTCTTGAGACACGCCCATTTAATCTACGCGTCAAGTGGCGAACATACTATTTAATACTTAAACATGACAGACCACCGAGAATGCTATTTCATACTTACGCATAGCAATATCATGTTAAGTTAAGCGTAACATACGCATGAAAAATGCTATTACAAACATAAGCCTGACAGAGCTATGAAACTGTTATTATAAACATAAGCCTGACAGACCTATGAAACTGTTATTACAAACATAAGCCTGACAGACCTATGAAACTTATTACAAACATAAGCTTGAAAAACTGATAAACATCACTTTTACAAACAAGATTGACAGACTTATAAAGCTGCTATGTCAAACATGCTTACATAAACCTACAAGACCTGCTATTCCAAACACACACACACACACACACACACACACACACACACACACACACACACACACACACACACACACATATAACTACTTCATTTACTCACATAAATTATTATACGAAAGTACAAATTTATGCGTAAATTTTAAGTATTTACTTCAATAGTGCTCAATACGTACGTAGAGCTAGTTAGTAAGTTATAAAATATATATGACGATTAAGATTAGGCTTAACCTGAAGAATCCTAGAATGGATGAAACGCGGACTATTCAGTGTAGCTTAATCGCCATATATATTTTATAACTTACTATATATATATATATATATATATATATATATATATATATATATATATATATATATATATATATATATATATATATATACTAGCATTTCAGCCCGACGTTGCCCGGGTGTTTGGATGTTGTTGAGCAAAAAAAAAAAAAAGTGGTAGTAGGAAGGCAGGCTTGAACCCGTACCGCAAAGGAGGAAAAGAACGAGGTAAAACCTAACGTTTATGCTGTTACGACCACCGCCAAACCGAAAGACACATTTTTTTTTAAATTTAAGGCTAGACAATCTAAAGGAGAGGATAACTTTCAAAAATATCGGCGAAAAAAGTGCCCCCCTGTAGAAAAGTGCCTAGTTGAAGGGGAAGATGTTAATGTTTTTAGCCAATTTTTCGATATTTGCCGTATGAAAGGTCGAACTTTAAAACGATACTGATCTTGGTAAAATCCGTCCTCTCTGTTGAAAGTTTAAGGCAGACATGCAAACAGACATACATACATACATACATTTATATATTGGTGACTAAAATTTTCGACCCAAACTGATGAAAAAGCTTGCCCTATCTCTGAATACCCTTTATGTAAAATTTCAAATATTTAGACCAGAAATTGTCTGCGTAATTTGGAAGAGACCGCAGAGGTCAATTTTTTAAAATTTTGACCCGTATTATGACCCCTAAAATTTATTGCTTTGGACTCAAATCAAGTTATTTAGTTAGATACATGTGCAATGAACCTATATCTAAAATTTCAAGTGTTTAGACCCAAAATTGTCAGAGGAGTTTGGTAGAGTTCTCAAACCCCCTTAAAAGCCAAATTTCTGGCCGAAAACCGATCACATAGATTTCCCCACATCTCAGTACCCTGTATATCAAATTTCGAGTCTGTAGACTGAAAATTAACAGAGCTATTGCGAAGGAAAATGTACACAGACACACACAGACACACAGACACGTTCACTTTATATATATATATATATATATATATATATATATATATATATATATATATATATGTATGTATTACAATAGAATATGCGAGCATGAAAAGTAATATGGTTAAGCTTACAGGTGGAAAAGTAAAGGACTAGTTGTTAAAACTGAAAAGAAAAGGTCAAGATATAATAAAAAAAAAATTATAACTTAAAATATTGTAGCATTCATGTGAAATTGAATTTCAAAAGAAAAGTTTTATGCTGCAATATTTTAAGTTATAAGTCTATATAATTATAAAACTCAAATGACCTTGTAACGGGTGTTGTAACTCAACATCCGGTTTATGACTTCCGGTTGCGCATACGTACATAAACAAATAATCAACGCGACAATAAAACGTATTGTTTTACTGTGTACGTTTTCAGCGTCTCAATTGTTTTTTTTCTCGCGTTTAAATTATCCAAATAAACAATTGTTAATACTTTCTGCATTTTTTTTTACATCGTTCATTTTCGTATTACGTTTAAGTTATTTTAACGCAATTTTCTTACAAATAAATCTACTTTAACCCGTTGACAACCCTAAGAGCATTTTACAACGGCGATTTACCCACCGCCTTCCTTTTTTGTAAATTTATTCTCCATTTTTTAATACACCTTTCTTTAAAAACATTCATACATTTTCTTCTACATTACCAACATAAATAAATAACCCCGAAAATATGTTTTTTTTAAATTTGTGTTCCAAATAAATAACCAATACAACAATAAAACTTATTGTTTTACTGTTTACGTTTTCAGTGTTCCAATTGTTGTTGTTTTTTTCGCGTTTAAATTATCCAAATAAACAATTCTTAATACTTTCTGCTTTCTTTTACATCGTTCATTTCCGCATTGTCTTAATTAGTTTTATTGACCTTATTATTAACATATAAATAAAATATTTGACCCAATGGGTCATGAATGTTTGTTTAAAATAAATGAAAAATGTTACATTTTATTTTCATTTTCTATAAAAAAAAAAAAACATTCTTAACATGGGGAGAGTATTTTTTAAATTATTCTGTACTTTTAACTAACAATTTCATTTAAAAAAGATATATCAAAATTTGAATTTAACTTTAAGTATTATAGTATCTATTCAGTACACATTTGCCTATAAGTATAGCAAACCACTTTATAATTCAATGGCTGTAAGTTTTTCTTTCAAAAATAAACAATTATAAACAGAACGACTCACAGAAATCTATGTATATTCTTTTTTCATTTTATTATACTTTCATAGAAATGTTTCTGTGATGTCACAAAAAAACTATTTTCTTTACGTCACAAGAGTCACGCACATACATTAATTCCATCTCTAATACACTATACTGACCCAACGGGTCACGGGTAGTTTAGTTTATTATATTTTTATTATATCTTGTCCTTTTATTTTCCAGTTTGAACAACTAGCCCTTTACTTTTTCATGTTCAAGCTTAAACATATCACTTTCATGCTCGCAGTTTTCTATTGCAGTCCGTGAATTTTTCTAGGGTTCCAATAAATTTATTTGTTCTTTGTTAATCTCAGTCTTATATTTGGAGGGGGTCCCCATAAACATAACATACACATATGTAATAACAATGTACGGCATTCGTCTGATTTCAATACCCCCAATTATCTCCCTTTCGTGCTTCCATTATCTGTTTCACTTGTTACTTTTCTTTTCGGATTAGTAGCAACAGTAATCGTTGAAGCGACGTAACTGCTATTGAAACCAGTCAGAAAAAAAACGTTGTTCACCTCCTTACGTTTTTTTACGCCACTAAATTCATCATAATTTTTGTTTTACTGAATGAAAATTGAAAACAAAATTGTTCAAAAAATAGCTGAGAAGGTGATCTATAAACTGTATAATTGTTTGAAATTTGGTCGAAATTTGAAGTGAACGGTGAAGCTTTAAAGCAGTTTTAAATGATTAAAACTGCGATTCGACCATATCATTCAAACACTAATGTGTTTGAATGGTATATGGATATGTAAATGTTTATACTTTTTCTTTACTTATTTTTATTCGTTGACGTGTGGGAATACACAAAACCTTTGTAAATGTCTACTTTTCTAAAAGAACAAACTTTCTGACCGTTCTATTGATTTTACTTAACATCCAATCAGATTTTTTTATCTCTATTTTCCTCCTCTCCCGTTTTCTCTCTTTCTTTCACACATCTATGTTCTTTATTTTTTCATTCTTTTATTCATTTTTTCTTTCATGCTTTTATTCTGCTATTCTTTCATGCTTTTATGATTTTATTCTGTTATTCTTTCATGCTTTTATTCTGCTATTCTTTCATTCTTTTATTCCTTTATTCTTTCATGATTTTATTCTGCTATTCATGCTTTTATTCTGCTATTCTTTCATGCTTTTATGATTTTATTCTGTTATTCTTTCATGCTTTTATTCTGCTATTCTTTCATGCTTTTATTCCTTTATTCTTTCATGATTTTATTCTGCTATTCATGCTTTTATTCTGCTATTCTTTCATTCTTTTATTCTCTTATTCCTTTCTTTCATTCTTTCATTCCTTTATTCTTTCATGCTTTTATTCTGCTATTCTTTCATTTTCTTGAACTTATTTCTCTTTCGCTTATTCTTTTTCTTTCCCTTTTATTTCTTATGTACGATCTGTTTCTTCTTTTTTCTTTCATTTTTTTCTTCATTGGCTTTTACTTTTTTCTTTCTTTCACGACTTCGTCTCATTTCACTATTTTCAAGGTTTCTTCCTCATTTCGTGCTACCAGATTAGGCTGTCTAAAGATACCAACTTTCTGACCTAAAATGCACAAAATATTAATGTTATTTTATTTTTAATTTTCTTTGGAAAACTCATTCATGTTCTGCAAAGCCAACAGCAACAAAGACAACAATTTTCCGCTACAAATACACAAAACCAAACACC
>NC_136510.1:104989446-104991946 GCF_053919585.1 Euprymna scolopes | reverse complement strand
ATAACGGACGTACGAACATGGTCTCTCTCTCTCTCTCTCTCTCTCTCTCTCTCATTTTCTTTTTTTTTTTTACTCATAGTATGTTGCTGCTGAAACATAGCAACTGTGGATGTCTTTTATTCTTTTTCAATCTAAACAAGAAGTATTGCCACTTGAAATGTAAGAAGCTACTATTTGGGAGCATGTCTAACAGGGGACTATGGGGAATTGATCAGTGGGAGGTTTGTTCACATTACATTTAAACATTTAAGGGTTAATACAGTCAAGAACCAGGAATGATGGAGGAAATTCCAAAGTCCAAGGAAAGAAACTATTAGAGCAAAAAACTTTCCAGGAACATCAACAAAGAAAGGGTGGGATTTTGCTGCTTCTCAGGTTAACCGGAAGTATGTGCGTCGAGGGAGTACAAGTGGTATGAGTTCTTCAGGGCACATCCCGTTAAAGTACTTAGTAAACGGACATCCAACATTGCGGCAATGGGACGGAGGTTGGAGCTGAGATGATAGTGCGGAATCTATAAGATTTGGGACTCTCTTTTGGGATCTTGTCTAAGAATGAAAGAATAATGGTACATTCTCCAGTTTAGATGTAACAACAATACTTCAAGCTTAGGCGAATTGTGGTTTGTAAAGATACTAGCAGACCGCCCGGCACTGCCCGGTCGTAAAATACGTTTAAATATGATATTTTGATGAATCCAGGTATCATTAATGATTTAAAAAGGTGTAAAAAAAATGATTATACCACCGAGAATCGAAGCCAAAACGTTTAGCTTACGATTTATTTTTTCCTTTGACGTTAATGCCTGATCTATGCAGACATGTTTGCTGCAAGGCTAAAAATTAAAACATGGACCAATAGCTATTACGTTACGCATGCATATTCGTAATGCCGTCATTCGACTTTTACTTAGCAAATTCCATTTCTTTAATTTTCACACTTCTGTAGCGATTTTCTCCGGTTAAAACCTAAATATAAAGTTTCGCATGGGTTCGAATACCCTATATATTAAGTTTCATGTCTGTAGACCAAAAACTGGCAGAGAAGTTTGGTAAGAACTTTTTTTAGACAAATATATATATGCATACATAAATATATATAGAAACAGGTTTGTGTTTACTATCAACTTTTTATGCAAATATTATGCAAGTATAAATCATGTAGAATATCTGCATGAATATAATGACACGTTAATAGTTAAGTAAAGATGATCATTGCATAAGAAAACTGAAAACACTAATAGGGAATTCAGTAAAATGAATGTTTTAAAGAATATGCAAATTAGCTATATTTTTGCAGAGGAATGCAATATATAACACATATAACAAAGTTGTAATTTCTTTTTAAATAAATAGAAAAACGGTTTTTAATATGAATATCAATACACAAAACAAAAGAATTAATATAGTATAGATAGAATACTCTCTTGTGTGAGTAATTTTTTAGCACGGTAAAAGGAGCCTACTTTCTTTCCAGCAGCATTGGCAATGTCTTCAGTGTATTTGTTCCAATACATGTATGTGTGGAGTTGGATTATGATACAGATTTTTAGAGATATTCATGGGGACATTTTTTTCTCTTTCGATTTTCTCTTCTGTTATTAAGTGTTGTCTTTTTTATTTGTTAATCCTTCTGTTTTTTTTTCGTCTTCCTTCCTTTTCTTCTTTCTTTCTTTTTCTGATACTTTATTTTTCTTTCTCTCTTTTTCCTTTCTCTCTTTTTCCTTTCTCTTCTCGACTTCATTTCTTTCTGATTTCTTTCTTTCTCCCTCTTTTTTTTTCAGTGAATCTTCTTGGCGCCATTTTCTTTTTCTTCGGCTACTTTGCTTTTCTTTCCATCTTTCTATTTTATTTCTTTTCATTTCTTTCTCTTCTTCAGTTAATCTTTCTCTCCTCGTTTCTTTTTTCCTTTTCTTTTCTTTTAATGCCTTTTCTTCTTTCTTTCCTTTCTTTTTCTCGCTTTTCTGTTTCTCGTTTTTCCTTCCTTCTCTTTTTCTTCCATTTTCATTCCTTCTTTCCGTTTAGTTTCTTTTCTTCTATTCCCTCCTCCATAATTACTGAATTCGGCATTGAATAACCCGAAAAGGGGTTCATGTACTGTATTATGTATTTTTCTCCTCGAAATTTCTGGATTCAGTGTTAAATAACCCGAAAAGGTATTTTTTTTTTAAATTTAATTATTTGGACTATTACCCTTGTCTTCTAGTTGTTGTTTTCACGACGTTTCGGTCAAATATTCCTTTGGCCTTCGTCAGGTTAACCACGACGGGATAGGATTGCCGAATCCTCCAACTACATCCACAGCAATTGCTGCCTTCAATAGACATTATCATCTCACCACGTTTTGGTCAACTAATCCTCTGATCGGCTTTGGGTGGGATTGAAACCGCTACCTCTAGATAACACTCACCTGGAATCGCGGATATTCCGTATCTCTATCCACTAAACCGTGGTAAGATGACAACAACTATTGAAGGCAGCAATTGCTGTGGATGTAGTTG
>NC_136510.1:104959446-104984446 GCF_053919585.1 Euprymna scolopes | reverse complement strand
TGTGGATTAAATATAACAGGGATGATAAATGGCTTTGATAATTTCGAGAATATATTTCTCTTTTTCAAAAAAAAAAAAAAAAAATCAAACCAAAAATTTCCCGTGAAATACGAACCTTTATATTGTTAATAAAAATTATGTTCGTTTTACTTCTTTGTTGATATGTCACGTCACTTCAATACCTCGGTATTCTACATTATTAAAAGACTTCTTTATATATATATATATATATATATATATATATATATATATATATATATATATATATATATATATATATATATATATACACGATCAAACAGTTAATAAAACATGTTAAAAACACTTTGAAATGAGTTAAAAACATATTTCATCTGAAAAGGAAACACTAGATAAGTGGATAGCCCTTAATCTGCGGAGTTTCGAAGAAATACTTTCCTTCTAATCAGAGGGTAGGAATTAGCAAAGTGCGGGATCGGATTTTGCATGCAAAAGTATTTGATGAAACAACAAGTAAGTCAAAGATCTTACTTGATAACAAAAAAAGTGAAGCAGAGGGAATAGAGTGAAGGAAAAGGTGATTAGACATGAACGGATTGTCTGGTGGAAGATAAATAAACCAGTGACAGTAAAATCCAAATATATAACTTCAAGAAAGTTAATTGAATTTCCAATATATATATATATATATATATATATATATATATATATATATATATATATATATGTGTGTGTGTGTGTGTGTGTGTGTGTGTGTACAATATATATATATATATATATATATATGTATATATATATATATATATATATACACATACATAAAAAACTATAAATACAATAAACCTCAAAAGGAAAAGAAAAAAACGACAACAACAATCGCTCTTGATGATAATTGGATGCACCGATAGAAAGTCCTTGAGTAGAATGTGGCGTAACAACAACTTATCCGCGCCATTCTGTACAACATACCGATTGAAATAAAAAAAAAGAACGCTCGGTGAATCGAAAAAATATCCAGAAAAATTGGAAAAAAATAACTCTGCGTTCAATCAGATATGTTTGAATAATGACTTGCTCTGATGCGTTGTAGACGACGAAACACGTGTCAGTGGATAATAATAGTTGAAAAATAATATATATTATGGAGTTATTTAAATTTCCTGATTTGAAACGGTTAAATTTCAAATGTAGAATTCTTACTATATGCAAAACAAAGAATAAATTTCAATAAATATATTTCCTTAACCCATGATTTTTCGATGTCTATTTATCTCCTCAGAGGAAAAAATATTAGCAAATATTATAAATGGTTTGTACCTAAGTTGCTAAATGTAATAATCATAGAAAATTATTTTTAAAAGATTTTAAATCATAGAATAAGGGAAATTAGATGTTGGTGCAGAATGAAAAGTATATTGAACTTCAGATCCAAATTGTAAGACCGATAATCACTGGATTTGCATAATAGTAGGTTTATTTCATTATATTCTTCTGAAGTATATATATATATATATATATATATATATATATATATATATATATATATATATATACTCGGGGGTTTTTTTATATTCAAAAGTAATGGACTAATGAATTCAACGAGGTTGTTAGATAGTGCTCAATAAAAAGAGCTGATAATACTTGTTTATTGTTATATAAACATGCTCACATCCCGCTGCTACAAATAGCCACTTGTTTCAATCAAACAACAGATATCATCAGGCAGCGACTTGACTATTCCAAAGTTCAATGAATAATGGATTTTTATTTTAGGTAGGAACTCTTTAGAAGTTGGAGTTAAAAAAACTTAAAACACAGGACTTTAATTAAATAAAAAAAGTAAAAAGGGAGAGGCAATTTAAATAAAGTTAAAAAATTACAATGGGGAGAGAGTGATTGAGAAGAGAAAAAAGGAATAGAGACAGAAATAGAGAAAGAAAATATAGAGAAAACAAAATAGAGAGAAAAAGAAGAGAGAAAATATATATATATATATACATACATATATACACACATATATATATATATATATATATATATATATATATATACATATACATAACATATATATATATGATATGGAGAAGAAAAGAAAAAAGAAATAAATGGTTATAATAAAGAGAATAAGAAATAGAAGGAAAAGGAAAGAATAATGAGATCTAGTTAAATAGGGAAAGAGAGAAAGTAAGAATTTGACAGTGTATAGAAAAAGAAAAAGAAAAAGAAAAAAACCTGCGTGTCAACCAATTTATGAACAATTATACAATTCAGTAATGAAACATATTATTACAAATACAAACAGAAGATACAATCCAAGCGTCAGAAATGAACGTGTCATTCACTGCCTTTTTTGACACGTTCATTTCTGACGCTTGGATTGTATCTTCTGTTTGTATTTGTAATAATATGTTTCATTACTGAATTGTATAATTGTTCATAAATTGGTTGACACGCAGTTTTTTTTCTTTTTCTTTTTCTTTTTCTATACACTGTCAAATTCTTACTTTCTCTCTTTCCCTATTTAACTAGATCTCATTATTCTTTCCTTTTCCTTCTAGTTCTTATTCTCTTTATTATAACCATTTTTTTCTTTTTTCTTTTCTTCTCCATATCATATATATATGTATATGTATATGTATATATATATATATATATATATATATATATATATATATGTGTGTGTATATATGTATGTATATATATATATTTTCTCTCTTCTTTTTCTCTCTATTTTGTTTTCTCTATATTTTCTTTCTCTATTTCTGTCTCTATTCCTTTTTTCTCTTCTCAATCACTCTCTCCCCATTGTATTTTTTTAACTTTATTTAAATTGCCTCTCCCTTTTTACTTTTTTATTTAATTAAAGTCCTGTGTTTTAAGTTTTTTTAACTCCAACTTCTAAAGAGTTCCTACCTAAAATAAAAATCCATTATTCATTGAACTTTTGAATAGTCAAGTCGCTGCCTGATGATATCTGTTGTTTGATTGAAACAAGTGGCTATTTGTAGCAGCGGGATGTGAGCATGTTTATATAACAATAAACAAGTATATATATATATATATATATATATATATATATATATATATATATATATATATATATATATATATATATATGGATATTTTATACAATAATATAGATATAATCCTTTACACAAGGACAAATATTCTGATTAACCTTTTTGAATTCAAATATCTTTTTATTATTCAAAGCATTTTAAATTCATGATGTATTTATATATATATATATATATATAAGCATTTTCGAAATCAATATCAAGAAAATTCATATTTCATTTTGTTACAGTGCTTTGTTATAAACAAAATAAAATAAAAAGTTGTCTTTGCTGTTCATAGATATTCTGCAGACCAGAGTGCTCTTCCTCTATGTCGCCGGCTCTTCAAATCCCACTTTCCGACCCTTGTGTAACATCATCTCGTCGTGAGCAGATAAACAAGTTCAAATAAGACAAGGCTTTGTAAGCAGTTAAGGTATTTACTCTTATGATGAATTTAAAATATGAAAAATTAGAACAAATTATATTTGCACCCAGATCAAATATTGCATAATACATCCTATTTATTTATTTATTTATGGTGCGTCTGCATTTACCGACTCACGATTTCCACGAAGTTAACTGGGGCTCGCTCGGCAGCCGATGGAAATAGACGGAAAAGATCAGACGAGCATTCCCAAACTTTTTACAAACGCACCGTTTGTTCCTATTTACAATGCCTCCCCACGGGACAGAGTTAGACACCAGGGTCGTGTTTTAATGTGGAGAAAAGGAACAAAAATAAAAATTGTCTCAGTCGTGGAGGATTTCTTCTCCACTGACAGAGAACAAGAAATTGAAATGCAGCATCTGAAGAACAGATACTACACTTTGATCTTGTCCCGAAGGCCAAGTAGGTCCGTTTGTTAGCTCATACGAAACTATGGAAGCTACCTTTGTTTTTTTTAAATTGGAAGAAAAAAAAAATTAGTCGCGCAGGTTAGGGTTTAGGGTTAACGTTGGGCTTTATAATTAAGGTTGGAGATCAGGTTAAGGTTAGGGTTTAGAGTTAGGGTTAGATACATGCATGTTCGTAATTTTATTTATTGTATTTCCTGTTTTTCCTGTTTATCATTATAATTTTCTTGTTGCGTTTAACGTTTCGCGATCGGCCGCTTCCGGTAATTCCCGTCAGCGACCGAGCACACCTGCGAAAATCATAACTTTATTTGTATTTGCGATAAGAATAATCTTTAATATTTAGTAAAAAGTAAATGTATATTTAATATTTAGTAAAAAGTAAATGTATATTTAATATTTAGTAAAAAGTAAATGTTTATTTAATATTTAGTAAAAAGTAAATGTATAGTTAATAATTAGTAAAAAGTAAATGTATATTTAATATTTAGTAAAAAGTAAATGCATATTTAATATTTAGGAAAAAGTAAATGTATATTTAATATTTAGTAAAAAGTAAATGTATATTTAATATTTAGTAAAAAGTAAATGTATATTTAATATTTAGTAAAAAGTAAATGTATATTTAATATTTAGTAAAAAATAAATGTATATTTAATATTTAGTAAAAGTAAATGTATATTTAATATTTAGTAAAAAGTAAATGTATATTTAATATTTAGTAAAAAAGTAAATGTATATTTAAAAAAATTAATTGAAATTTTCTTTAAGTCATTTCTTGTTCGCCGCCATTAGCAATACAAATGGTCAAACGATTTTATTGGTAACGGAAAACATTTGAAAACTGAAATTATGAATATAGCTTTCAAATTTTCGATAAAATTTTACTTTCTTTCCACCTGTACACCCACCTTTAAAATGACTACTTTTAAATGCTTTAGGGTATGCTGAAAACGAATATCAACTTTAAATTTGAGGCAGAGAAGTTGTTTTCTGGATATTAAAACATTATTTTTTCCAATGTATTACTTCGCTATTCTTAACATTGTATTAATTTTAATCGAACATGTGCTGAATAGTCGGGGTACATTTTGAGACATCATATTTCGGGGGGTTCATAACAAGAAGATGATAACATTTATTACAAACACGACGACGATTGTGACGATTCTTGGGGACTTCATATTATTATTACAGAGCTGAGACATTTATGCAAGAGTTCTTGTTTGCACAGAGGAGAGGATATACATTACTTGAGGGGGGTATACAATGTTCGTTTAAGATGATGATAATCAAAACACATTTACCTTCGGTTGTAATGATAACACGAAGACAAACAGTTACAAAATATTAGATGACTTCATTATTCATCAGCCGGCCGATTGATGATGTCAGGAATTCAAACTACATGGTCTCTCTCTCTCTCTTCCATCCTCCGCCTTTAAGGGCACCAGCTCCACTCTCTAACTCACTCTCTCTCTCTCTCTCTCTCTCTCTCTCTTCTCTCTTTCTGGCTGTGACTGTGACTTTCTGATTATCCAACTTCGAACCCCATCTCAATATATTGAAATCTCCTTTGTTATGACGTCAGACTGTGGCTGTTCCAAGTGAATAAATTTTACGTGGATTTTTACATATGTCTGTCCAAACACACTTTTGGCAAACAAACAATTCCCAATTTTAATTGTTCAATATCTAAACTATTTTTAATTTATAAACTCGCATTGTCCATTCTTTTAACTGACATATTTAATATCCAGTTATTTCTAAAAGAATGGACAATCGCTCTTTTTCTAATATAAATAATATTTAGTTATTTCTAAAAGAATTAACAATCGACTGCATTCCTAGGATTTCAATTACCCATAATCTTTTAACACTTGCCTACAGGGTCCGATTCCAGCCTTTTTCTAATATCATTTTCACTTATCTAGTCTGCATTCTTACTTACATAAGAACGGGACAGCCCTTCTTATGTAACACAGGCTAAGGATAGAGTTTAGGGTTAAATGCATGTTTTTAATTTTATTTATTGTATTTCCATGTTTTTCCTGTTTATTATTTCCCCGTCATCGGCCGAGCATGGCCGAGAAAGTGCGTGGAAACCGCGGGTCAGTGCACCCATAAGTATCTTTTTTTTATTTTTATTTTATGTCACCCAAAAAAATATTGTCACTGAGGCGCAAGAGGTTAATATAAGGTGGCAGATTTATAGAGAGCGTTGCAAGTGGGGATTTCTGCAGCAAGTTTTTGTTCACATTACATTTTAATATCTGTATATTGATTTAAAACGCAAGCAGTATGAGGAAAGAAGCTGTCTGAATAAAAAAAGACTTCTTGGCATCTTGGTATCTATACAATGAAGGGGTGCGGGTACATAAGTGTTTGTCAGACAAGTCGTTGGTCTACCAGCCTCGATGTGGCAACAGTAACCCATGCATGAGGGAATGGTGGTTTTATAGAGGTTCAGGATACTGCCAAGTAAGAAAATTTTTCTAGTCTGATAAAGGAAGCCCGCCTTCTTTGTAGCAGCCTTGGCAATGTTTTCTGTGTATTTATTCAAATTCATGTTTCCTGAGTATGTTAGACTAAAGAGTTAACTGGAAAAGTTTCTTATAACTGTTGCAGAAAATAAGATTTGCACTGGCAGCAGTGATTGTGACGGTAAATTTTGGGCTCATTCTAATACACACTTGGGGTCATTTTTCAAGAATTCGGCCATTAACTTGAGTATGTCGATATTCAATTTGCACATATGACTTATGGTTACTGTGTTGTTTTTATACTAATAACAAAATGTTTAAAGAAAAAAAGAAAACGATGGTCGGTGGCAATTGCGTTTGTTGTTGTCCTCTAGGATCCAAAACTGTTAAACAGATTGTTCTCTTACTGAAATTAGACGGAATGCAGATATATATACAGCGTAAATTAGATAAAACATAAAAAAAAAACGAATTCTGGTCTTCGGATTAAGAAAATGTATTTATGGAAATATCTCGAGACAAGACACGAAGCCACTTAATATAAGAAGCTAAAAATACTGCTTCAGTGTCAAAACCTAACGATGAGTGTTAGATGCATAGATTCTGACCCATAAAACGGCAATTTTTCCCCCTTTACCAGAAATATCGCTCATGGAATAAAGGAGTAAAAGATAAAACAAGGGAAGGGAGATTTGCAAGGTTTTGGTTTCGATTATAGCAGAAGGCACTCAAGTTATATATATATATATATATATATATGTGTGTGTGTGTGTGTGTGTGTGTGTGTGTGTGTGTGTGTGTGTTGGGACGATTAATCGGAATCGGGAATCTATAAAACATTAACCCTATAATAATATATACGGGTTTGGGGGTCGGAATCGGTATCCGAATCGGAAAAATTTATGCCTATTTTCCGATTCCAAAACAATTCTTTTAATTGTCTTTTTATTTGATTTTGTTTAAAGTAAAATCTTCCATTGCTGGTAATAATGATAAAATAATATTTATTGATTTTAAATTACCAGTGAAACTAAAATCGATATAAATCATCCTCCACAAATGTATTTTGATGTTTAGGAAAATATTTGCATATTTAACCTGTGTTTTTATGAAAATCGGGGAAAATAATAATCTTATAGTTAAATGATTAGAGATTTATACGAATTCGGAATCGGTAATTGTATCGGAATCGGGGAAAATATTGGAATCGTCCCATCACTAGTCTATATATATATTTCATAAGTTTTGGTTTCAATTTCAATTCAAGCTGATTCACCCAAGTCATATATATATATATATATATATATATATATATATATATATATATATATATATATATATATATATATTTGAAATAGCAACTTAATAATACATAAAAATCTATAAAAGATTAACCCTATAATAATATATACGGATTTTGCAAGAATTGAGTTATCATATTTAAGCGGGCGTCCCTGCTAGCTTAGATAAATACTTTTGCAGTTTTAACAAAAGAGCTACAATGATATCAGAGCGTCTCCATTTACGCTGAACATCTACAGAGTGCCAACATCAATATATTGCATATGAAAAGTCCTCTGTGGAATTTCCACAGGTTCCGCTAGTTATACATGAATACGCATATTTTGTGATCTGCTATTATTGATGGTCACAAGATAGTCGCATGAGAATCAACCAGACAGGTAGTTATGAGGGTCATCGATCATGGCTTGTCAACATGACTGATTGTTTATCAAAAGTTTCTGGGATCAAATCAGAGCGGATGAAGCCTTCAGTGAAAATTAGTTGAACACCTTTATTCACACGTCACGAACAATGGTGTCTTTTTAGGGTTTTACTGCTTGCTTTTTTTGTGTAAGGGAGATTTTTTATTTTTACGATCAAACCTCGGACGATTCACATTTTCTTTTTATGCCAGTTGGCAGTTTTAAAAATAATTATTTTTTAAATTGGTCACATTTTTTTTATTTTATTTGTGTGTGTGTGTGTGTGTGTTTTTTTTAATCGTTTAAAAATACAAATTAATTTTTATTTTTGGAATTATTGTTTTGTGAAATTTAATACTGGCTTGATATTTGAGAAATTGTTTTATGATTTGCTCTTGCAGAAAAATGTTCACTTTTTTTTGTAATTTAAATGTGAGAACATGGTTTAAAAAAAGCTGTCCACTACACACCAAATGTCAACGATTTCGAAAAAAAGAAAAAAAGAAAGAAAACGTATCCATGCGTTCAGCCATGTGTCTGTACTTTCATTTAGACAAATGGTCAAGTATGCATGGACGTGCTTATGTGAATATTTGCGTGGGTGAATGTGTATGGTTATGAATGCCTGTCATATAATCATTTTTACAAAATCCAAATTATCGCTACTATTATATAAAAGTCAACCTGTGTGTACGTGAGTTCGTTATAGGTTCCGAAACGGCTGAGCCTATCTTTCGCAAATTTCACACAAATGTAATTTATATGTCTCGCAGTGTTCTTAGATATGTTTTGTACAGAAATCAATCCATTAAGTATCGAAAGTCGAAAAAATCGAATCTTAAAAATAGTCTTTCTCTCGTATAGATAAAAAAAAGAAGAATTTTTACAGGGGAATATTTTACGTTACACCGTGTATGAATGTGTATGTTTATGAATGCCTTACATATAATCATTTTTTACAAAATCGTAATTATTTAATTAAATAAATATCGATTTGTTTGTGCGTGCGAGAGAGAGAGAGAGAGAGAGAGAGAGAGAGAGAGAGAGAGAGAGAGAGAGAGAGAGTTCCTCATACGTTCCGAAACCGCTGAGCCTATCTTTCGCAAATTTCACACAAATGTAATTTATACGTCTGACAGTGTTCTTAGATATGTTTTGTACAAAAGTTCATTCGATAATATCGAAAATCGAAAAGTCTGATTTAAAAAATAGTTTTTATCTGTTATAGATGAAAAAGAAGAATTTTACAGGGGAATATTTTACGTTACACCGGCCAAGGAAAACAATAAAAGCTCAGCTAATCAGTTTCGAAAATCGAAAAAATCCGATCTAAAAAATAGTCTTTCTTTAATCATAGATAAAAAAAAAATTTACGTTACACTGACCAAGGAAAATAATAAAATTTCTGCAAATCATTTTTTCTTAAAAAAAAACAAACAAAAAGCAGATTTATTGTCATCTGGAGATATAGCTCAGTGGCAGAGCATTCGACTGCAGATCGAATGATTCCTGTTCAAGCCCGGGTGTACATTGCCATTTTATTTTAATTTTTCTTATTAATAGGTTCAATTTACGATAAAAGAGGATACCATTTAAAATCGCCGCAAATCATTTCTTCATTTGCATATTTTAAAACTAAACATTAATCAGAAGTGACTTTTTCAGAGCATTCATCGGCAAGCCCAAATATCAGCTGACATGATCTTATAAACAAACACAGACGGAATTTGATAAACGACATTATTATTATTAGTTTTATTTATTTATTTATTTATTTATTTATTTATTGCGATTTAGTTCACCGGGCAAATTATTCCTCGGAATATATATTAATCGATAAAGTATTGATTTTATAATAATATATACGTTATCGGCATCCATTAAAATATCATGTTTAAGCGTATTATACGACCAGACAACATCGAGTGGCCAGATAGTTTTTTATAAAGTACTAACCTTGAACTGACACATGTGATAGCTTTTATTAGATTGTTAGTTTACAGACGACGATTTAAGTGAAGATATTGTTACAAATTTTTAAAAAGGAAAAAAATATATCGTTAATTTGCGCATGCGTGTACATGTATACTTACGTGCATTTGTGTGTATATGCGTGCACCTTGGCATACTTATGTCTGCATTCGTATAATTATGTGTAGAGCTACGTGTTTATTTTAACACGTGTGCTAGTGTGTGCATGTACTTGGTTATGCATACACGTTCGTACTGAGTGTGTATGTGCGTATGTAGCTTTACATGTTTTGCGTATTCATGTATAACTAGCGGGACCTGTGGAAATTCCACAAGGGACTAATTTATATGTAATATATTGATGTTGGCATTCTGTAGATGTTCAGTGTAAATGGAGATGCTCTGATATTTTTGTAGCTTTTTTAAAACTGCCAAGGTATTTATCTAAGCTAGCGAGGACGCTCGCTTAAATATGATATTTCAATTCTTGCAAATTTCGTATATATTATTATAGAGTTAATGTTTTATAGATTTTTATGTATTATAAAGTTGCGTTTTCAAGTATATGACTTGAGTGAATTTGCTTGAATTGAAATCGAAACCAAAACTTATGAAATATATCATTCAAACACGGAAGAGTTTGAATATATTGGTTAAGTGGCAGTTTTAGTCATTTAGAAATGCTTTAAAACTTCACCGCTCACTCATTTTTGACCAAATTTTAAACAATTATTACAGTTTATAGATCACCATCTCAGCTATATTGTGAAAAAAAAAATTTTTTTCGTTCAGTAAAGCAAGTTATGATGAATTTTCTGGTGTTCAAAATTGTAAAAAATATGTAAGGAGGCGAGCTACGCTTTTTATGACTGGTTTCCATAGAAACCACATCGCTTCAGCGACTACTGTTGCTACTAATTCACTGCTGTCGCAAAACTTGATATATGGAAGATTTGGACCTTTTGACCTGTGGAAAAATTCGATTCGGTTTTTAGCCGGTAAAAATAGCTGCTAAGCGGTAAAATTTGAAAGAAAAAAGGAACTTGGTAGGCGTAAGTCGACTTAAAAGGCTCTTCTATGCTTGTGCAAATATAGATTTTTATATAGATAACAGGATTTATATATAGGTTATAGGATGTATAAATAGGTTATAGGATTTATATATAGGTTATAGGATGTATATATAGGTTATAGGATGTATATATATAGGTCAAACAGCGTTATTTTTTATATGGAATGGACGTGGCTCAGAGAGTAACGAATAAGGCTGGAGAGTTATATGTATTAGTTTCGATTCTAGCTGATGACAGCCAAGTTACTAGGGTTTTTTTTCACTTCTGTAATCACTATTATATATTGTGTGGAATATAAAAGTCAATTTATTGTATACTAATAAGTACGAAATCTGCATTAATTAACATATCATATTTAGGCATATTATACGACCGGGCAACGTCGGATGGCCTGCTAGTTTCTGATAATTACACGAATGCGAATGCAGATATGTTTGCATGAAGATGGATCTATTCTCTTTCCGATTTAAAAGCTGTGAAATGAATTATAAGAATTAAGCCAATCGGCACAAGAAAAACTCATAAAAGAAAATGCGCAAAACGTATGAAGATGAATATTGATGCAGTTTTCCTTATTTAAATGTGTAATTAATTTAGGGATGTAGTTTTCCATAGAACCATACGTTTAAGGATTTCTCTCTCTCTCTCTCTCTCTCTCTCTCTCTCTCTCTCTCTCTTAATTCTGTCATTTAGAGGTTTCACGAATAAAAATATGATAAGTGTTGTCAGAGAATTATGTTTAATGGAAATTCGTGTCTGTTTTAATTTCAGGATTCCTGTGTTGGATTTGTTGCTAGAAAACGAGCTGACGTATGCATCTACGCAGGTTCAGTTCACGGCGGAAGATAAACGAAAGGAAAAAGATGTTACAATGACAAGCCTATATATATATATATATATATATATATATATATATATATATATATATATATATTATTTGGGGTAAACAGTTACATATGGTCGCTACAAATAGCCATCTGTTTTAGTCAAAGAGACTTCTTTTTTATCCTCTTTTTATACCCTTTTTTAGAGAGCTCACAATTTTTTATGAACTCTTAATGAACTTTTTATACCTTTTTTGAAGAGCTCCTTTTTTCATTGGCAATTTCTCTCTAATCTCTCCCAGTTTTCTTTTTGGCGTCGAGAGGTTCCAGGTCACCTGAAGAAGTCTCTTTGATTGAAACAGATGGCTATTTATAGCGACCATATGTAACTGTTTAGCCCCAAATAATACAAAAATATTTTGCTCTTTTTATTGAGCACTATTTAACAACTACGCTGCCTTCATTAGTCCCGATCTTTGAACACCTCAAACCTGAATATATATATATATATATATATATATATATATATATATATATATATATATATATATATATATATATATATATATATATACCGTCATTGGATGCTTTTCCTTTCACCTGGCTATCCATTCACGTGAAATAGCCTTTTTCTTCACCATGTTCCCTCTGCTTCACTTTTTGTTTTCAAGTAAGATCTTTGACTTACTTGCAGTTTCATGAAATACTTTTGTATGCAAAATCCGATCCCGCATTTTGCTAATTCCTACCCTCTGATGAGAAGGAAAGTATTTCTTCGAAACTCCGCGGATTAAGGACTATCCACTTATTAAGTGTTTCCTTTTCAGATTAAATAGGTTTTTAACTCTTTTCCAAAGTGTTTTTTTAACATTTTTTATTAACTATTTGCTCTCTCTCTCTCTCTCTCTCTCTCTCTCTCTCTATATATATATATATATATATATATATATATATATATATATATATATATATGTACTATTCCGAATTTTACTGGGTTTATATAATTCAGTAATCGTTCATATACCAATAAATTTTAAGCCAAAAATATAATTTTGTAGCTTACAGTTTAAGTCATCTCTTTTTGGCTTAAAATTTATTGGTATATGAACGATTACTGAATTATATAAACACAATACTACAAATAAGACAACAAATACTACAAATATACTGCTCCTTATTGTGAGCTGAAACATACACCAATAAACACACACACACACATTTATATATATATATATATATATATATATATATAAAAGAGAGAGAATCGATTCCCCTCAAAAATGAACAATAAAAGAGGTGAATTACATGTCAAGTGAAGCGTGAAGCATTGCCCAGTAAACCCGCGACCATACTCTGACAAAATGGAAGAGGGAATAAGACAGAATCGGATTTGCTGACTAGCAAACTTATATACCAAATGTACACATAAACGAACATTAACGTCAATTCTATGTAATAGCCTGAGGAATTCTTACGAGGATGAAGCGCGAAAATTTCTGTGTAGTTAATTACTAAATATATTCTTATGAATTCTAGCTTTAAATTCAGAAACCATGAGCAAAGCTTTTTTTCCTAGAACTGCCCGCCTGTGGAACAGTTTCGCTGTCCTGCTTTTCGGTTGAATACAACATGGTAGCCTTCAAATCCAATGTAAACAAGTTCTCATAAATAATCAAATTCTACTCGAGTTACACCATTAACGATTACTACACTACCAACTTACACTCATTGACCCTTATCCTTGAGTAGCGATCGGGCCTTGATAAGTGGTGACTCTCAAATAAAAACACGGTACATAAAATTGTATGTAGATATATGAAATAGTGAATATATATATATATATATATATATATATATATATATATATATAACTCCTTAAATTACTTACATAAAATTAATATACGAAAGTATAAATTTATGCGTAAACTTTAAGTATTTACTTCAACAGTGCTCAATACGTAAGTAGAGCTAGTTAGTAAGTTATTATATATGGCGTTTAAGCTACACTGAATATTCCACGTTTCATCCACTCTAGGCCTGAGTAATCCTAGAGTGGATGAAAGGTGGGACATTCAGTGTAGCTTAAACGCCGTATATATTTATAACTTATATATATATATATATATATATATATATATATATATATATATATATATATATATATTAAATCTGTGGTAATCTTTCGTGATGTATGGTAATACGTTATAAGACTGTACATCCACAAACAAAAAAATAGTTTTTAAGCTTCCAAAATTCATACTACAATTGTTCGTGACGTAATTGAGAAAGTACTTGGTAACATTCAGTTAAACGTTACACTCTTCTAGAGATTGAAGGTTCAATCCTCAATGCCGCCGATACTCAAAATACAATTTCGAATTACTTAGGATCTCTACTCGTTCGTAGATTTAATAAAAGGTCACGTTCTATATTCCATGTAATTTTTCCACTTCGACAAGATATACCTGGAATAGAACGGAGGTTATATCGGTCGAAACGGTGTGTGAATAACACTCGACGAGAAGAGTAATCCGAAGATTCCAAGTAATACAAAGAAACGAATAAGTAAATATTTAGAAATGTGAAAATAATCGAAATTAGAATCGGGACAAATATTGTATCGGAATCGGAATCGGGACAAATATTGGAATCGCCCCAGTAAAAAATCATATTGTTTAGCCGTCAGGCAGACTAGATAATAAGCAATTGCATCTTCGGCGATCGGGCGATCTCAATTTTTCAAACGAGGGGTGGAAGGTAATAACGCGTGTATATAAACGAAGATGGTAACGCGTCTTTATGCAGATTTGTGAGTGACGCATGCGCATTCATAACAGTTTCAGATTTTCTTAATGTGCGTTTCGGCTATTCCGAGTTTCCCGGGCTTTTTTTTTTTTTTTTTTTTTTTTTGCGATTCATCATCTCAAATAGTTTTGCTGCAATAATTAAGAATTAATGTTAATTATTGCAACATTTCTAAACGTTATCAAACGTCCCCTTCTCCCAACGTACCCTCCTTTTTGGGCTTGTAAATAATTTGTGTTTGTTAATAATAATTAATTGGCTTGGTAACTCTGATTTATCCGTATCATCATCATCGTTATCACCACCAGCAATACTACGACGACCACCACTAACATCATCATCATAATCATCATCAATATTCGACTTAGCATAATCATCATGATAATCATCACCAGCAGCAGCAGCAGCAGCACCACCACCACCACCACAGTCATCATGTAACCTTCTCTACCACCTCAACCATGTTGTCATAATCCACATTCGCATCTACATTTGATTTAGCATCATCATCATCATCATCAACACGACCACCACTGCTGCTATCATCATCATCATCGCCATTTTCACCATCACAACCATGTCGTTATCATCAATATTCTATTTATCATCGTCACCATCATGATGATGATCATAATTATCATGACAACTTTCATTATCATCATCACCACCACCGCTAATATCATCATCATCATCATCCCCACTACCACAATCATGTCGTCACATCACAATCATCATCATCATCATCATCATCATCATCATCATCATCATCCAAATGCCAATAATTAATTTTTTATGATCGTTTTAGAAATTATTTCCAACACAATGAAAAATAAATAAATAAGCAAACAAAATATCAGGAAACACAAAATAAACAAATGAAGGTGTTTAACTTAAAAAAAAAATAATAATAATCCCAGCCTCATCAAATACGATATCAAAATTTTAATTGAATTTTCTGAGAATTTGCTTTAATTTTTTTTTTTTAAACTGCATTTAATATCATAACAGATTTTTTTTAAATGGTGGTTTACAGTTTGGAGAAATCACTTGTATTTAAACATGCATTTAATGAGAACATAATTTAAAAACAAAAACAAAAAAAAACGTATGTATCTAGAGAGATGTTATCATTATACCTGTTTCATTCTGATGGACGACATATGATCAAGTCATCCCATAAGTTCTGTCCGGCTTTTAATTCTCTAAAATGTAATAATAAGTGGCAATGAAACCTAATTATATTCCTATAACACTAGCAGAACCGTATCCCGGCATTGCCCGAAAAAGTTGAGGAACTCATAAATTTCAAGATACTTGTTGCATAGTTATGGGTATGTTTCGACGATGTTGATGTAAAATTGCAATCAAGTAATAAAAATACAAACTTTCCGGCTGGGAATATTTCAGATGAAGACTTTATGCTTAATGTAGGATGTAAATTCATACATGTTGGGG
Organism: Euprymna scolopes; assembly: GCF_053919585.1. NCBI lineage: Eukaryota > Metazoa > Mollusca > Cephalopoda > Sepiida > Sepiolidae > Euprymna > Euprymna scolopes. The sequence goes on along the minus strand of NC_136510.1, from coordinate 104,968,236 downwards.
AGAAAACGATAAATTACATCATTAAAACAATTAAAATATATTTTATAAAATTAAAAACATTTTACTTTTAATTAGTCTTACATATATGATAGTTTTACGTATTTATTTTTAACTAGCGTCGCTTAGTTTATTTTACTCTTGAATTTCCAAGATACATTAACATACTAAATTGTATGAAATACAATTGTATGCAAGTTATTTAATCGTTGGCGACCAAAACACACACACAAACACATAATATATATATATATATATATATATATATATATATATATATATATATATATAAGTTATTAAAATATATATGGCAATTTAAGCTACACAGAATATTCCGAGTTTCATTCTCGTGAGTCAGGCGTATATATATATATATATATATATATATATATATATATATATATATATATATATATATATATATATATATATATATAAGTTTCGTGGTTTAATTTTAAATTCTGAAAAAACAACATATAGAGGTATATATTCGATTTAAGAATTTATTGCTTGATAAAGGAATATATAGAAGGGGTTATTTTAATTTCCTTAATCCATGGATTTTCAACAATGGCTCATAACCGAATATAAAGGTTAGTAGAAAAATACAAGTGAAAACTTTCCAGTTTTACAGATACGAAACACAATGTACTAAGCAAAAAATATAAGGTGAATATAGTACGCTTTTTTATTCTCTTCGCACTCTTTCTCACGGGCGTGATGTTGCTAGTCTCAGTTTTTTCTATGAATGCTATTATAGCATGTATTCTTCAGAATTGTCGAAGCTATATCCTGCTTCCTTTGTTCCAGCTCGTTTGACTTGTGGATCTGGTGGTCTCAATCAATTCGCTGTTTTTGGTACCTCATTGTTTTACTCCATAGCTTCTTTCTAAGAAATGTAGACGTGTAGAACTCTTTCTGCTGACTGTTTTCTCCCTTCCTCCACCCGTTGTCTTTTTTTAGAACTATGGCCAATAGTCATCTCCTGTGTTTGTGAAAAAGCATCTTTCATTCTTGTTAACTCCTTCACTGAATTGAGCATGTAAGTCTCGTTAAATTGTGTTAGTTCCAGTTCTCTTTTAGAAGAAAGTCGGACGATTCGATTTTCCTTATTTTGGTATAACCTGCGAGTGATTCTTTTGTTTATCTCACTTGTAACAATTAGCGGTAACAAATATTAATTATGGCGCGCGTTTCGCGTTTTTGTGTGACATAGAACGGGATGAGGAGTAATTGTAAAATAAATGGTATTTGCGTCCAAAAGTTGTTTGGATGTCAATAGTTAATTGGAGGAATGTGGCGGGAAATTTAGCGACCGGGTGGTTGGGTGATGGGTGGAATGAAAAGGAGAAGAACATGCGGTGGATTTTCGGGATCTCATTCTTTTCCATCAAATGAACTTTAGACGTTCGTTTCAAATGGAGATAAACGGAGAAATAGACAGAGAGAGAGAGAGAGAGAGAGAGAGAGAGGGAAGGGGAGAAGGAGTCAGTTAGGGCGTAGCAGATCTATTTACGGGAGGAGAATGAGAGAGATAAGCTGAAGTATCTAGAAGATAAAATAGAGCGAGAGAGAAAGAGAGAGAGAGAGAGAGGGAAAGAAAGAAAGACAGAAAGTCATACATGCAATCAAGGAAAAATATGCCAAGTGTCCTGACGTAATGGATAAAATACTGTATTAATTCCGTTGTAAATGACATACGTCAATAGGTTTGTGGTTCAATCATTAGAGCGGGCGATACGAAAAATACATTTGCAAATTACTTGAGACGTCTACTCGGTCATGGCTGCCGGAATGTGATCATTCTAACCCGTGCATAAAATAAAGAGTTCCGTTTGAAATTCCGTGCAGATTCCCGAGTTCGACAGAAAAATTCCCGAGTGTGAAAATACATACCTGAAGAAATCGGAAATGACACCGGCAGATACATTGTGCAAATAAGAGTCAAGCTGAGAACAATAGCCCAAATAATCCAAATAGTACAGAAATATACGAGATGTATTCCAAAAGTATTACCTGTTATTTTTTATTATGCACAGATGGACCAAATAGATTACAAATTGCATTGTTAGGATGACTGAACTTATGCATTCATGACCTGAAAGTCTCATTTCTCTGTTGCAAGTATTGACAGTGTAAGACTCTGAGAAAGCAACATCTGTCATGCACGTGCGTCAGAAGAAGAATTGCGTGATTGAATTCCTTCATGCAGGAAAACATTGAACAGATTAACATTCACCAACGTCCGTCGAACATTTACGGAGCCGATGCAGTTGATGTCAGCAAAATTAAGAGATGACTTCGTCAATTTAAGAGTGACAACAGAAAAGAGAATGACAAAGCGCGCTCTGGGCGCCCATGCCCAGCCACAATTCCACCACTGGCAAAATGATGTGGACTGTGTAGAAAAATAATTTCTGGAACGGAAAAGATCACGCGTTTTAAAGGTACAATCCCATCTTCGAAGCGCTTTAAAACGTTTTTCAGTTAAGAATAGGATGTATTACTTTTTGAAAAACACAGGATTAACTTTATATATATATATATATATATATATATATATATATATATATATATATATATATATATATATATATATATGAGAATAATGGAAATAGTATTCCGACGAAATAGGGAAATGAAAAAGGAAAAAAACGAGTTATGTGTTCATCAACGTTTCGTTTATAAGATAGTCTCAAAATAAAGACGAAACGTTGAAGAACACATAATTCGGTTTGTTCCTTTATATATATATATATGTATATATATATATATATATATATATATATATATATACAATACACACAAACATATATATAATAAACACATTTATATATACATGTATATATATATATACACATATATATATATAATACACGCATATTGTTAAAGTTTATTTATATGTCGTTTTAAAGGTTGAAAAGTTACAAGACTATATATATATATATATACATATATATATACATATATATATATATATACATATAAACATATGTACGAACATATATACATACACACATACATATATATATATACATATAGATATAGATATAAATATATATATGCATGCATGTGTATATATTTATATAAATATATATGCATACATATAAAAATATATCTATATAGAAATAACTGTATATATTTATACACATATACATACATATATATATAGATATAAATGTATATACATGCATATAAATATGCATAAATACATGCATTATACATATAAATATATACATACATATATACACATGCATAAATGTATATATAAAAATGTATATACAAACATATAAATATATATATAGATATACATAAAATATATCTAAATGCATATATACACATATACACATAAATTTATATATATACATACATGTAAATACATATACACATACGTATATATACATACACATAAATTTATATATATACATACACATATATATATATACATATAAATATATATTCATACATATAAATACATATATATAGACCTACATATATACATACATAAGGAATATATATACAAATGCATATATATACATACATATAAATATATATATATATACATACATATATAGATACAATTATATATACACATACATTTATATACATATAAATATATATACACATACATAAATAGTTATACATACATACACGTACATATATATATACATACATATAAATATATATATACACATACATAGATATACACACATGTATACACGTACATATATATACATACATATAAATATATATATACACATACATAGATATACGCACATATATGCACGTACATATATATACATACATATAAATATATACACATACATATACACATATATTAATATATATATGCGCATGCATATACATACATATAAATATATATGCATATATATACACACATATGTACACATATATATAGATATAATATATATATACATATAATATATATACATATAATAGATATATATATAAATATATATACACATACATATATACAAATATATATACACAATACATATATACAAATAGATATATACACATACATATATACTAATATATATATGCTCATACATGTATGCTAATATATATATACACATATATACATACATATATATACACATATCTATACATACATATATATACACACACACATATATACATACATATAATATATGTATATACATATAAATATATATATATATATGTACAAATGCATATATATATATACATATATACAAATATATATACACATATATACAAATATATATACACACATACATATATACAAATATATACAAATATATATACACATATATGCACATATATATATATGCATATAATATATATATGTGTGTGTGTGTGTGTGTGTGTGTGTGTGTGTGTGTGTGTGTGTGTGTGTGTGTGTGTGTGTGTGTGTATTTATATCAATTGATAATTATAGTCTAAACTTTCATAGATGGAAATAAAACAATTTATTGGTTCATACATTGGAAGGCGTATCAGGAATTACATCTTCAAGAGATTCAGCATCTCCAACATTTTACATTTGAAAATTAATTAAGATTTAGTCCGTGCCTGTGAGAGTGTGGGTGTGGGGGGGGGGATAGCCGCAGTTCGAAAAGACCAGCAGGACGCTATCTCTCTGAAAAAAAAAAAAATACACACACGCACACACCTGCACACGTGCAACACACAACACGTGAAAAGGTATCGGAGAGAACTAGCGACCACACACGAATGCACATAGATACCCGCCTCAAAATACGCATCCCTTTCCCGTCCCTTGTTTTCTTTTTTTTTTTTTTTTATGGCGAAATTTGAATTGAAATTAAATTTACGAATTTACATTAAAATGAATTTGGCAAAAATACTTTCCCCGTTCACCCCAACCACCGAAATTTATTTAATATATTCGCACAGATAAAGAAATAGGATGTGCGTCTTCACCCAAAATGCACTCTATCTCATAGAAGGGGTGTGGCTTCTTAAACCCCACCCCCAAAAAAGGCCTCGCAATACTTGTGCGTCAGATCATGCATCAAATATTGTGTTACAAAAAATATACTAGTTGTGGAAAAAAAATCAAAGTGATAGTATTTTCTTTCATTCGTACAAACACTATTGGCTACATATGTGCATACATGTTTCAGCTGTGATTTCTTTCGGAATCAAGCTTCATCATGCCACTTGTTTCAATTGCGAGTGCATAAGTTTTTTGTTTGTTTGTTTGTTTTAGTAAATGGATTAGCATATAGGCATCTACAGCAATACAAGTATTCTACACACACACACGCACGCACGCACGCACACACACACACACACACACACACACACACACGAGGTGACTTTATAAATTTTCAGACTTCTATTTCTTTCTTTTTTTTTTTTTTTTTACAGGCATTAAAATTTGTAGTAGACTCATTAAAATTCAGCATGTTATTGCTATACATCTTCTGGGATAGCTGACCAATTTTTATGATTCAGGTTCAAATGGAACAGCAGGAATTGGAATACACTGTACTAAAGCTCGATTGTCAGAGCTAGTGAATTTCAAAAATGCAATTTGGATGTGAAGACACTTTAGAAGAACGATACGCAATAAAATTCTGTTTTAAACTTGAAAAAAAGAAATGCGACAAAAACTTATGTAATGCTTCAGACTACTCTTGAACCATCTTGTATGAATCCAGCATCAGTTTCTGAGGGATATAAGAGATTCAAGGAAGGTAAGAGTCTGTGATAGAGATTGTAAGGTGTGGGAAAAATAAAGAAGTCAGAACACTAGAGTTGATTGACCAAATAAAGAATTTCATGGATAAAGACCATCGTGTATCTATAGAGACAATAAGTGCACAGTTTGTATGTTAGCGTGGAAACTTAAAATGCGGAAGATTTGTGCGAAGTTTGTCCCAAGGATGCTAAGAGAAGAGCAGAAAGAAAGACGAAGTTGCGGGCATTAAGACAGTTCCTCGCCCTCCCTATAGTCCAGACCTTGCTCCCTGTGACTTTTGGTTATTCCCTAAACTTAGGAAAGCCCCTAAGACTGTGATTAGGAGACAAGTGAGGAGATGAAAGAAGCTGTGGCAAGAGGCTTATACAAGAGGACTTCCATGGTGTCTTCCAGAAGTTGTTGGAACGGTGCAACAAGTGCATTGCAGCCGGAGGAGATTACTTCGAAGGGGACAAGAGTTTCATGTGTGTACTGTCAATAAAAGTGACTTATGAAAAAGTCTAGAAACCTATTAAATACACCTCGTATATATATATATATATATATATATATATATATATATATATATATATATATATAGTAATTTATAAAATATATATAGCAATTAAGCTACACTGAATATTCCGCGTTTCATCCACTATAGGATTTGTCAGGCTTATAAATCTATACTTTCGTATATTAAATTTATTTAAGTAAATGAAGTATATATATATATATATATATATATATATATATATATATATATATATATATATATATATATATGTTAAGGCGAAGAGCGTTTTCCTTATCTATGTTTGAAAGTAATGATTATATATATCTTCTTTCTATATATGGAATTAGGTATGTATATATATTTATTTGTAGCAGTTAATGTCCTAATAGAAAGAACCGACCATGAAGAATTTGCGAATATATATTCTCGACAACACGATGAGTCACGTGGACACATTTTTTTTTTTCATAGACTTTACCATTTAGGAGTGCTCACACTTGAACTCGTATTCTCCTCCTTCCCCCTCTTCAAAAAAAAAAAAAAAAAAAAAAAAAGCAAAAAGAAGCAAAAACAAAACTTTTTAAATATATCAGATGCAAACTAATATTGTTCTACTCCTACTACTACGCCTCCCCCCTCATCCTACTACTACTGCTACTAATACTAATAATAATAATAGTAAGAAGAAGAAGAAGAACTACTACTACTACTACTACTACTACTACTACTACTACCACACTTTGATCTTGGCCCGAAAGCCAAGATCAAAGTGTAGTATCTGTTCCGATGCTACTCTTAAGGTTATTTGTCTCGGTCAATGGAGGGGAAATCCATTTTTATTTCTGGCCCCCACCAGAGTGCCCCTTTTGCCATCTTTTCGGGGAGCTTGTTAAACCCCACATTAAAAACGACCTTGTGTCACATTTTGCTTTCGTGGGGAAGCAAATAAATACTAATTTCTACTACTACTGATAATAATAATAATAATAATAATAATGAGAAGAAGAAGAAGAAGAAGAAGAAGAAGAAGAAGAAGAACAACAACAACAACAGCGAAATGCTAAGCTATACTACACAATAATTTTTTATTAAGATCGGTGCGCGTGATTCAACGTCAAGATTTACAGAAGACGTACCAAAAGTAATGCCTCCTTATCTTTTATTATATATATTCAAATAATAATTTTATATTATATATATTCAAATAATAATTTTATATTATATATATATTCAAATAATAATTTTATATTATATACATTCAAATAATAATTTTATATTATATATATATTCAAATAATAATTTTATATTATATATATATTCAAATAATAATTTTATATTATATATATATTCAAATAATAATTTTATATTATATATATATTCAAATAATAATTTTATATTATATATATATTCAAATAATAATTTTATATTATATACATTCAAATAATAATTTTATATTATATACATTCAAATAATAATTTTATATTATATACATTCAAATAATAATTTTATATTATATATATATTCAAATAATAATTTTATATTATATATATATTCAAATAAATTTTGGTATTAAACGTACAAATAATGACTAATTTTGTTATTCTTATCTGTAAAATATTTCTCAATAATGTCTTTTTCTTATATTTTATTTATTTTTTTTTTTTTTTTACACAGTGATCACCACTTATCAATGCCCGGAAGCCACTCAGGGATAAGGGTTATTGCAAGTACATTACGTTAGTGTGGAGATTTGATGAAGTGTTTAATTAAGGGGGCGGTTCATTAGGAATTTGTTAACATTTGACTTGAAGACATCCAAGTTGTAGTCCGGAGGGAAGCACGCAGACGGAACAGAGTTCCACAGGCGTGCAGTTCTAAGAAAGAAGCTTTGTTCATGGAATCCACGTTTTGATTTAGGCACAGATATAGAGTGGGGGAAATTTTTCACAGTGGATTCAGCTAGACGGGTGTTTTTCGTGAAAGATTGGCGAGGGGGGGACCAGAGATTGGAGTTCAGACGAGCACCTGCCATGGAAATAACGATAAAACAAGGATAGGCTCGCAACGTCTCTTCTGTGGGAGAGAGGTTGCAGGGTAGAGAAAAGGGCATCCCTCACTAAGCCACGAAGTCTATTTTGTACTCTGTCAAGGCAGGATAGGTTGTTTTTAGCAACTCCTGCCCAGATATGGCAACAGTATTCCATCCTTGGACGTACTTGGCTTTTATATAGATAGAGAATTGCATCAGTAGTGAGATATCTTCTGGAGCGGTAGAAGGATCCCACCATCTTTCCAGCGACCTTGGCAACAGACTTGATGTACGTGTTCCATTTCAGATCAGGAGTAAAGGTCAAACCCAGAAGCTTGTCAACACACGGGGCCTCACCCAGACGAGAGCCATCCATCACAATTGATGCCAGCTGGGGATCAGAGCGTTGATTTCAATAAATCATTTCACAATAAAAATATCGAAGAACATTAAAAGTGGAGGAACTGATTTGCCTTGTCACCGTTTGCGGTAGCAGCCACACCGGAAGTCAGGAAGTATGTTAGCTGACTATAACAC
>NC_136510.1:104936946-104954446 GCF_053919585.1 Euprymna scolopes | reverse complement strand
TAAATTGCTTCTCTTTATTGCCTACGGCATTTACTATTTTGATAGCACTGTTTTGCGTAAGGATTATGTCTTTATCAAGTTCATCTATTATATGTATATATATATATATATATGATTACAGGTTAAAATATTCAAATGTAGAAACAAATAAATTTAAAGACGTTTATATGATAGTGCTCAATAATATCTAGAGCTGTGTATATTTTCATGTTTTTTTTTATTCACATAAATATTATTTTAATGTTTCTACACTTTTGTGACAATGTTTCGGTCAATTAGTTATAAATAAATAAATGACCTCGTCAGGCAACAAAAAAGAAATAAACTTTCTTCTTTTAAAGAGGCAAATTCTCAAATAGAGACAGAAAAAAAAAGCATACAAGCATTAAAGTTTAAAAGTCACGTGGTTACCTGTGAAAAAAGAAAATAGTTTATGGAGAAGGAGGAGAAAGAGAGAGAGAGAGAGAGAGAGAGAGAGAGAGAGCGAGAGAGAGAGAAGAAAAATATAGGTCAGCAGAAACACCTACGCAGAAACCGAATTTCTTTCAATGCAGGATGGACATGAACCATTATTAAGAAAAAGAAATCGCACTAATATATATATATATATATATATATATATATATATATATATATATATATATATATATATATATATACCGATCCATTTGATTAAGAATAGTATAGATTGATGTTAATATTTTCTTGACAGATTTTCCGAACTCGGATACATGTGTTTAATGAATATTTTTTCGTTTCTAGAGATTATGTTATTACAGTTTTTGATTTTAATAAATTCCAATAATTTCACAAAGTGGAGATGTGTTTTCATATTTCGACTTTAAACATCATTTTTTTTTTTTATATTATTGAAGCGCTTTATCAGTGAATGCTCAAGAGAAAAAATAAATAAATTGAAAACATAAATAAGTTCATCAAATTACTTCAGGCGTCGAAATCAGGTATTATATTTAAAATTTGTTGACACTATTATTTAATTTGCTGTTATATTTGAAATTTATTGAAACAACTAACTGCATATACTGGGGATTACCCTGCTGAAATGCATTGCTGAGCGGAGAGTTTAGTCACATACTATTTAAAATACACTGAATATCCTAACTTGTTACGAAAAGTGATTATATGTTGGCTTCAGGGAAGCATAAAACATATCTTGGTTTATGAACATCAAACGAAAAATAATTTGTCTGTTTAAATGTATGTATGTATGTATGTAGGTATGTATCCTGAAACTTTCGACAGAGGTAACTGATTCTCATGAAATCAGTAACGTTTTGGCGACAAATATAAAATAAAATTGGCTTAGAATATTCCTTCACCCTCAACTGGACACTTTTCTACATGGGGGGTCGCTTTTTTCGCCGATATTTTCGAAAGTCATCGTCTTCTTTTCGATTGACTAGCCTTAATTTAAACCTACCTCAATTCTGGTTTGGCGATGGGCGCAATAGCAAAGACGTCACTTTTTTTCACTTTCTTTTCTCCTTCGCGTTATAGGGTTCGAGCCTGCCTGCCTACTACCACTTTTTTTTTGTACTTAACACACCCCTCAAAACACCCGGGCAACGCCGGGCACCCAGGCTAGTAGCTTATATAACTTATTTACTTACTTCCGGTTTTAGATACACCTGTTGTCAACTATTGAAAAGTGAAAATAAATTAAAAATGCATTAGATTAAAAATAAATGAAATAAATCAACTTTAAATAATATTTCTAAATAGAACAATTAAAACGATTACATGACAACAATTAATTAATAACATTGAGCTAATTATTAAAATATATTTTCGTTAATGTAATATGCAAATTAGGCTATTCATTCAATGTAGATATCTTTTGAATAAATAGTATATATATAAAAATCATGCTGGGATACAAGTGTATAAAAGTCAATTTTCAATATGGAAATTTATTTGTGAAATAGTCTACCTTTTGTAAATATTAATCAAATTGTGAACAAACAAATTGATAAGAATACTACTTTATTATAATATATATATATATATATATATATATATATATATATATATATATATATATACGCACGCAAGATTAAACCAACTAAAGACGTTCAGAATAGTTTTATAATAATAATAGCAGGCCGCCCGGCATTGCCCGGTCGCAAAATACGCTTAAATATGATATTTTAATTAATGCAGATTTCGTATTTATTATTATATCATATTGGACCCAATATATATTAATGATTTTAAAAGTTTTTTCAAAAAAGAAGAAAACTCGTGCGCCATTGTCGAAAATCGAAACCAAAACGTTTAGCTTACAATTAATATTTTCTTTGACGTTAATGCCTGAACTATGAAGACATGTTGTCTGCAAGACTAAAAATTAAAACATGAACCAATAGCTATTACTTTACGCATGCATATTCGTAATGCCGTTAATTGACCTTCACCTGGCAAATTCTATTTTTTTTTTTTAATTTTCACACTTTTGCACATGTGTTCGAATACTCTATATATTAAGTTTCATGTATATATACCAAAAACTGACAGAGGAATTTGGTAGGTAAAATGTTTTATAAATAATTATATATACGCATACATAAATATGTATAGAAAGAGATTTGTGTTTACTATATCCTTTTTATGCAAATATTATGCAAGTATAAATCATGTAGAATATCTGAATGAATATAATTACACGTAATAGTTGACTAAAGATGATCATCCCATTAGAAAACCGAAGCAACTAAAAGGGAATTAATTAAAATGAATGTTTAAAAGAATGTGCAAATTAGCTTGGTCTTTTTCAGCTGAATGCAGTTCCACGACACACACACACACACACACACACACACACACACACACACACACACACATATATATATATATATATATATATATATATATATATATATATATATATAAGAAAGTTGTATATTTTTTAATGAATAGAAAAAAGGTTTTTGATATAAATATCAATACACACGCACAAAAAAAATATTATAGGAGTTCCGATGGATAGACAGATTATTGTCGAACACTCGGGAAATCTGCACGGCATTTTGAACGAAACCCTTTATTTAATCCATGGGGGTAGCATGTCAGCTTCTTTTCGAAGTTCTAAATAATTTGCAATTGTATTTCGGGGTCACCCGAACTAAAGATTGAATCTTCGATCTCCAAGAATTTAACTTTTACAACCGAATTAAATTGCACCGTCGATCCTTGTGCATGCGCAGTCATGGCTGACGGAATAACAGGAATGCTATCCCCCGTGGATTAAATAAAGAGTTCCGTGCAGAATCTCAAGTTCGACATAAACATCCCGAGTTCGGCAAGCTACACCTGCAGGCGGCCGGAGGTAACATCGACAGAAACGATACAAGATGAAGAATCTAAATGATACGATTTTAAAAATGCTGCTTTTTTTTTTGTTGTTGTCTTATCTAAAAAACAATTTCGTTTTATCTAAGTTAGACCTACAGTATATATATTTTTGAAATTTCCATAAATATTATTGACCCAAAGTCGCCACTATGACCAACTGCACATCTCACTAAGATTTTTATAACAACAACAAAATATTCATATTTCTTATAATATTTCAAGCATGTTTGTATTGGAAATTTCGGGTATGTTTCACAATAGCCAACAAAGTAACAACAGAGGGAAAAATAAATATAGAACAATTGCATACTACCAAAGCGGTTTCCTTGCAATCATTTGGATCCTCGATAACAGCTCAAAAATCGAAAATTAAACAAAATACTTCTAGAAACCCATCCAATAAATGTAACAATCGTGCGAAAATGTCATGGTCTACTAGCGATTATCGAGGGCTAAATGGTTGCACGAAACCACCATGCTTACGTTCTAATATAACACACCTGATACTAATATTGCTTCAGAGTGAATAACACAATTTAAAATAAATTAAGACACACAAAATTTATCCACGTAGATAGAAAAATGACTTATATTGTTTTTGGTAACATTTATTTGTTGCATATTAATTTTTTCATGCCCATTTTTGTTTTTGTTTTGTTTTGTTAGCTATTTTGTACAAAAAAAATGCCTGAAATTTTAAGTAATTTAGAATGATGAGTTTCCTAAATTTTGATTCTGATATGGAAGAAAAAAAAAGGAACAAAAAATCATAATTCATGGTGAATTATTTTTGTTTTGAATATAAAGTGGATTAACTAGTTAAAATAGTTATGTTTATAAAAAAAAAATGAAGACAAAATCAAAGATGGCGGAGAGCAATCGAAATGAATTTTGAAAATTTCAAATACTGTTTTCGTGAAAGTAGCAAACCTTACAAAATTACCTGGAAATAATTAAAAGAAGCCTCTTATGTACCGCAGCCAAGTAGTGCAGTCGCTATCGAGAAACAAAGGATCATTATCACAATTGAAAATGTACAATGCTTATAAAACCATTTTCCTCATAATGTGCGTCTGTTATTCTTTCTTTTTTTTTTTTTTGTAACAAATCGGTTCAGGTGATTAAATTTCTTAAATTTTTAATTTTTGAAAAAAAAAAAAAATTTTTTAACAAGAAAAAATGTTTGTGTTGTCGATTTTTTTAATGTAGAAACACGAAAGAAAGAAAAGTTTGTTTTGTGAGTGAATGAACCAAAATATCGTTTTAATCTAAAATAGCACTTTTCATTTCTCACTTATATAAATAAAACAATAGATGTATGAATGTATGTATGTTGACACATCGGCTCTCGTCAGATCACCGAAGTTAAGCAACGTTGAGCCTGGCCAGTACCAAATGCGGGACCATTTGGAAAGACTAGACGCTGTATGTGCTTTCCGCTTATCTCGGCATTGTTTCCAGCCGTCCTGAACCTCCACTTGCCACTGGTATTCAACACCGTCGACTCAGGAGAGATGTGGTTGGAGATTGCGCAACTCTGGCCACAAAAATTTCACGCGCAGGCACCCTTACAGTGGGTATCAATAGTCTGTCAAGATAAACTCTTAAACTACTGGTCACATAACACTGAAATTAGCAGGAAATAGCAATCAGAAATCAAGGATTGGTTTCTAACGAGTAAAATCTTTGTTTCAATAAATGAATCTCACAAACAAATATTTGTCGACAAGTTGAAATGCAACCTTTATTTCAACTTGCTGACATATCTCTATTATTTTTGCGCATGTGTAAATTCATTCATAGCTTGAAGTGATTTAATTTTAAATCTTTTTCATCTATCTGTCGATAGCTCGAGCGATAAGGAACCTGAGTGGAGCGCTAAATGTTTTGGTTTTTATTGTAGCTGATAGCACCTATGTCATTTTATTTTAACTTTTGAAATCATTACTATATATTAGATACAATATAATATTCAATGGAGAATTGGCTTTGCAATAACTACGAAATCTTTAAGCGTATTTTACGACCGGGCATGGTCGGGCGTCTTCCGTTAGTCTGCAATATATTTTTAAAACTCAATACTTGTAATTAATATACATTTAAATAATTCTAGTTCTGAGTATCGACGGAGAATCCTGATTAAAACGTTGACCTAAAAAAAGGTTGATAAATTTTAGAACAGAGGCATAGTTTTTCTTTTTATACTATATCTAACATAGTATGTGTCGTGGCTCTGTTTCAATATCTATTCTTTTACATGTAACACTAAGGGAGATAACTCAGTATATACAGGGTTTCCCAATAAAATGCATACTCTCTTTGAATAACCATAAACCCCACATTTATTATAAGAAAGAAAAGTTTCATACATCAAAATACTGTGAACAAATATGGAAACCAGTTAATTATCGAAAGTGTTCAAATTATTGGCCATTGTGGTCCATGAACAGCTGACAACGCTCACTGATTGAATCGAAAACGTTCCTAATCAATTTAATTGGTATGTTGACACATCTTCTTTTAATGGTTGCTTTCAACTCATTCATTGTAGCTTATTTTGTGAAGTGAACCCGGTATTTAACATGCACTACACCCCTCGTTCCCCAAAAGAGAAAAATCCAGAGGAGGTCAAATCCGGTGAGCGCGGACAGTACTCGATACTTCCTCTTCGTCCTAACTATCTGTTTCGCAGGTGACTATCAAGATATGCTCTTACGTCATGATGATAGTGGGGAAGTGCTCCATCCTGCTAGAGGTGCCATTCTTTATTCCTAAACATCTCTTGGGAACGTGGCATAGCGTATTCATGTAGCAAGTTGAGATAATTTAAAGAGTACGTACATTTTATTGGGACACTCTGTGTTAAAGCGAACGCAATCAGCAAGAGCTGGAAGCTAACTGAGTGGTTAACGTCACCGACTTCAAACCTGAATGCTCCAATTTCGAATCCAATTCGTTTCACAGGAACACTTTTACTTAGAGCTAACAACCATGACGTGGTTCCTTCCTTAAGTCCCCAATGTCTTTCTAGAAATAATTCTTATGAGAAAGATGTCGGAGGAATGAGTGTTAGCAGTAATCAGCAGCAGGTGACTGAAGTATTAGCGTTGTTTGTAATATACACAAGATGACAACTATTTTTATGAATTAAATTTTATTATAAGAAAAGTGAGTTTGCTTTGGTTTACAAATGTTTATAACAGATATTTGGCATAAGTTAGATGCATAATGATAGTTGTGTGACTAGAAAAGTTTGAGTGATATCTTAAAGGTCAGATATAACCCCACAACGGAAGTCGAGAAAATATATTCTGTCCCTTTTTTTTTTCGACAATTCAAGCAGAGATGTGTCCAGAGCATCATGCAAAATTAGGGGTAGCGCACACATTGTAGTTAGATTTAGCGAGAGAGCTACGTCTCTATATATCTATTACTTTCTTTCTCTCTTTCTCCTTTTTTTCAAGCACGTAAGCAACACGTCTCTCTGATATTTTTAAATGTTTCTATTCTTCTTTTTTCATAAATTAAGACAGCCGAAAGCAGTTCTGAGATAAGCAGAGAAGATGTGTCATTTCAGAGTTTTCCTTCTAGACATGGATGCTCTATCATGGCTTGAAAATCTAGTCTATCCCATTATTTTCCACATATAAGAAAAGATGTAATAGGTTAAGCAGAATGAGCTTTCCGTCTATATATTTTATTTCTCTCGTGCATTCGAAAGTAGTCTGTCTCTCTAATGCTCCTATTTACTTGCCTCCCCACGAGGGGAGAGTTAGATACAAAGTCGGTTTTTGATGTGGGAAAGCCAGCTCCCCCAAAATGGGCACTCTGGATAGGAACAGAAATAAAAGTTGTCTCAGTCATGAAGAATTTCACCTGCATTGACCGTGGACAAAAAAAACAAAAAAACATTAACGTGTAGTATCAGAACAGTTACTACACTCTTTGTTCCGAGCCAAAAGGCCAAGTAGTCTTTCTAACGTTTTCCGTGAATTGTCTTTTCTTCGTAATAAACCTATTTTTTTATAAACTAAATATGGCATTTTCAATGTCTTGTTTGTTAACTATGCTTTTGTCTCTTTCATTCGCAACAGGTATTTGTGATGAATTTAGTACTTGCTAAATAATGACCCTTTCCTGATTATTCACAAAATTCACATTTTTATCTCATATTACATAACTAGTGGAAAAATATGAGTGACACCTCAGGTGTCAGAGGTGACCCCCAAAACAGAAAGGCCCTGTCGGTGGGGCATTAGAATATGCCGACTGCCCCGCCCCCCTGCAGAGGGTAAAAGTCCCTCAATGGGGGTCCTGGATATGACCTTAAACTATATCCAGTGGTGAGGCCCCAGCTTGTGGGCTTTGGGGAGTGTGGAGCCACCCTTTAATTACCATTGCTCCCAGGTCCACTCTGACCCGGAGTGGTAGTACCTGTTAGGGTCCCAACTATGGGTTAAATAGAAACCAACGTGAAAACAACAAATATATTCTATTAAAAATATTTTCTTCAAAATCTTTGGATTCGGCATTAAATAACCCGAAAAGGGTTGATATGCCGTAAAACAAACACAACCAACCAACCAAAACAGAAATCGAAACAAGTAACTTTTAGACAGAGATTTCCTGTCTTTTGATTAAATGAAAGCACGTACAGACAATGTAACTAGTTGTAGCGGATCGTCTGCTTTACACTCACTCTCTCTCTCTCTCTCTCTCTCTCTCTCTCTCTCTCTTCTACGCGTACGAAAATAAAGTATCCCTTTGACTTTTACTATGACATTACTTTCTTTGTAATAAGCCGTGTTTATTAGAACGAAATGATAACATTGTTTCTTCTATGTATGTGCAACCGTGTTTCTCTACGTGGTCTCGACTAAACCTTCCCTGACTTCGTATGTAACTGCTAGGCATTGCTGTTTCGTCTGTCGGTGGTTGGGTGTAAAATTCTGCAATCTAGCAAGTATAACGAACTGCTACAGCCAAGTAAAAAAATATTCTACAGATCAGTCATGAAGAATTTCTCCTGCATTGACCGTGGACAGAAAAAAATATTGACGTGTAGTATCAGAACAGATACTACACTTTGTTCTGTCTGATTCGTTGAACCCACAAAAAATAGCATGTTATTATCTATAAACACGACAACAACTGTTTTTCTTCTCTTTTTTTTTTTGCAAATGTTTTTCTGTGTAACTGTGAGGCAAGGGTTGCGCAATCTCTACCTACACCTCTCTTGAATCAGCACTGATTTAGTCCATTGGCAAGAAGTCCAGGACGACTGGAAACAATGCCGAGATAAGCAGAGAGCACATACAGCACTTGGTAGTCCCAAATAGTCACCCATTTAGTGCTGACTAGGTTCAACGTTACTTAACTTCGGTGATCCAACGGGAACCGGTGTGTAAACGTGATTATGCCGTGCACAACCGAAACAAAAACGTGAAAAACAAAAATAAAAAAAAATCGACGCAATTTTTTTTTCTTTAATCTAAAAAAAAGTGCATGAATTTCATTTAGACAATAATTTCAAAACAATTAAGTTATCAAAAAGATTAAAATAAAATTTATAAAAAAAACATAGAAATGGAAAAGAAAAGAAAAAGTAGAAAAAGGAAAAAAAATCAAGTACAACAAAGGAAAGAAAAAAAGAAAAAAGAGAAAAAATAAAAAAGGAAAAGAAAAGAAAAAAGAAAAAAAAAAGAAAAAAAAGAAAAAAAAGAAAAAAAGAAAAAAAAAGAAAAAAAAGAAAAGAGTAACTTCGGTCAAAAATCTAAAAAAATAAACCCAGAAACACACACACACACACACACACACACACACACACACACACACACACACACACACACACATTATTAGTAGCCTGAAAAGGCCACAGATGAGACAACCGGAGCAACAAACCTGAAGGATACTATACATTCAAATGAAGAAAAATTTGAGCATATTTATCGGTTTGAAAATATAGGTTCTTTTGTACCAATTGTCATTAAATTTTAACCAAAGAATAGTATTATAATTTGGCTACCATTATATATATATATATATATATATATATATATATATATATATATATATATATATATATATATATATAATATTGCCAAATACGGTGATATAAGTTTGTAATCGCAGCAACAATGGATCAGAATTTAGCAAATGAAGGTTCGTTGGAAAGGTAATTACCGTGAATTGTGTAATGGGCTGTGTACCATTAAGGTTGGATCATCCATATTTGGAATCAAGTCTCCCCTTACTGTTATTTCAGATCATTTGAAGCAATAGTAGCAGGCTTTAGTCTCCCCCTCCATCAAGGTCAGTTATTAGAAATATATGTGTGTGTGTGTAAATGTGCGTGTATACATACACATATACATATGTATACATATATATACATATAAATATATATGCACATATACATATACACTCATATATGTATATATGTGTGCATATATATAATATAATATATATTTATATGCATATCTGTGCATACACATATATACATATAAATATATATATATATATATATAAACACATGTATACATATATATGTATATAATATATATATATATGCATATGCATATACAGATTATATGTATATGTGCATATATACGCACACATTTACATATATTTATGTATATATATTGAGTTATTCACAAATAGATTGTTTCGCTGTATCACAGCTTTGATGTGAAGCTAAACTAGCACATATCCCGAGGTAGAAATCGAACCTATATCGTATAGATGAGAGTCGTCAGTTTAAACCAATATTTGATAGGTGTACGAAAATTATATCCCCCAAAATAGTTATATACACATAACAAATATACTTATATAAACATAATTAATATATTGATATGAACATAAATAATATATTTATATAAACGTAAATATTTACATAAACATAAATAATATATTTATATAAACATAAATAATATATTTATATAAACTTAAATAATATACGAATAATATATTGATATAAACATAAATAATATACTTATATAAACATAAATAATATATTTATATAAACATAAATAATATATTATATAGATATGGATAAGATATTATATAAATATAAATAATATATTATATAAACACAAATAATATATTGATATAAGCATAAATAATATATTTATATGACCATAAATAATATATATATATGAACATAAATAATATCTTTATATATGCATAAATAATATATTTATATAAACATAGATAATATATTTATATAAACACGAATAGTATATTTATATAAACATAAATAATATATTTATATAAATATAAATAATATATTATATAAACATAAAATATGTATATTAACATAAATAATATATTATATAAGCATAAATAATATACTTATATAAACATAAATAATATATTTATACAAAGATAAATAATATATTTATATAATCATAAATATAATTTATATAATCATAAATTTATATAATCATAAATAATATATTTATATAATCATAAACTTTGATAAGTATTTTTCAACTTAAATATTGATGGTATAATAAAATTGTAGGGTCTGCGTTCGCGCCTGGCCTCCATAGAATGGAAATAGGCACACACTTTAATAAAGACTTTTCATAGCTATCTGCGAAAGTATACTTTGATAATTATCTTTCAGTTTGAAGAAATATGGTATAATAAAATTATGGGGTGTTCGTTCGCACCTGACCTCCATAGAATGGAAATATGTCACAAAGTTTAACAAGGTTTTTTAATATAGATCCACAGAATATTGTGATACGTATTTCAGTGTGAAAATGTATGGTATAATAAATTATGGGGTTTATCTATTTTATTTTTACTTTCATCGTATTTTGTTTTGGTTTTGATATCCCCAAATTCGAAGCTATCTCTTTACAACCCTTCCTTTTCATAACCTATCATACTTTCATAAATCAGAGTCCATTTTCTGTAGGCTGTTTTTGAACCCAGTCAACGACCGGTACTTTTGCTAATATATATATAAACATAAATAATATATTTATATAAACATTAATAATCTATATTAGTAATATATTCATATCACAGAGGCGCGCACGGGTCCTTAAATATTGGAGGTTTTACCGATTAGCTATTTATAAGTCTTTAGCCGGTTAAAAAAAATTTTTTAAGGACTCAAAAATCAGTCAAGATTAAAAAAAACAACCATTGTACATTTTGTAAATTCATCTGAATTTATTTTTAATTTTTAATCATTTTATATGCGTGTCATGTTGGTACAGTGGTAACGTCACCAGCTTTGAATGCTACAGTTTTTCTTTCGGTTTCGATTCTAGCCGATGGCACCCAAAAACTTTTTTTTAATTTCAAAAATAACGACTCTATAATAATATCAACTAAATCTGGACAAATTAAAATATTACATTTAAGCGTATTTTACGTCTGGGCAAAGCTGGGCATCCACCCGCTAGTATATTTATATAAAACTAAACAATGTTGTTATCAGAATATAAATAATATTTTTATATAAACATACTTTATATATATATATATATATATATATATATATATATATATATATATACAAACAAAAATAATATATTTATATAAACAAAAATATATATTTTTATGCTGACAAATATAGTGCAGCTATACAAACAAATATATTTATATAAATAAAGATAATATATTTTATATGAATATAAATAATGTATTTATCTAAACAAAAATAATATATTTATATAAACAAAAATAATATATTTATATAAACATCAATAATATATTTATATAAACATAAATAATGTTTTTCATAAAAAACTAATATTTATATATCTATAAAAGTGAAAGTGTGTGTGTGTATGTGTCTGTGTACATTTCCATACGCAATAACTCTGTCAATTTTTCATCTACAGACTCTAAATTTGATATACAGGGTACTGAGATTTGGGAAAATCGATGTGACCGGATTTCGGCCAGAAATTTCGCGATTAAGGGGTCAAAGGTCAACGATATGACTTTTGAGAACTCTACCAAACTTCTCTGACAACTTTAGGTCTAAACACTTGAAATTTTAGATATAGGTTCCTTGGACATGGATCTAACTTAATAACTAGATTTGAGCCCAAAACAGTAAATTTTAAGGGGTCATAATAGGGGTCAAAGTTAAAAAAAAATTGGCCGTTTCTTTTTTTTTTTTTTTTTTTTGCTCAACATACACCTCTAGATACCCGGGCAACGCCGGGCTGAAATGCTAGTACTTATATAAATATATATTTATTAACATTAATAGTATATTATATAAACAAAAATAGTATATTATATAAACATAAATAATATTTTTATATAAACATTAACCATCACGTTTAAAGTGCTCTATTTGTTTAGTTACAAAGACCTTTGCATTACCCTAAGAAAGTTACAGACGATATTTATATTTAACGAAAAGGCTCTAATAAAGAATCGGGAGAGGGGGTAAACAAGAATCAATGATAAGACCGTTTTGCTGTATGACAGCTTTCCAGTACGATATAGCTATGCGTGTTTATGTGTGCAAGAATAATGTGATTATTGGCATATCTGTTGGTGTTGAAATATCTCGAGCAATACATAAAAGAAGGTGACGGTGGAGAAAATTGTTAATGACACAGACCACCTGGGTGTGTCAATTTCGAATGTAGCTAGAAAGGACTTGTTCTGCCTTGATAGAGTTCAAAATAGACTTCGTAGCCTCGTAGAAGATGTCTTTTTCTCTTCCCTGCAACCTCTATCTTACAGAAGAGATGTTGCGAGTTGGTCTCTACTTCATTATTATTTTCATGGCAAGTGCTCGACTGAGCTTCAATTTATGCCCCCCTTCGCCAAACTTTCACAAGAAACACTGGTCTAGCTGAAAACACTATCAATAATTCCCCCCACTCCTAAACGTAGATTCCATGAACAGGGCTTCTTTCTTAGAACTGCACTCCTGTGGAACCGTCTTCTGTTATCCTGCTTTCCAGCTGACTACAATCTGACTGTCTTCAAGTCCAACGTAAACAAGTTCTTGATGAGCCGTTCCACTTTAGTTAACAAATTTACAGAATTTTCATTACTAACGATTACTATATTGTCAAATTGACTACTGTACACTCTTAACCCTTATCCTTGAGTGGTCTCTGAGCCTTGATAAGTGGTGATGCCTATGTAAAAAATGCACCGCTTTTATGTACAGATATTCCCAAACATCACGTGCTCTCTGCTGAGACAAAGCTTCGAAGGAATGCCAACAACGGAATCAAGCCGAACAACAAATTTGCACAATTCTGATTCGTAAAAATTTATTTACTACACGCAGAAGCATTGTATTTACACTATATGAAAGAGAGGAGGAAAGGTCTGGGAGAGTGGACCTCGTGGGACTATCTAGATCGGATGCGTTATCCAAATAGATAAAAGGTTCTTAAAATGGCCGTCTTTCTGGCGAACTGATTGTTAAATCGGAACCCCATCCGGCATGTATGCGAATAGGCGACAAATGAATCCCGTCATTCGTCTCTTGTGTTCGTATTCCCGGTTTATATAATGACTTTGTGTATAGTTAATAGCGAGATATTGTACAAAATGTATATCTAGACAGTTTCAAAGTTTTGGCGTTCAATAAAAATCGTTCTAAGATTCCTTAATTTTTTATCCGCCTGTATCGTAAAACTTTTTTGCTAAAATGTGTAAAACGAATTACAAAATAAATGTTCAATTAAGTAAATTATGACCTTGATACCTCAAGTAACAGCAGGAAGCTGGCTACTCCACCAGACTAGATGGATTCTTGTCGTGGAATCCACTAAAACCAAAAGATAAAAAGAAATATATACTATAACATATTTAAATGGATAGGATAATTATGTTCTCAACGTCTTTACTAAATCAGTGTTTGAGATGTAAAACAGAACTTTAATGGAATATTTTGATATCTGTGTGTTTCATATAGCTGTTCTTAAACCTAAACGTGGGTTTCATGAACAAAGCTTCTTTCTTAGAACTGCACTCCTGTGGAATTGTCTTCCGTTTACTTGCTTTCCAACTGACTACAATATGGTCGTTTTCAAGTCCAATGTAAATAAGTTTTTCATGGGCCGTTCCCCTTAAGTAATCCAATTTACCAAATTTCCAATACTAACGATTATGACGAGATTATTACGAACACTCATTAACTCTTATCCTCGAGTGGCCTCCGGGCCTTGATAAATGGCGACTTCTTTGTAAAACAAAATGTTAACTCCAGGAAGTGGGACCTTTGATTTCTGAGAACTTCGACTGAAGTAAAATAAAACAAAACTGTGAAATACATCCAATGTAAACGAGTTGCTTTTGAAATAAGAAAAGTTAACATCAATTTAATTGTGTGTGCAGTCAGCAACAACCCTATTCGGGGTTTAACCGGCTTCCTCCGAAGGAGGAAGTTTCATGGGAGTAAGAAATTCACGAGCGGTCCCCAGTCGCGTGTATATCCCCGTTAGGGGAGATGACGACATAAGGTTTTTGCAACTTTTTGCAGGGAGGTGTCGACGTCCTCCTACATACAGCACCTAGACTTCTCAAATTGGTCACCCATTATAGTAATGACCAGGCTCAACGTTGCTTAACTTCGCTGATCTGACGGGAACCGGTGTGTCAACATGATTATGCCGTATATCAATTTAATTGAACATTGTTAGAATAATTTTTTTTTTACAAATGGCTCACCACTTATCGAGACCCAGAGGCCACCTGAGGATAAGGGTTAATATGTGTGCGATAGCTATTGGGACAATAGCGTAGTAACTGTTAGTATATATTATTTCATTATTGAATTTTTTTTTTTAGGTGAGTCATTTGTTTATTTTTATTTATTTATTTATTTATTTGCCGACTATTATCTTTATCTTTTGTTTAGCTGTTGTTTCACGACGTTTCGGCCAACTATTCCTCTGGCCTTCGTCAGGTTGTTAATCGCGACGGGATAGGAATGCTGAATCTTCAACTGTATTTTCAGTAATTACTGCCTTCCATAGTTGTTGTCGTCGATACAGTTAAAGATTCATCATTCCTATCCCGTCGCGGTTAATAACCTGACGAAGGCCAGAGGAATAATTGGCCAAAACGTCGTCGAAAACAACAACTAAAAATATGAGGATAATAGTTTGCATACAAATCGTCAGTAGTTGGTATAATTCGTTTATCTAAAGAGGACGATTCAGTAAGAACTTGTTTACGTTGGACTTGAAAATGGCAATATTGTAGACAACTGGGACGCAGACCAGCGGAACAGAGTTCCACAGGCGGGTAGTCCGAGGAAAGAAACTTGGTGCATAAACCTAAACGTGGATTCTATGAACAGATAGAGAGTGGGGGAAATTATTGATTGTGGTTTTAGCTAACCCAATTGTTCTTTATGAAAGTTTGGCAAGGGGAAACCATAGATTGGAGCTCAGACGAGCACATGCCATTGTATATTACTGCTATGCATTCTGTGGATGTCTGGTGTGGAATAAAATGTACTTATGTAGTTGGTTAATGTAGTTTCTGAATATATCTGATTATTTATAAGCTGTGCATTAAATTATAAATATTTGATGATTTCCATTTAATTGCTGCAATATTAATGTTTAATTCGTGGATATTTAATGGTGTTTCTTTAATTGCTTTAATGCAATTATTTTACGGATTTATATTAATGGTTTCGTTTATTGTTGCGCTGAAAATGTTTACCTTGTAAATATTTAATACATTTTGTTTTATTGCTTCAATATGGATATTTAATTGATATTTATGGGGTTTGTTTAATTGTTTAAAATGTAAACGTTTAATTTGTGGATTATTAATGGGGTCAGTTTAATTGTCTAAAATGTAAAAGCTTAATTTATGGATATTTAATGGGGTTTGGTTAATTGTTTGCAATGTAAATGTTTACTTTGTGATTATTTAATGGGGTTTATTTAATTGTTCACAATGCAAATGTTTAATTCGTAGATATTTAATGGGTTTTGTTCAGTTGTTTTAAATGCAAATGTTTGATTTGTGGATATTTAATGTTTTTTTTTTCATGTTTTTAAATGTAAAAATTTCATTTGTTGAAATTTAATGGGATTTGTTAAAGTGTTTACAATGTATAAGTTTAATTCTGGATATTTAATAGGGTTTGTTCGTTTAAAATGTAAATATTTAATTTGTGGATATTAAATTGGATTGTTTAATTGTTTAAAATGTAAATGATAAATTTGTGGATATTTAATGATTTTGTGAACGTTGTAGATAGTTAATAAAGTCACACGTGTTCAATTGTTTATCTATTAATACAGGGTTACCCCCCAAAAAATAAAAGAAGCCATCTAGAACATATGCTGTAGAACGGAGAATAATAAAAAAAAAAGGCCAAATACCCTAGTGTTTTGATGTAATGTTATAAATATAATAAACTAGTTATGACCATTCGGACAAAACACTAGGAAACGGGGCCTAATTAGAGTCGGGCCCGTTTTTTTTTTGGCGGGGGGAGGGATGCACCCTGTATTTGCTATTTCTCTCAGAGAATATTCAAATGAAAATAACTGCAATCGACAAGTTATGTATTTATATAGCCATAATAAAACCAGCTCAATTAAATCTAATTTATAAAACTTACTATGTCTGTCTATTCTTCTGTCTCCATATTTTCAAACTCTATCTCCTCCGAAACTAAAAGGCGTAGTGCGGCGCTAGGGACCTCAAATGACTGGATTTTTATTAACTGTTTTTTTATGTGTCTTTAGTCGACTAAAATTGTTTTTAAGGGGTCAAAATTGAAAAAATCGTTATACATTTTTGTATATTTATCTTAGTTTATTTTTAGCAGTTCATATGCGTGTCATTTTGGTATTGTAGTAAAGTCATTAGCTTTAAATGCTACAGATTTGGCTTCGGTTTCGATTCTAGCTGACAGCACCTAAATATTTTTTTTCCTTTTGAAATCACGTCTCTATAATAATATCTATGAAATCTGGATGAATTAGAATATCATATTTAAGCGTATTTCACGACCGGACAAAGCCGAGTGTCTTCCGCTAGTAATTCAATTTGTTTCTCAAATTTTTAAACCTGCTAGATATTTTTTCCAGTTACATTTAATTTCTAGAGATTTTGATGTTTCAGTTACAGACATTTAATATATACATAAACATTA
>NC_136510.1:104921946-104926946 GCF_053919585.1 Euprymna scolopes | reverse complement strand
CGTATTAGTATCATTATTTTCAAAATAATATTTTCTTTATGTTTTCTAATTTTCTTTTTAATTGTTAGACAAATTTTAAGAAACTTATTTGAATATCTAATTTACATGCGTGTTTGTGGTGTGTAACTTGGATTGCATCGGTGACAAAAACCAGGTACTCTTTCTGTAAATGCTCACAGAAACATTAAGAAATATTAGAGTGGTTCAATCAATATAGAGTGAGAGAACGAGAGAAATACGGAGATGGCTAAGAGAGCAGGATGGGTGATTTGGTCAGTTAATTATAAATTACCGGGGTGGGGGCGGGGGCTTTACATGGTCGTAAAATACGTCTAAATATGATATTTTAATATGTCCATATTTCTTATATATTATTAAAGAACCGTGATTTCAAAAGTAAAACAATAAGGTATTCAGGTGCCATCAGCTAGAATCGAAACCAAAACAAAAAATTGTAGGATTCAAAGCTGGTGACGTTACAAATGTACTAACGTGACACGCATATGAACTGATTAAAAATAAACTAAGATGAATGTACAAAATGTATAACGATTTTTTTCAATTTTAACCATTTTGGCTTTCTTAAAAACTATTTTAATCGGCTAAAGACCCGTAAAAAAGCGGCCCATAAAAATCAAATCATTTGAGGCTACTAGCGCCGCTCTGCGACTTTTAGTTTCGGATGAGATAGAGTCGGAAAATATGGCGACGGACAGACAAACATAGTGAGTTTTATAAATTAGATTAGGAGTAATGATGACAACAGATTTTTTCCATGCATATATGAAGTCAAAATATATTCATATTAAAAACATTATATATATATATATATATATATATATATATATATATATATATATATATATATACACACATATATATATACATATATATACATATATATATATATACATATATATATACATATATATATATACATATATATACATATATATATATACATATATATACATACATATATATACATATATATACATATATACATATATATACATATATATACATATATACATATATATATATATATATATATATATATATATATATATATATATATATATATATATATATACTAGCATTTCAGCCCGGCGTTGCCCGGGTGTTTGGAGGTGTATGTTAAGCAAAAAAAAAAAAAAAAAAAGTTCAATTTTTTTAACTTTGACCCCTATTATGACACCTTAACATTTATTATTCTGGGCCCAAATCAAGGTATTAAGTTAGATCCATGTCTAAGGCACCTATATCTAAAATTTCAAGTGTTTAGAACCAAAATTTGCGGAGATGTTTGGTACAGTTCTCAAAGGCCAAATCGTTGAACGTTGACATCTTAAAAGCCAAATTTCTGGCCGAAAATGGATCACAAAGATTTTCCCAAATCTCAGTACCCTGTATATCAAATTTCGAGTCTGTAGACTTCAAATTGATAGAGTTATTGCGTAGGAAAATGTACACACACACACACTCGTTTACTTATATATATATATATATATATATATATATATATATATATATATATATATATATATATATATATATATATATATATATATATATGGCTCTATATTTTATTGAGAACTCTAATATCAATAAGATTTGTAGAAATGTTTATCCAATTCCTACTAACAAAAACCTTACTGGAAAGAAATACTATATACCCATTTGCCTATATTTTACGATAAAAGTAATTTCATAGAATTATATAAAAACAAAAATTGTAAAATAAATAGTAGGTACTAGCGATAGTTAGCACGTCACCTAATAAGTCACAAATCATCTAATATATGATTAAAAAAAAAGTCAAAAATTATGCTTCGCTAGTGTTGGCGCTAATTTTCATATAAAATAGTGTCGTAACCGGTGAAGTTAAAAAAAAAAAAGAATAAGAATAAGAACGAAAACGTCTCAAATTGAAAAGTTTAAAAACAAAGAGAAGAAAAAACGTATAAATCGGTATACTAAACAGCAATGAATAAAAAAGGGGGGAAAAAGATCTCCTCATGGAAATAGAATAAAAGATTTATTTCCAAATTCATTTCAGACAATGGGTAATTGTATAACTTGCTATTTGCTTTCTTCCTCTCTCTATCTCTCTGACACTTTAAATGCTATTATGAGGATCTTTTTTGCTAAAATAGAAAGAGGGAAGTAGATACAAATCTATCTATCTATCTATCTATCTATCTATATCTATATATATATATATCTATATATATATATATATATATATATATATATATATATATATATATATATAGATATAACAACTTGCTTTACTCATATAAAATTAATATACGAAAGTATAAATTTATGCGTAAACTTGAAGTATTTACTTCACTACGTAGGTAGAGCTAGTTAGTAAATTATAAAATATATATGGCGATTAAGCTACACTGAATATTCCGCGTTTCATCCACTCTAGGACTCTTCAGGCTTATACACACACACACACACACACACATTATATATATATATATATATATATATATATATATATATATATATATATATATATATATATATATATATATATATATATATATATAAAATGAAGGAATCAAATTAAGTATGATGATTTGAGGTTATGGGTAAAAAAGAAAGGAAAAAAGAAATAGGAAAAATATTAACGTTTCGTCCCATTTTCAGGGGACTTCTTCAGGATGATAAAATTGAGAAAGAAGCCCCCGGAAAATAGGGCTATAGGTTTTTTTTCTTTTTTCTGTCTGTCTATCTGTCTCACTCACACACACACACACACAAACACACACACACACACACACATCCCCCAAACCTCTGGTCTTGATGGAGGGAGAAACTAAACTTGCTATGGTCCAAATTTTATTACAATTGGTAAAAACGAATTTATACTTTAAAACCAATAAAATATGCCCACATTTGTCTACATTTGAATATATAGTGTCCTGGCAGGCAGATTCAGCTTTGCTGCTTCGGTTGTCTCCTTTGTAGCCTTGCCAGGAGACACGCGCGCACGCGCGTGCGTGTGTGTGTGTGTGTGTGTGTGTGTGTGTGTGTGTGTGTGTGTGTGTGTGTGTGTGTGTTTTGTTTTAGTTTATACCGACTTTGCTAAAGTTTTAACTTGGCTTTGAAGAGACTAATAGGCTGAAACTCTTACAGTAAAAATAAAGAAGTACACACACACACACACACACACACACACACACACACACACACACACACACACACACACGTATAGATAGATAGGTACATCGATTAATAAGTATATAAGTATGAGGAAGGGGTTTATGTTGTGTTGAGAAAAACAGTGAATTATTTTATTTGTTTGTGTTTTTATAAGCTCAATAAACATGCTACTTTTTTCTTTTCTTTTCGTGATCATTGAAATTCATGTAAGATCAATGGGAAATCAATCGACCGATTAACCAAGCGATCACACGGCATTCATTACGTATTGATCACTTTTTGAACCGATCGGCTGAAGCGGCGGCGGCGGCAAAGGCGGCAACGTCGGTTTCATCTGCTGTTGTCGGCAGCGCTGACGATTTTAAGTGGTTGAAGAGCGAAGGGAAATACGGAGGGAGGAGGCATGAACGCAAGGAAGAGTTTTTACGTCAATAGAGAACTGTATCCAAGCATGTTTCGAGAGACAGAAATTAAACAAAATTTTTATAAAGGCATTTCACATTTATACACCTATCGAAAACAATACCACATTGGAAAAATTGTATATATATATATATATATATATATATATATATATATATATATATAACAGACCACCCGGCGTTACCCGGTCATAAAGTACGCTTACATATACTTTTATATGTGCAGATTTTGTATTCATCATCATAGAGCCAACTTTCTATTTCTATTTATATTGAACACAAAATATAGTGGTGAATTTACAATTAAAAAAAATATGTATATAATAACATGGATGCCATGAGCTAGAATCGAAACCAAAACACATAGCTCTCTAGTATTATTTGTTATCCTCTGAGCCAGGTCTATTAGCATATAAGAGGTTAAAAAAATAACGTTGTCTACTCGATAAATGTATATTTGCGCATGAATAAAAGAGCACTTTAAATCAACTAACACATGCAAAGTTCCAATATTTTTCAATTTGGGCTCTTTAGCAGCCATTGTTATCGGCTAACTACCAAATCGAATGTGTTCTGTTCCACAGGTCCAAATCCCTTATATGTCAAGTTTCAAATTATGTAGATCAAAAATTGACAGAGAAGTTTGATGTGTGTGTGTGTGTGTGTGTGTGTGTGTGTGTGTGTGTGTGTGTGTGTGTGTGTGTGTGTGTGTGTGTGTGTACGGCAAATGCTGAAAATATATGGTAATTAAACTACGCATATAGCAAACTTAAGCACCAGGTGTATATATAAAAAAACAACACCAGATGACGCGAATGCCATGCATTTTAGCCTGACGATTCCCCAAGGTAAAATGAAACGCGAAAGATGTTGTGTAGCTTAATTGCCATATATTTTCATAACTTATTACTAGGGCTATGAAAACAGAATATTCCTTTTATTGTTTTGACTCTGGGGTATATATCCGACACAGACACAGTCAATCAACCGAGAACAACATCAGTCTATACAATCAACGGATACACACCCGAGAGTCAAAATAATAAAAAGAATATGCTGTTGTCCTAGCTCTAATTATTACCTAGCCCTACTCACATATTCTGCATTGTTAAAATACATACTGAAAATCGATATAACATTTTATATGACTATATATAAGATAAAAACGAATTTTAGAGAGCATCTTCCTTCGACCATCCCATCTTTTTTTTTAACGGGTAATGGGTGATAACGTACATACAGGCATGAAATTGCGTTAGTATCTTTTAATACAACTAAGTAGCCGCCCATATAAATTCTGGATTATTTTTGCATTAAAAACGAGCAAGAATAAGAATACTCAGTATTATTGGGATTATTTGAACTGCTGTTCTCGTCTTGTTTTATTCTCACAGCCGA
>NC_136510.1:104886946-104916946 GCF_053919585.1 Euprymna scolopes | reverse complement strand
GATAGATGTGGGTTTATTGCCCGGTCGCTAGAGGCACCAGCGCGGGGGAATGCCAGTGTGGCTCACACAGCATTTTGCCTCGCTTGGAAAGCTCATATCTCATCTAACACTGCTCCGCCTCCTCCTCCCGCCTCTCTCTCAATCACTTTGTCTATCTTGATTCCTTTCTCAAACAGTGTCACATCCTGCCCATATCCCCTCAAGTCACAGTACCCAAGGTTCACACTCAGTTTTAATATGAGTCTAAAATCGGCAACGGATTTCTTACGTAAACCAAAGTGACTTTCCCCGCTTCAAATTATGAGGTCGATTTTGCTTGTGGTGGAAATTCATTCACCTCCCCCACCCCCAACCACACATACATATACAAACAGAAAAGGGGAACTCTGAATTTAGAAAGCCTAGATTAAAATTACCTCGGTTTTCAAGGATTGTCCCCCCTCTGACATAATATGGAACAAATTTTATACATTTTTATTTTCAAATAATATATAAAATTTACATAACAAATTAGACACAAGGCCATTCAAAAGTGTGTGAAAATGGATGGTGTTAGTAGTGGCGTACCTATGTAAAATGGCGCCCATGGCAAAGTTTGAATGTGCGCCCCTTCTTAATAATTTATACCTTAGATATACCTAACTACTAATTTTAATTTTTGTCAAGCAATTTTTACGCCCATGTCAGAGTGGCGCCCATGGCACGGGCCATGCCTGTCATACCCTAGATACGCTACTGACTAGGACATATATATATCCTACTCTCAACTAGAATTATCAATCGCCATAATACCACATTTACTTCAAAAGCGGTCTAATTTAAGGTATCCAAATTTGTTCAAAAGATTTCACTAAAGATAAATAAAAACATTTATATAAAATTACCAGCAGGGAGACTCGATGTTGCCCGGGACCGAATGATGTTCCACACTTCCTATACTTTTATTGTCCCTATTTACTTTTGCCCACGAGGGCAGAGTTAGACACCAAGGTCGTTTTTTTTTTTAATCTGGAGAAAGGAACAAAAAATTTAAATTGTCTAAGTCGTGAAGGATTTCTCCTCCACTAACTTAGAACAAAAAATTGAAGTGTAGTATCAGAACAGATACCACACTTTGATTTTGGCCCGAAATCCAATACTTTTATTTTCATTAAAATTGCCCATTTTTTAATCAAAGCGATTGACTCCTGCTTTAGTCGGGGACTCACAATGGTGCACCGAGTTTTATATGTTTCCCCGCTGTAATTTATTCCATAATACATTGTAGTCTATATTGCACCGTAGAAAACCTACTGTTGATATTATACAATTATTTTATATAATAGCTTGAATTTAAAGTTTAAAATGAAAAATTCAAGTATCATGGTTCAATTGTACTCTAAACCGAAAGCCATTTCGAACACGTCCCTGCGCTTATCAAAGAACATAGTGCTGATTTTATACGCCGGGCACTTCTGCTTGTGCAGTGATAAAATATGTAAGATCCACTTAGGCTCTATAAGGATGTTAACTTGGGTCAAAATCGGGCCATTCTTTCTTTAATTAGAATTTATTGATTATCGATACTTATCGGAGGCATTCCGATAAAAAATTGATTTAGGATAACTCCAAGACACAATAAGAACATTTGTGTGAAAAAAAAATAGTAATAATTCCGTCTGTGTTTGTTTACAATATGACGTCAGCTGATATTTGGGTTTGATGATGAATGCCCTGGAAAAGTCACTACTGGTTAATATTTAGTTTTAAAATATAAAAATAAAGAAATGATTTACACTGTAGCTTTTCTTTTATCGTCAATTGAACTCAGTTATAAGAAAATATTAAAATAAAATGGTGAGGCACACCTGGACTTGAACAGGGGATCATTTAATGTGTAATCGAATGCTCTACCACTAAGCTTAATTATTATAATAAATCGTGTGTGTGTGTGTTTTTTTTGTTTGTTTTTTGGGGATTTTTTTTGTAAGAAGAAATGATTTGCTATAATTTTATTATTGCCCTTGAGCGGTGTAACGTAAAATATTCCCCATTAAAAAATTCTTCTGTTTCATCTATAAGAGAGAAAAGATTTTTAAGAGCGGATTTTTCGATTTCCGATACTTATCGGATGAACTTCTGCACAAAACATATCTAAGAACACTGCCAGAAATATAAATTAGCTTTCTGTGAAATTTGCACAAGATAGACCCAGCCGTTTCGGAAACTATGAGGGAGGAACTCACACACAAAGTGAGTTTTATATAATAGTAGATTTAAATTCTTCTTTTTTTATCTACAGACAATTTTGGGACAGCATATATATATATATATATATATATATATATATATATATATATATATATATATATATATATATAATATATATATATAATATATATATATATATATATATATATATATATATATATATATATATATATATATATATATATATAGATAGATAGATAGATAGATAGATAGATAGATACATATTTCATTGGCGAGAATCGTTGAGTGGAAAAAAAAACTTTGATCGTAACCCAGTTAGTATCTACTTCTAATCTGTCTGATAAACAAATGTAATCTAATTTATAAAACTCAGTATGTCTGTCTGTCTCTCCATATTTTCAAACTATTTATATATCCGAAATTGAAGGTCGCAGAGCGGCCCTAGGGGCCTCAAATGATTGGATTTTTTATGAACCGCCCCTTTATGGGTCTTTAGCCGGTTAAAATAGTTTTTAAGACGTCAAAAAGGGGTCGAAATTGAAAAAAAAATCGTTTTTACATTTTGTACATACATCTTAGTTTATTTTTAATCAATGCGTGTCACATTGGTAAAGTGGTAACGTTACCAGCTTTGAATGCTCTAATTTTACTTTCGGTTTCGATTCTAGCTGATGGCATCCAAATACTTTCTTTTTTTTTACTTTTGAAATCACGACTCTATAATAATATATACGGAATTTGGACAAATTAAAATATCATATTTAAGCGCATTTTACGATTGAGCAAAGGCGGGCGCCCCCGTCTGTATCAATAGAAATGAACGATGTCGCCTATCTGTGCCAAAAGTTATGTAAAGTTGACTTAGGTCAAACCTGAACTTTATTGGAAGGTCAAACATGTGGTGCCAAGAAAAATATTTCCAATGGAAGAGAAACTGTTATCGCAATATTTTTAGAAAAAATGTACTTGGCCTTTTGACCAAGATCCAAGTGTAGTATCTGTTCCGGCAGATACTGCAAGCTATGACTAGCTAGGACTAGCTATGACTAGCAAAGACCAGATGTGGGGGCAACCCCACATGCCTGACCTTTAACCAGCTCCCATTTCCCACCTCTCGGGAGCTGGTCCCCTTTTTCCCTTCCCCCCCCCTTCACTCCTCACATTAAAAATCGGCCTTGTGCCTAATTTGCTCGGTGGGGGAGCAAATAAATACCATCTGTTCCGGCAGATACTGCAAGCAAAGACCAGATGTGGGGGTAACCCCACATACCTGACCTTTAACCAGCTCCCATTTCCCACCTCTCGGGAGCTGGACCCCTTTTTCCCTTCCCCCTCCCTTCACTCCTCACATTAAAAATTGGCCTTGTGCCTAATTTGCTCGGTGAGGGAGCAAATAAATACCATCTGTTCCGGCAGATGCTGCAAAGCTAAGACTAGCAAAGACCAGCTATGACTAGCAAAGACCATATGTGGGGGTAACCCCACATATAAGACCTTAGTCAATGTAGGGGCAACCCTTCATACCAATTGTCATTATCCAGCTCCCCTACTCCCCGGGGAGTTGGTCCCCATTTCCCCTTCACTCCTCACATTAAAAATCGGCTTTGTGCCTAATTTGCTCAGTGGGGGAGCAAATAAACACCGTATCTGTTCCGGCAGATACTGCAAGCAAAGACCATATGTGGGGGCGACCCCACATATAAGACCTTGGTCAATGTAGGGGTAACCCTTCATACCAATTGTCACTATCCAGCTCCCCTATTCCCGGGGAGTTGATCCCCATTTCCCCTTCACTACCCATTTTAAAAATCGGCCTTGTGCCTAATTTGCTCAGTGGGGGAGCAAATAAATACCTCAAAATGTAGTATCTGTTTTCAGATGCTGCACTTCAATTTCTTGTTCTCTGTCAGTGGAGGAGAAATGCTTCACGACTGAGACAATTTTTATTTTTGTTCCTTTTCTCCACGTTAAAAAACGACCCTAGTGTCTAACTCTGTCCCGTGGAACATTTTTAGAAAAATAGAGTGACTCTAAAAATGGGTGATCAGAATGGATCAGAATCGAAAGCGGTTTTATGATTATGAAATGAGGGTCTACGTTCACGTCAAGGGCAAATAACTCAATGAAGACTATGTTGAGTTAAATTTCACGCATCACCTTGCTCTCTTTCTCTCTCGCA
Source organism: Euprymna scolopes (assembly GCF_053919585.1). NCBI lineage: Eukaryota > Metazoa > Mollusca > Cephalopoda > Sepiida > Sepiolidae > Euprymna > Euprymna scolopes. Next base: position 104,912,556 of record NC_136510.1, on the reverse strand, counting down.
CACACACACACACACACACACACACACACACACATAAATTAACTACGTTAGAATTATGTCATTATTCAAACACGTCTGATTGAGTTCTTCTTCTTTCCGATTTTGTCGGATAACTTTTCGATTCGCCGAGCGGTCTTTTTTATTTCGGCTGGCATATTTTATATTATGGCGTATAGTAATTGCTGTTCCGCCATATTTTTCTCAAGCGCTTTCAAACAATCGGTACATCTAATCGTCGTCAGGAGCGGTTGTTGTTGTGGTTGATGTTGTTGTCATGGCCATATGCATTTTATTTCTTTTTAATAGATTGGTAGGTGCTATTTTTTCGGAGGAGTCAAGGGCAGAATTGATTGATATAATAATTAAATGAATGATATTTCGCTACGAAACAGGGGTTGTCAAGAATTGTGAATACCAGCGTATTTAAAGCAATAAATTGTAAGATGGTCAATACCATGAAATTTGGAATATAGACTTTTGTCATTTATTTGTTATACTCTGTAATTGCATTGAGTTTCATGAATTAAGGATTGACATAAATAAAAGGTGAAATATAATTGAAAAAAACATTTTCATGAATATATATATATATATATATATATACAGAGAGAGAGAGAGAGAGAGAGAGAGAGAGAGAGAGAGAGAGAGAGAGAGAGAAAGAGATGAATAAAGAATAAAGAGTTGATAAGACAGATCAGTTTAGATATGTTTGTCTACTGAACGTCATTGGGGCTATTAAATACTAAAACACAATTGTCTTATCGTATATGATGCGTTGAACACCCGTTACTAATTTTACGCACGATAATGAAGCCATTGGCTTTGTAAATGGAGGAAATATAGACTTCTATGTAAAAATGCTAAAAGTTCAAATGATATAAGTAAACACGTTGATTTTTTTTGTGTGTGTTTTTTAGCAAAATGAAAATATCCTGCTCAAAAAGAAGGAGAAGAAGAAGACGAAGAAGAAGAAGAAGAAGAAGAAGAAGGGATGAGGAGAAGAAGAATGAGAGACAACGAAGATGAAGAGAGGAATAAAAAAGGTGGGGAGAGGAGGAGGGAATAATAATAATAATAATAATAATAATAATAATAATAATAATGGCCGCTAACCACGAGAAATGAATGGTAAACGGTTGTTGCGGTAATGCAAATTAATTTGCAAATGGTATCGTAAGAGGTGGAGAGTACTGGAAATTTGGGCAAACTTGTTGTCCCTCACACTCTGAGGAGCATCACAAGTTGTTCTCAAAGAGAATTCTTTGATGATGGCCTGTGTGAAAACTCCTTGTGAGTAAATAAATAAATAAATAAATAAATAATAATAATAATAATCTTAACATTAACATAACATTAAGATAACACCAATGATATTATCAGCACTAGGAACTATACTAAAAAACTGCGTAAAAAGAATGTGAGAGATTGGAATCAGAAGGATAGCTGAGGAGATACCACGGATAGCAATAATTAAAACGGCTAAAATATTAAGGAAAACCCTTGAATGCGGAAACTAATATACATGATCCACAGGCGCCAATTAAACATAAAGAAACTGCTATGGAGGTAAAACACAAAGAAACCCCACACAGAAGCAAGAAAACTGCAAATTTAATCGTAAGTTAACCCACCGACCACCCACCCACATCAAAAAAAAAAAAAAAGAGGGATTAGCATGACCAGATACCATACGAAAGAGTTGAAGAGGGTCAAAGAGGATGGGAAGACTGAGGAGAGAAAGCACTAGCCAGACCTCCGTTGGATGAGTGCGAAGAGGACTGGTAGCTTGGGGAGGCTTATTGCCACCTAAATCACAGTGAAGACCAATTGTCGATGCCAACAGGAAATCAATGGAAAACGGCTGTTGTAATAACGTAAAATCATTTGCAAAGGTTATCGAAAGAGGTGGAGAGTACTGAAAATCTGGGGATACATGATGTCACTCAGACTCCAGATACGTTCACAGTTTTTTTCTTTTTTTTTTTTTTAAGAGAAATCTTTGATGATGGTCTGTGTGACTACTCCTAGTGAGTAAGAAGAAAGGAAAGATCTGCCAGATTGTAGATTTTGCCATTCCAGCAGACCACAGAGTGGAGATAAAGGAGACGGAGAAGCAGATCAAATACACTGAACTAACCAGAGAGCTCAAAAGGGAGATGGGCGATGAAAACAGTCAAGATAATACCACTGATCTGTACTAAAATGCAGAAGTTCAAGTGTAATGTTAATAGATATCTGGCTGCTCAACTCCCTACATAGTATCCGGCAAATCTGGTCCTATTAGTAGCCCTCTTCGACTTAGTGGCACCATGTCATGTTTGGGGTGAATAAACAATTATATATATATATATATATATATATATATATATATATATATATATATATATATATATATATATAGTAATTTATAAAATATATATGGCGATTAAGCTACACTGTATATTTTATAAATTACTAGCTAGCTCTACCTACGTATTGAGCACTTTTGAAGTAAATACTTAAAGTTTACGCATAAATCTATACTTTCGTATATTAAATTTATGTGAATAAATGAAGTAGTTATATATATATATATATATATATATATATATATACAGTACTGTTTCGCTGTATTACAGCTCATCAGTGCGGCTAGACAGGCCACTACCTCAAGCCAGGATCGAAACCCGACCGCCCCTACGACAGCCAAGGCTTTGAACCATTACGCCATTCAGCAGCTGCTGTGCGGGCAGTGAATTAACGGTGTTTTGACATCTTCCGAATACCTAAGCTCGATTTGTTTAAATATATATATTTATTTATGCTCTCTATCTTGAGTTAAGCATATTGGGTAACGAAATGACAAACTGCCGCAAGCGTACAAAGCAATGTTCTTTGTGTAAACAAATGCAGCTTGGGTCGTTTGGACAATGTTTATAACATTGTAATTTTGGACACACATCTCAGCAGCAGTCAAATAGCGGAACGATGAGAAGCGCTGACTGTCGCCTCGGCGGTCGAGTTTCAATCATGGCTTCGCACTAGAAATGGTATGGTTGCTGCTGGTCTAGCTGTACTGATGAGCTATGATAGAGTGAAACAGTAGTGTATGTGGATGTTTATATATATATATATATATATATATATATATATATATATATATATATACATATATATATATATATATATATATATATATATATATATATATATATATAGCTTCTAAACCTAGATATCCAGGCTAAATAGAGCACACACAAAGGAACCTGTCAACCAGAGGTCAAATAGGCCTTTGTCCGGTAAGTGCATGTTCATTGGCTGATAGGAAGGGTGCGGTGGATACTAGAAAGCTGATTGGCTAACTAAAATCTCAATAGAAGGTATGTATATAAAAACGACAGAATACCACAAAATTGGTGCATAAGCCTGAAGAGTCCTAGAGTGGATGAAACGCGGAATATTCAATGTAGCTTAATCGCCATATATATTTTATAACTTACTAACTAGCTCTACCTACGTATTGAGCACTTTTGAAGTAAATACTTAAAGTTTACGCATAAATTTATACTTTCGTATATTAATTTATGTGAGTAAATGAAGTAGTTATATATATATATATATATATATATATATATATATATATATATATATATATATATATATATATATATATATATATGGAGAGAGAAAGTAAAGAAATTAGACGAAGGAGATAAAAAGAAGAACGTAACACGAAAGAAGAAGAAGAAGAAGAAGAAGAAGAAGAAGAAGAAGAAGAAGAAGAAGAAGAAGAAGAAGAAAGAAAGAAACAAAGAATATTAAGAACGAACGAAGTGCATTGAATCATGTGAAAAAAAAACGGTAAATATAGAAAAAGAGGGGGAATAAAGAAGAGGAGGCAGACGAGGTGGGTGGCAACGAAGAGTATTGATCACAGAATGGGTATATATATATATATATATATATATATATATATATATATATATATATATAGAGAGAGAGAGAGAGAGAGAGAGAGAGAGAGAGAGAGAGAGAAAATAAGAAAAAAAAATATTCACCGGAGAAAGAGGATATGAAATAAAATTTAAAAAAAAAGAAAAATAGCAAATATAAAAGAACAAAGCAATCACAATAAATACTCAAACATACATTGCGAATTCAAAAGAATGGTTTCAATAAATATAACGAATATAATAGTAAAAGTCAAAGTCAGATAAAATCCAAAATCGTTTCCGAAGAGAATGAAATGAAAATGATGGTGATTTTAGTTTCGCATTAGAAGCGAAAATACCAACGTTACCAAGGTTACCAACGTGCGGTAGAAGACTCGGAAAATAATGAAACCAAAACGATGTCGTGTTTACCTCATATACGCAATGGTAAACTTCAAACTAATATAAATACCAATGTTTATATATAGATAATTTAATCCCAACCGAATAAAAAAGCTCAATACACAATAGAGAGTAGAGCTTATTATAAGAGAAAGAAAATGAAAACTGTAAGTTGAAATTTACGATCAAAATTTATTGTTCGGCTGAATACTCCAAAAGACAATTTACAAAGTTCTTATTCCGCGGAGTTTCAACGAATGCTATTCTTACTATTCTTTTCTTTATGTCCTCTGATGAGAAGAATAATATGAATAGCATTCTTTGAAATTCCGCGGAATAAGGACTTTGTAAATTGTTTTTTGGAGTATTCAGTTGAATAATAAAATTTGATTGTGAAGTTTAACTTACAGTTTTAATTTTCTTTCTCATATATATATATATATATATATATATATATATATATATATATATATATATATATATATATACACCAACAACGCAAGGACCACACACGATCTTCATATCTGTTTTTACTGTCGCGGGTCAAGTCTTAAGCTGACCACCTTGGCGCTTCTTCTATCTAGTGCGTGCATTGGGCGCTACCAATTGACAGATAAACTCATTCCCCCAGCCGGTGCAGCTGCAGCACGTGACCGGACGACCGGAGTTTCCTTTTCAGCCAAGTTTTCTCCAGGCCAAATATATAACAAATAAATTTTAAAAGTTTATATTTCTAATCGTTTATTCCTTTAAGTAAGCTAACATGCACAATTCTTGACAGCACCTGTTTCGTAGCGCAAAATCATTCATTTAATTATTATATCAATCAATGAATTTATTTCGACCTTAACCCATCGGAAGAAAAAGCAATTAACAATTTAAAATTTGGAATATAGACTTTTGTCATTTATTTGTTATATGCTCTGAAGTTGCATCAAGCTTAATAAATTAAAGGATTGGTATGAATAAAAAATGAAATATAAGTGAAGAAAATATTTTCATATATATATATATATATATATATATATATATATATATATATATATATATATATATATAGGAATTCGATGTCTACCATCTCTTCACATGAGGAAATATTAGCAAATGGTTATAATTGTTTACACCTTATTTGCTAAAGTCAGTGAGACATGGAAAATCACAATTAAAAATTGAATGAGTAATTAAAAGTCATAGAGGAAGGGAAGTTAAAGAAAAGGATATAAAAGTTAACATCCAAATTGCATGGTAAAATCCATACCAGCAGATTGTTGGATAATTTTAATCTGAAGTATATATATATATATATATATATATATATATATATATATATATATATATATATATATATATATATATATATATATATACGAGCAAACAGTTAATAAAACATGTTAAAAAAACACTTTGAAATGAGTTAAAACATATTTAATCTGAAAAGGAAACACTAGATAAGTGGATAGTCCTTAATCTGCGGAGTTTCGAAGAAATACTTTCCTTCTCATCAGAGGGTAGGAATTAGCAAAATGCAGGGTCTGATTTTGCATGCAAAAGTATTTGATGAAACAACAAATAAGTCAAAGATCTTACTTGATAACAAAAAAGTGAAGCAGAGGGAATATGGTAAAGAAAAAGGTGATTACACATGAATGGATAGTCTGGTGGAAGATAAATAATCCAGTGACGGTAAAATCCAAATATACAACTTCAATATATATATATATATATATATATATATATATATATATATATATATATATATATATATATATATATATATTCGGTGTAGAAAGTGGCGATTACCGCTGGTTGAAAGATTCGAACCTCTGAATGAAACCCCCTTTGACTCCATTAATTATTATAAATAAATATTTTTATTCCTACGGACAGTAGTGTTTCATGCTTTCGCAAACATCAGTGCAGGAAGTGACGATTGCCACTGATTGAGGGATCTGATCCCCGCAACGAAGCCACCTTTGAGTCCCCTAGCCCAGCGTCAACAACCACTGAATGAAGGGAAATTTTAACAACTTTTCCCCAGGCGGTGCTCAATTTTTAAGAACTCATATATTCCATGTTTTCATAGCAACCGTTTCGTTACGTAGCACCAATCTGTTATTTTTATGTCAATACTGAATTTATTCATCGCTGATTCCTCAGAAAGCAAGAATTTATTTTCCTTATGAAGAAAAAAAAATTGGACACGACATTTACCAAGCTGAAAAAAAAATTGTGTTTAACAAAAAATAACATTGCGTACTCCCTAATTGCCGCAATTTTTGAATTTCTCTCTCTCTCTCTCTCTCTCTCTCTCTCTCTCTCTCTCTCTCTCTCTCTCTCTCTCATATATATACTAGTAGGAAGACACGATGTTGCCCGGATTGAATAATGCTCAACGAATGTTTCACACTCCCATATTTTTATTGTCATCGAAATCGGTGAAATCGACCATTTTTCAATCAAATCGATTGATTGGCTGCTCTAGGTAGGGACACATCGTAGTGCATCAAAAAGAAAGCTTAACATACATCATAGAGTGATTCAGTCCACAGTATATTGTACACTACATTGTACTGTAGAGAAGATATTGTTGATTTTATATAATTATTTTTATAAACAATGGCTTTAATTAAAGTTTAAAATGTAAAAATCAAGTACCATGGTTCAATTGTGCTCTAAACAGAAACATTTATTTCGAACGCGCCTCTGTCATATCTAAGGAGCTACTATTGATTTTATATGTCGGCCCTTTCAGCTTGTGTGGTAATGAACTTTTCAAATGCACTTATGATGTTCGGCTGTGTATTAACTCTGGTCAACATCGCCTTTTCCTTCTTTCATTGGATTATTTTGACTATCGATACTTATCGAAGACATTCCGATAGAAACCCTATCTAAGAATACGGGCAGGAACATGAAGTACATTCGTGAAAAATTTAATAAAAATTGCCCCGTCCGTTTTCGAGTCTATAGGAAACGAAGCCAGACACACAAAGTTCCATTATATATATATATATATATATATATATATATATATATATATATATACATATATAAATATATATATATATTAATATTATAAATATATATATATATATATTAATATATATATATATATATATTTATATATATATATATAGTCATCCACACACAGTACTGTTTCACAGAAAGATTAATAAATATTAGAAAGAGGGTGAATTAACATTGGTGGCAAGACAATTATATAGCTAAGTAGAAAATAGGTTCAGTTAATTACAATTTGCGGCTAATTACGCGAATCAAAATGTAAATTCAGACATAATTCAATCCCAGAACTAAACGATAGTCTAGCATGTATTTTGAGTCACCAAAGTATATCAGAAAAAAGCCTTATATATATATTAGATTAGATATGTATGCTAAAGCTGAGCCTATCAATATTTTTTGTGCTTAAGGGTTTTTTTGCTGATTCCATATATATATATATATATATATATATATATATATATATATATATATATATATATATATATAAAGCAATGGGTGCTCGGCATTGCCCGGGTGTTTGGAGGTGTATGCTGATCAAAAAAAAAAAACGGTAATTTTTTTTAACTTTGACCCCTATTATGACCCCTGTATATTTATTGTTTTGGGCTAAAATCAAGTTATTAAGTTTGATCCATGTCTAAGGAACGAATATCTAAAATGTCAAGTCTTTAGACCCGAAATTGTCGGAGGAGTTTGGTAGAGTTCTCAAAGGTTAAATCGTTGAACTTTGACCCCTTAAAAGCCAAATTTCTGGCCGAAAACGGATTACAAAGATTTTCCCAAAATCTCAGTACCCTGTATATCCAATTTCGAGTCTGTAGACTAAAAATTGACGGAGCTATTGTGTAGGGAAATGTAAACAGATACACACACACGCACAGCAGACACACACACAGACACGTTCGTATATATATATATATTGTTCCAGGTTAAAAATATCTAAAAGTAAAAACATTTGAATTTCAACGAAATTGTTGATAGTGCTCAATAAAAAGAGCAGGAAATAATTTTATCCAACTGTATAACAAAAATACTATAAGTCGCGATAGTAAATTTAGGTTACAATCTAAAAAGATTTCACCGGGCAACAGAAGCTGCCAATCTTTATAAAGGCGGGTCTTTAAATGAAAAGAAAAATAGAAATAAAAAATTTGGAGTTTTTTTAAAGATTAATAATTGCTACAGTGTGCATTTGGACACGTGTGTTGAGATTGCTGGAAGAAAAGGAGAAGGTGGTTTAATCAGAAGCTACTAGACTCAGTGAGAGGAGGTAGAATATATATATATATATATATATATATAATCTCTCACATTCTGAAAATAATATATATATATATATATACATATATATATATATATATATATACACACACATATATATAATATATATATATATATATATAATATATATATAATTTACAGAATGTGAGAGATCATATATAATTATTTCCACAGCCAAACAATGTCACAGCCCACAAAAGCCATGACAGCCAACGAACCGAAAGTCCAAGACTCGAGGGCGATACTCACGTTTTGGAGTTCCGTTTCGTTGGCTGTCATATCACTTGTGGGCTGCGACGTTCTTTGGCTGTTAAAATTTTATATATATATATATGACTTTTCTGTTATTTTGGCGGTCGGGTTTCGATCCTGGCTTGAGGCAGTTGCCGGTCTAGCCGCACTGATGAACTGAGAAATATCGAAGCAGTACTGTATGTAGATGACTATAATGCTCCCTATCTTGGGTTGAGCATATCGGGAAGTGATATACAAATTGCCATTAGCGTATTAAGCGACGCGCTGTGTGTAAACAAATCGAGCGGAGACATTGGGACGATGTCCTAACATCGTTACTTCATTACCCACACAGCAGCAACCTAGAGCGTAATGGTGAGAACCTATGACTGTCATTTGGGCGGTCGGGTTTCGATCCTGGCTTGAAACAGTTGACTGTCTAGCCGCACTGATGAGCTGTGAAACAGCGAAACAATACTGTATGTGGATACTGTATATATATATATATATATATATATATATATATATATATATATATATATATAGAGAGAGAGAGAGAGAGAGAGAGAGAGAGAGAGAGAGAGAGAGGGAGAGAGAGAGATCCATTATGTCATGCTAAGGCTCCCTAGTGAGAGAACTACCGGACGAAACCATCTCAAGTTTTAAAGGCAATTACGAAAGTAAATTTCAAATTAGACAACGCTCCTCTTTCACTCTATTTCCATAATGAGACCTTTTGTTTCTTTCTATACAGATTGATAAGTTTTTTTTCTTTATTATCAAAATTTCCAGTTTAAGAGTTTTCTTTTTTATTCCGTTTCCAAACTTACTGTATACACTGGCGAAGCATAGATTTTCTATCATTTTCTTACGGAGGGTGGTCATATGTATATAAATATTATAATTATTATTAACTAGCAGTTCAAGCCGACTTTGCTCAGACCCTATGAACTGTCTATAACTTTTTGTGCATATGTATAAATATACATACATATATATACATATATATATACATATATACATACATATATACATACATACATATATATGCATATATATACATTTATATATATATACATATATATATATGCATATATACATATATGTATACATATATATATGCATATATATATACATATATATACATATATATGCATATATATATACATTATATATATACATATATATATACATTATATATATATTATATATATATACTATATATATACATTATATATACTATATATATACATTATATATATATACATTATATATATATATACATTATATATATATACATTATATATATATATACATTATATATATATATATATATACATTATATATATATACATTATATATATATATATATATACATTATATATATATACATTATATATATATATATATACATTATATATATATATATATATATATATATATATATATATATATATATATATATATTAAAAAGTTTGACTCCGATCCAGGTAACCTATATCTAAAATTTCAAGTGTTTAAGCCCAAGATTGGCGGAGGAGTTTGGTAGAGTCTGCAATGATCAACTATTTCAACTTTAACTTCTTAGAAGCCAAATTTTCGCCAAAAGATCTGATTAAAAAGCTTGCTGCGTGTTTGAATATCGTTTATGTAAAATTTAAAATGTTTACACCCAGAATTGGCTAGAGACCGAAAAGGTCAAATTTTTTAACTCTGACCTCTTGGCAGCCAAAATTTCGGCCAACAACCGATTAAAAAGCTTGGCCTATGTCTCAGTACATTTCATGTAAAATTTCAAACGTTTAGATTAAAAATTGACTGAGTAATTTAATAGCGACCGAAGCGGTTAATTTTTTGTTTAACTTTGACCCCAATTTTGATCCCTTAACATTTATTTGTTGGGGATCAAAGCAAATTAAAACGTTTGACCCATCTCCAAGTAAACTACATCTTAAATTTCAAGTGTTAAGACCCAAAATTGGCGGAGGAGTTTGGTAGAGTTTTCAAAGGTCAAATTGTCGAACTTTGATCCCCTGACTGCAAAATTCCCGTCGAAAACTGATTAAAAAGATATTCCCAAATCTCAATACCTCTTATATGCAATCTTGAGTCTCTAGAGTGAAATTGACAGAGTAGTTTGGTAGGGAAATCTACACACACACAATTTCACTTTTATAGATATGTATACTTGCTTTTACTCACAAGATTTTTTATCGTTTCTATTAATGCGTATTCGCTCACACACAGATAAACACACTATAAGTCTTTTTCTCTCTCTCCATTAATACCTACTTTAGCATTTTCTCCCGTCCCCTCTTTTCCAATGAGCCAGTTTTGTTACAAATCTTAAGGGCAATACAGTTCTAATACTGATAGGAAAAGAAGACGCACTTTAACGCGTGTATAAGAACAGACGGAAAACAACGCGCGTGCGTGAAAAAAGACAACGCGCGTCCCTGAATAGCGCATTGCGCGTGTGTTCGCGCACGGGCCTTCGAACACTCGTACAAAACACACACACACACACACACACACACACACACACACACACACACACATACACACACACACACACGACAGACACTCATGTATTTAAATTGATGGTGTATTCTACACAAAATTAATTAGTAAGTTCGTATCACCCTATTCCGTCTCTATGTTCATCAGGATATATATATATATATATATATATATATATATATATATATATATATATATATATATATTGTTTTTAAAATATAATTATCCACTGACATGTGTTTCATCGTCTACGACTCATCAGAGTGGCTGCACTGATGAGCTTTGATACAGTGAAACAGTAATGTATACGGATAACTATATATATATATATATATATATATATATATATATATATATATATATATATATATATATAATGCTAGCCTGATGGTTCCATATGGAAATGAAAGGCAGAAGCTCCTGTGCAGCTTGTCATATATATATATTTTCACCAGTTACTGCCTCCTTGCGAATTTAGAACTTTTGAAGTAAGCACTGAAAATTTAAATATAAAATATATCTCCCCATAACATTTTGTCTGAAGCTATGAAATAATTATAATGAAATGTTAGGTATGAGTGAATAAGCATATTTTTCATATATATATATATATATATATATATATATATATATATATATATATATAATTCACAAATTTGTTACTCATTGTAGTAATGACCAGGCTCAACGTTGCTTAACTTTTACGGTGATCTGACGGGAACCGGTGTTTCAATGTGATTATTCTATATATATATATATATATATATATATATATATATATATATATATATATATAAAACTACTTAATTTACTCACATAAAATTAATATACCTAAGTATAGATTTACGCGTAAACTTTAAGTGTTGCTTAATCGCCATATACATTTTATAACTTACTATATATATATATATATATATATATATATATATATATATATATATATATATATATATATATATATATATATATATGAATAAAAAATCAATACGAAAAATATATAAATGTTTATATCTTCCTGTATTTATTTCCTATGTGTTGACGTGTAGGAATACAAAAAGTATTTTGAAAAAAAAAAACAAGAACGTTTCCTTCAAAAGCACATAATTTTCGACCGATCCTTCGATCTTCCTCCATGTGAATATATATATATATATATATATATATATATATATATATATATATATACAGAGAGAGAGAGAGAGAGAGAGAGAGAGAGAGAGAGAGAGAGAGAGAGGAGTCAGACAAACAGAGACACAGGCAGAGATGGTGGGAGGGAGTGATTCAATCAAATGTTACTAAATAACATTATTTTTTTTTTTTGATTAATGAAAATTATCTGAATTGTTGTCATTTTTCAAATAGTCGATTTAGTAATACTGTTGAATAAGTTCCGTGGGATTTTTGTTTCATATTTTTTTTGTTTTTATTTCAGGAGCAATTTCGGCGGGAGTCTTTTTCTTTCTTTTTTCTTTTCTTTTTTTTTTTTTTTTGACATTTTATTATTATTTTTTTTTTATATAGCTGGAGGTGACTTGTAAATAGAATCGAAAATACCCGCGAGAAAAAAAAATGGATTTAACACCAATTTGATCAAAACACAATATTTCAAGCGGACCTCCGCTCTTAGTCACAAAAAAGTATCGAAAAAAGTAAAATATATATCGAAAAATATAAAGCATAACAATAAAAAATATTAAATACAAAACGTAACATCGTTTTCATGCTTCAAAAAACCTTCATAACCTTTAAATCACTATCCTAGACGCATACGTGGACTTTTAACATTATATATATATATATATATATATATATATATATATATATATATATATATATATCACTCTCTTATATACGAGGTACCCTAATACCCCCTAATTATTCCCTTGGCTAGATAACGCAATGAAATATTTGTAACCTAGCCCCTAGCTATTGTTCTGATGAGAAGCATTAGGCGTAGAAATACCTCGGTAAGGGGATATAAACCTCCTCCCCCAATTGATTGTAGTTAATTATTTTGAAACAATATATATCTGTGTGTGTGTGTGTGTGTGTGTGTGTGTGTGTGTGTGTGTGTGTTAGTGTGTGTGTGTGTGTGTGTGTGTGTGTGTAGAATTACAGCAAAGGTAAATGCCCGCTAGATAACTAGATGATGAACCTTGGAGTATTTTACTCCTAGGCTGTTACGCTTGCCTCGAAAGTAGCAGAAAAGTTGAAATACTTTTACTTTTATATCATCGACTGCCGAGAGAACGCGATTCTTTTTCGTAGAACTATGCCATACGCTAAGTGGCGCATATATGTGCGCGCGCGCGTGTGTGTGTGTGTGTGTTAGCGTAGAATAAAATAATGAAAACGTTTTTTAATGGCAATCTCTGCAGACACCGCATGAAGCCACTTGATGTCATGAGCTGAAAACCAAATTACAATGTCAAGATCACAAACTAGCCAATGATAATAGTTAGATGGACAAATTTCGGTCTCGAAAACAGCAATGTTTCCTCCTTTGTCAGAAACCTCGCTCATGGAATATGAGAACTAAGGGACAAAATAAGTAAAGCAAACATTACTATATGTTTGGAGTGGGCCTCGACTAGAAGGCAACGGAAAGTTTTTGAATGTTCTTGAAGCTTACTGTCACTCATATTCCAGGGAAATAAAATAAGTTAATGAAGTAAACAAGTGTACTACTACACACATATAATTAGTTTGAAATATGAACATGTGCGCGAACATTCAAAATGCCGATAAGATGTGTCTAGATGTATCGTAATCGTATTTTACTTAATACGTGTGTGTGTGTGTGCATGAGCGCGCGCCGCGCGTACGCCGCGCGTGCGCGTGTGCGTGTGCGTGTGCCTGCGTGTGTGTGTGTGTGTGTGTGTGTGTGTGTGTGTGTGTGTGTGTGTGTGTGTGTGTGGATGTGTACGTGTGTGTTCAAGCTTTTTGTGCGCGTGTGTCCGTTGCAATCCAACGTAACATGTCGCACTTGCCGGACGTCGAGAAATACGTGCAAAAGTACCGCTATTGTGTCCGTGTGTTCGCTCCGTCTCCAAACATATTAGAAAGCTTAAGAGCTAACGAAACCGCCTTACTTTTGTGCTAGGAACAAAGTGTAGTGTCCGTTAGCGGAGGAGAAATCTTTCAAGACCGAGTAAAGTTTGTGATTTTGTTACAATCTAGATTGCGTCTTTTTCGATGAGCCGGGTTTTGTTAACATTAAAAAACCGGCATTGTTTTTAACTCGAGGGGAGGCAATTAGGTACAGTTAGGTGAATAATTTAGTCTCACACTTATTAAAAATAATACATAAAAAAAACTTTATGATGTACGTACTCGTCACGGAACAAACTTGTCATATTCGAAAAATCACGTAAACTGATCATGTAGTTGTTTTTTAAGCCAGAAAATCAAATTTTATGACTCAGTAATACGTAGGATTTTTGGTCGGCGATGTTTTTTCATCTATTGCATAAATAAGGGGAAGACAACTTAATTCGAACTATCGAGATAAAAATTACCCTTATAATGAATGCATTTAGTAGTAATATTGTATTTTTTTATTTTGTTTTAATTAAAAAAAAATTACGTGATTTTTCGAAGATGACATCTCCGTTTCATGACGTGTATGTGTATAATAACGATTTTTCTATATATTTTTTAAGTTTAGATCTAAACAAGTACAAGCAATTAATTAAAAAAAAAAAAAACAACTTTTAACCACTCCCCTAATCACAGAAATAAAATTTCGGACCTTTCAACTCTCGCATCATTTCTCGGTGGTTTCCCCAGGAATATGAGTGACAAAAAAACCGCTTGAAAATTCCAATACTTTCTAATGCCTTCAAGTCAATATTTAATCCAAACAGGTAATGTTTAAAGGTTGCGGCCATGGGAGAACGCGGGAAAAACAATTCTGCTTCTGCATTAAAAATGCTTGGTGCTTCTTCTGAATGAGTACAAAAATCGAAAGCCGTAAAATTAGAAACTAACATTATCTACTTATCATGCCGCAAATCTAGCGGGGAGACCCAACGTTGCCCGGAATTGAACGAATGTTTCACCCGCTCATATTTTTATTGTCTTCAAAATCGGTGAAATCGCACATTCCTCAATCAAATCGATTGCTTGCTCTAGTTGGGGACCTGCAGTGGTTCACTAGGAGGAAGCTTAACGCGTCTTCGACACAGTGACTTAGTCCACAATACACTGTAGTCTATATTGCACTGTAGAGAACCTAATGTTGATTTTATAAAATATTTTTATAAGTAGTTTAAAAAAAAAAGTCCAGTATCATGATTCACTTGTGATTTAAACAGAAATATTTATTTCCAACGCGCCCTTGTCATATCAAAGAAACAACTATTGATTTTATCTGTCCGGCCTTTCTGCTTGTGCGATAATAAAATTTCTCAAATGCACTTGTGATGTAAGGCTACATAAGCCGTTAACTTTAGTCAAAATCGCCTGTTCCTTCTTGCATCGGATTTTTTTCAACTATCGATTTTCGAGACTTATCGAAGGCATTCCGATAGAAAGCCTATCTAGGAACACTATTAGGCATATAAAGTGTGTGAAATTTTTTTAAAAAATGTGCCCAGCCGTTTAGAAGTCCATAGAGACTGCATTCACACACACAAAGTTCTTTTTATATCATAGTAGAAAAAGATTACTGCATTATTACATAAAACATGTACTTTCACGATTTTACGATCTATTGACCGCCATCCATTATTTGGGATGAGTGGGAAGGTGACAAGACAAACTGCAGTCACCTTCCGTTGTTTATTATGCTTATTATTCAAGTATAACTTGCAATTTGCTTCGAAAACTATTTTCATTAAATACGTTATAATTTTTCGTTATTTTTGGATATTTCACTAATTTCGAATTACGTTGATAGCATTTGTTTAAATTGAAATTCAATATTTCGATTTTCGATTTTCTTACTTATTCCGAAGAAGCACCAAATGGTTTTATGTTGTTTTCGTTACATATCATTTAATGAGGAATCGTTTTCATTTAAAATCCACTTAGTATCACGCATGTAAAATTGAAAATAAAACACAATTAAAAAGTGTCAATTCTATGTGAATAAGCCAAATCAACACATGATGGGGACCGAATTTTACCTGATGTCGTGTGATTTCGTTTTTTTTTTTTGTTTGTTTTTTTTCACACAATGTTGACACTTTTAGAGCGTGTGTTTATTCCTCTCAATTTTAGCTGCATAATACTAACTGGATTTTAATTGGAAATAAATCATAAGTTAATAATTTCAAATACAACATAAAACCTTTTTTTTTAATAAGGCTTAAACAAATATCTCCCGCTTTCTTCCATGGCCGTGATTTTTAAACATTACCCCCAAACATATAGTCATCCACGGACAGACTTTTTGTTTTATCACAGTTCTCCATTGTGGCTAGACGAGGAAGTGCTTCAAGATGTGATTAAAACCAAAACAACTACCTTTTAAGATTTTTTAAAAGCTCACAATGAAAACAGAAACATATGCTTAAAAACAATAATCATTTTTGCTAGTTCCTTACATCAAGTAGCTTGATGCCTTGTCCGGAGTAATTTTCAGTTCAATGATTAAGATTTTCTTTCAGTGTTTTATAAAGTGTTTAATTTATATTTGAATTTTTCGGACCACTATTCTTATTTTGGAATTTAGTCTCATAACGTTTCAATCAATGTAAACCCCGACCTTCTTCATGTGCGTTTTGTCGAACTCGGGGATCTTTCTGTCGAGGTCGGGAATCTGTACGGAATTTAGAACGGAAACCTTATAGCATGCTTTCGTTCTGTCAGCCATGACTGCCTAGAAATTTTGATTTGTAATTCTGTCCTTAGTATCGCCCGTACTGAGTATTGAATCTTTAAGCTTGAGAAGACTGCCACTTTAAACTCATTATACTTAGCACTTTTATCGTTTACACCATGAGTCTTGTTGAAAGTACTCAATATTATTCTATAAGCTAGCAAGGCTACCTGGAACTGCCTGGGATCCCAATTTCCGTAAATTATGTAGCTTACAAAAACAAAGAAGATTTTTTTTTCATTGACGTAAGCATTGTGTAAATTTGGATTGGAATTTGTAAGAGGCCATGATTTAAAAAATTTAATGGACATGTGTTTATTATTATTAATTTTTCTTTTTAATCTGCGTTGTATTAGACTCTTAAATTTACAAATTCCAATTCAAATTCACACAACGTTTACATTGAAGAAAAGAAATGATCTAATTCATTTCACGCGAACCACGTGACATCCTGGAACATTTGAAAAGAAAAACACATTTTAAGACCGCGTGGACTTTTCTAATGACAACATGCGACAAGGAAGAAAAGGGGGGGGAACACACACACACACACACACACACACACACACACACACACACACAAACAAACGGATTCGATATCTAACGAAAACTTATATCGTCGAAATTGAGATGATTTTAAATTTTTAAATGAATAAATGTTTACGTAAAAAAAGTACGTTATAATGATCCTCCCGTCGATGGCGACATATGAGATCCGCCACAACAACTAAGTTGTTCGGAAATGCATACAGATGATTTGTTTTATAGTGGTGAAGGCTTTGTGCGGAACCAACCATACTTTTTGGTACAACTGTTAATCATTGAAAACCTGCTACAGGACACAGGACTGGAAAATGTTCGGGACCTGCGAACTGTCATGCGAGATCGAGAGAACTGGAGAAGTCGTGTAGATTCAGTGGTGAAGCGCCTTGAAAGACGATGGAGATGATGAGATGAGATGTTGATCTCAGTTGGTGCAATGGCTGCCACAAGACATAGCATACAGTAGATCTCAAGTTTTGCATAGTTTTCCTGCTCCAAGATACATGCCTCAACGAAGACTGAAAGTGCATCTCTCCTAGTGGATAAAACGTGTAACCAGATATCAACCTGGAAATTTCTACGTCCAAGCGCTGACTTTAAACGTTTTATCGTTGTATCGGCTTCTTAACTAACAAATACCAAAAATTAAATCAATCCAAATAATAATCTGTTTACACGTATGGTTATATAGTTACATTAGTGTACACGGCGTTTCCTCGTCGTAAAATACGTTTAAATACGATATTTCAATTCATACAGATTTCGTATTTATTATTATTGTATCGATTCTTTATCTATTATTATATATTATATTGTACTCAATATATATAGCAGTGATTTCAAAAGTGTTTCTTGAAAAATGGCTTGAGTGCCATCAGCTAAAATCGAAATCAAAACATACAGCCCTCCAACCTCAGTCGTTACTGTTAGCGCTATTGTCAGATATAAGAAATAGGTAAAAATGAACCAACTTTTATGCATAAATGTTTACTTGCACATGCGTACAAAAGGCCTTTAAGGCGACTCATGCCTTGCATTTTAAAAAAAATTTGTATCCCTTAGCAGCTATTTTTACCGGTTACAAAAAGAATAAAAACGTCCCGGGAAAATGCCATCAGCTGACTCGCTTCTCTGAGAGCTTACGCTTCGGAAAATATGCACTTTTTAAAAAATGACAGACAGTGAGTTTTATATATAAGATAATAATTCCTTCGGTTAAATCAGTTATTTCGTCGTCACTCCTTTTGCCAGTCATGTAAATTGTTTTGAGCGAAATAGGCTTTGGTACTCATTCGAAACAACTTATTTCTTACATAAAGCATCTTCTTTAAAAACAAAATATTATTTTTCTCTCCCTGCTGAACAGTGTACTAATGCTAATTAAGAAATTCTCTGCAAACTCGTTCTATTGTAGATATTTATGACAGTGGAAGCTAGAGCTTGATAAATCCAAAGCCTCTGGCAATAAAGAGCTTCACACAAAAATTAAATCCTATGGTGTTTCTGGACGAATACTTAGCGTAATAAGATCATTCCCAGAGAAGACAAAGACCAGGTTGTTCCCGATAACCGTACGTCTAAACGGCATGATATAAACGCAGGTGCGCCCCAGTAGTCGATTAATGGATCTTTATTATTTCTGATATTCACAAATGACTGATGAAATTGTGACCGAGATGGGTATATTTGTTGTTGACACTACACTCTATAATAGACATGATGGAAAAACGAATGTATACATATCCAAAGCAATGACAGAAACACTAAAAAACGAGTAGTGAAATGGGATTTCAAATGGATGGCAACATTTAATGCTACTAAGACTAAGCGGCTTTCCTTTAGCAACGACAAAAACGCCTTCTCAACCACTGATTGCCATGAAAAATAACACCCTACATGAGAGCACATCTTTCTTTCTACCTAACTGGATAAATTTTTAGTGTCTTTATTTCATGTAAAATGTTTAATCTGCCTGAAAAACATGCAGTATTTATCGATATATTTGAAAAAGACAAATTGCTGCGAGCTCGCTGTTGGATACGTTAAGTTTGGGAAAATGAGTTCAAACTAAAAAACTATACAAAGTTCTTTTTATCTACCAAAGAAACTCACGCAATATATGTTACCGTGCATAGGGTAAAATATATTCGGTGGGTTTCTAACAGTATTTTATATATTTTTTTTTTTTTTAGTTTCCTAAACTTAACCCATCCAACAGCGAGCTAGCCCCCATTTGTCTTTTTTAAAAATATCGATAAACACTGCATCTTTTTCGACCCGATTAAACATTTTACATCAAATAAAAACACTAAAAAATTATCCAGTTAGGTAGAAAAGTAACTTATCTTGCCTTTGATAACATTTATTTGTTCTATATTTGTTTTCGAATCTATGTGTACAATAAAATAAACCCCAAATTTCTAACCTTAAAACATGTTACATTCCACTTCGTCTGAACGTTTCATTGATCGACCATCGATATTGTGAATAAATTTCTTGTTCACTTTTTTACGCTTCCATTTTTTTTTTTTTATTATTATGTTGATTTTGACTGGTCAGCGTTTCGGGCTAACAAAATAAATAAAAGACCCCCACTCCTCTCCCTCACTGCCTAAACAAACAAACAAACAAACAAACAAACAAGCAACAACACGGGCGTCGTGCTGTGGTGTAACTGATTTAGCAACAACAAACAATTTAAAAAAAAAAAACCCAAAAAACTCGTAACAAAATCGGTAACTGCATCGCTGTTGCGGGGACGGGGTTGTTCGGTTGAACCATTTTACAGAACTTTGGAAAGACTTCATTTTTTTTTTTTTTTTTTTTTTGAACGAAAAGGAAAAATTAAGTTTTAATTTTTTCCAAAGATTGGTTTAATTCCACCCCTATCTATCTATCTATCTATCTATCTATCTATCTATCTATCTATCTATCTGTCTGTTTTTCGCTCACGCGCGTCTTCTTTCTCTCTCTCTGTTTTTATTTTTTGCGCCTTCTCTCTTTCTCTCTCTCTCTCTCTCTTTCGCGTCGTGTATCTCTCTCTGTGTTTCTTTCTCTCTCACGTCTTCTCTCTCAGTCTTCTGTGTGTGTGTGTGTGTGTGTGTGTGTGTGTGTGTGTTTCTTGATCATGGGCGTTTTCTTTCTCTTTTCGCGTTTTTTTTTTCGCGCCTCTCTCTCTCTCTCTCTTTCTCTCTCTCTCTCTCTCTCCACGTTTCTCTCGCGCGCGTCTTCTGTCTTTCTCTCTCTGTTTCTCTTTATATCTATTGTCTTCTGCTGTCTGTCCAGTTTCTTTCTTTCTCTCTCTCCCACTCTCTCTCTCTCTCTCTCTCACACGCACCCCCACACACGCCAATCTCTATTTACACAAACTTTTTCATATATGTTCATATATTAGTAGAGACGGAATTTATAAATACACTAATTATAACTTTTGGAACACATCTAATAGACGTAAGGGGTTCAAACGTGGGTTATCTTTAGCTAAATTTACTTTTATACAAAAACTGCGAAGGCGGGTTGGAATACCTTCTTGAAAATTTATCTTCAGATTTGAACAACAGACATTAGCAATTGATTAATAAATATTCTAAAAATGTCAGTTTCATTGCGACATTTTATACTGTTTTAGAAGTTCGGATATATCAGATATGTTTTGAATTTGTTGCATCGTCATGAAAAACTATTAAACAAGATTCTCTAATTTTTACTTAGAAACATTGGTAAAAATTGAAATACGGATTCTAGAAATGATGTTGAGTAGCATTTCATATTATTGATTGTAATATTCGTATGTTGGCAGAGAAGTGGTGCAAAACTATTCGCTTCCTAGAATTTATTGTATCTGCCTTAGAACGGATCTAGCACACACACACACACACACACACACACACACACACACACACACACACACACACACACACACACATATATGGTCAGTACTTTTTTCTTACATGCATGTTTGAACAGTGAAAATAATTCCTGTTTGTTTCTCTTGCGATCCGTTTTTAACAAATTTTTAATAAATTCTCCAAACGTAATGTTTTAATTCATCACTCGCCTGAAGATAACTCATGGAAGTCGAAAACGTTAGCGACTATGGCAAATTCGTTTTTACACTCGAAGAGAACGTTCGAACATTGGCAAAATGGAAAAAAAAACCCGGATCGCAAGAGAAATAAACAGGAATTATCCCTGCATATATATATATATATATATATATATATATATATATATATATATATATATAATAAAATAATTACGTTATAAAAAAAGTAAATATCAAAGCAAAACTTATAAAGATAAGAAAAGGTCAACACTATGAAGGGGAACAAGAACAATAATATTAAATGTACGATGAGGAATAAAAGTTAGAGCTAACTTTATTATCCCATTAGAATAATTAGGAAAGTTAAATGGAAAATTTAAGAAAAATCTGTTTAAGTCATGGCATTACGAAGCTAAAATCTTCTCATCAGAAGAGTAGAAGGACCAGAATTATAATAATATGTAAGTAATCTAATATATAAACGGCTATATGTCTATCTGTCTGTCTGTCTGTCTGTCTGTCGGTCGGTCTGTCAGTCTCCATATTTTCAAACTCTATATCCCCCGAAACTTAAAGGGGCTTCTAATGATTGGATTTTTACGGGCCGTTCTTCTATTGATCTTTAGATGGTTAAAATTGTTTTTAAAGGGTCAAAAATGGGTAAAAATTGAAAAAAAATCGTTAAACATTTTGTAGATTCATCTTAGTTTAATCAGTTGATATGCGTGTCATGTTGGTACAGTGGTAACGTTATCAGCTTTGAATGCTACAGTTTCGGTTTCGATTCTAGCTGATAGCATTTAAATACATTTTTTATTTACTTTTGAAAGAACGACTCTATAATAATATATACGAAATCTGGAGAAAGTATCATATTTAAGCGTAATTTACGCCGGGGCAAAGCCGGGTATCCCCCCCCCCCCTGCGCTAGTATTCAATAAAAATATAGGCCACTATGAAATAATTGGAATCATTAATGAAGAAAAAGAAATATAGGGAAAATAGAAGAGAAAGTGGAGAAAAAAAGGGACAGGATAAAACAGTAAATAGTGGTATCCTCTATTTTGTTTTTTCCTTTCTTTTGCATTTTGTATAATTCTGGCTCTCCTGATGATGATAAGCATTTAGCTTCGAAATGCCATTGCCTAAAGAGTTCTTTCTTAAATTTATCCTTAACTTTTCCATATTGTTCTGATAATATAATAAAGTTAAATATAACTTATATTATTCCTCACCTTTCATTATATATATATATATATATATATATATATATATATATATATATATATATATATATATATATATATATATATTTATTTATTTATTTACCAGTGGTGAAAAACCGGACCAGAGTGCTCAATGTGTAGTCAGAGCAGTATATAGGAAATTTATTACTGTGAGTCCAGAATGAGTTTACAAATTGTTTAAGCTAGAGGAAAATCCTCAAAGAGTCCATCTATGAATTCTGACGATGCTAGTTGGATTTTTTCCTCTCTTTGAGGATTTTCCTCTAGCTGAAACAATTTGTAAACTCATTCTGGACTCACAGTAATAAATTTCCTATATATATATATATATATATATATATATATATATATACTAGCAAAGTTCTGGCCATAATTTTTGACGTTGACCTTGAAAAATAGTGTGCACCATTCCTAGGTCGGAGACCATCATCATATCTGGTTTGGTCATGAGCGGTTCCGTCATGTTGGCTGTAGGAGAGTATATATACATAGGCTACGACCTTGACCTTGAAAAATGGTGTACACCATTCCTAAGTGAGCGACAATCACCATGCCAGGTTTGATCACGATCGCTCCAGTGGTGTGGGCTGTAGGAGAGATCTACACATAGACGCACGAACGCTACTACTTATATACACGCTCACACACACACACACATACATATATATATATATATATATATATATATATATATATATATATATATATATATATTATCTTATATTATATTATAATGTTATCAAACATTAAAAGTCATCTAGGAGTTCGTGACGGTACGGTTAACGTGCCGGACTGTGGTAAATATGGTCTGGAGTTCAATTCCTAGAAACAGTCAGGCTACGCTGACGAGAGGTAGTTACATTGAAACATGCGTGAACGTAGATTATTGTTTTAAAAGTAATAAAAATAAAAATAAAATGTTATATACATCCAAATAAATTATGGGAGACTTTTTAAATAAATAAAAATGAGCTTCGAGACGAAGCCACTATTTAACCGTATTTATCGTTAAAAAAAAACAACAACAAATCTCTCTCTCTCTCTCTCTCTATATATATATATATATATATATATATATATATATATATATATATATATATATATATATATCGTAATCTACAATCATGTGTTTCGCAGCTGTAACTTAACTGTTCTAGTATTCGAAACTCAGACCATATGTATTATAGTCGAGTGCGTTAAACATTACGCCACAACGTCCTAGATGACTTTACGTGTTATTTTTATCGTGTAAGTTTTGTGATATATATATATATATATATATATATATATATATATATATATACATATATATATAACTACTTCATTTACTCACATAAATTTAATATACGAAAGTATAGATTTATGCGTAAACTTTAAGTATTTACTTCAAAAGTGCTCAATACGTAGGTAGAGCTAGTTAGTAATTTATAAAATATATATGGCGATTAAGCTACACTGAATATTCTGCGTTTCATCCACTATATATTACTCTCTCTCTCTCTCTCTCTATATATATATTTAAATAAGGGAGTAGTCACCAACAATGTGTATTTTTTAACATTATTTTATTATTCCGTGTCTTGGTTTTTCATTGGGAATTATGTTTGGATCATTATAATAATGTTTTTAAGTCATTTCAAGACACGGAATAATAAAATAATGTTAAAAAATACACATTGTTGGTGACTACTCCCTTATTTAAATATACATCTTTCTTTCGTTGGAATTTCTTAACCCATTTTATATATATATATATATATATATATATATATATATATATATATATATATATATATATATATATATATATATATATAGTGTTCTCAAATAACCCATGTATTTTGAAATATAAATTAACGTGAAAGCAGATCGTTAATTTGGGAACAGCCTGATTAAACCGTTACTAAATTCTATGATAAGCGCGAAAATATGAGCCCTGGTCCGGCTGAAAGTTACGTCGGTCGGTTTATGATTGAGATATTTCCATATTTATTTCCATCGCCTCCAGTACGGAATGAAAAACTATCTGAGAAAAATAAGAAAATAAGAGTTGGCAACGCGGAACAGCCATGAAGCGATTCACGTTGAACTGGTGATTGTACTTTGGCGACGCTTACAATGCTTAAGAAATGTTCGATTGCACAGCTACCCCTCCTCCTCCCGCTAAAAATCAAATAATCGATAAAACATGGCGACAAGTTAAGGTGCGCACGACACACCAACGACTCCAAAAAATATACGCACGTGTCTTTGTGTTTTCGATAAAAGTATGATAGAAGATACACAATTTGAATGAGTTTTCTTTTTTTCTCTCTTATTTTCTATGATTCAATGAAGATTTCGGAGCAGGATTTGAACAGATTCAATCGCCCGACTCTTTTACATTGAAAGAAATAGCAAAACTAATATAACGAGACAATGATTAAAGCAAAACGCTTTGATAAAATTTCTCATAGATTTCTCTCATCTATATATCTAGATATCTATGTCTGTCTGTCTGTCTGTCTGTCTGTCTGTGTACATTTTCCTGCACACTAACTCTGTAAATTTTAAGTCTACAGACTTGAAATTTTATATAC
>NC_136510.1:104849446-104876946 GCF_053919585.1 Euprymna scolopes | reverse complement strand
GCTGACCAGATTACGTATGAGTGACGTGGTCAGGTTGGCTAGATCTGTGAGACTGAATTTGGGCTTTGAAGAAGACGGACGGCTTAATAGCTGTTCCCTCCCCTTCACTGGGGGTGGGGGACGCTGATGTGTTCAAAACAAGCAAGATTCACTTCCATATTCTGTGTCGACATCTGGAAGGTAAATAAAAAACTATAAAACCAATTCATCGTCTTGGAGTGATAAATCTTCGTCTAACAGGTACCAGTCTCCCTCCAAAAGAAGATGAATTCCAGATGGATCAACATCGACGACACATGAAGTAAGGTATGTCGAAGAAAATGCATGTAACACACACACACAACCGCATATGAAACTAGACGATCATACGCACACGGAATTCTTTTATGACACGCATAATCTCCTTTCATTCTAATAATAATCATTCCATGACAACAAATACAATTATGGTCCTCCCCTTTTATGTTATACACCAAACGTCAATTTGGTGCCCCTCTATGATAACCCTAGTGGTAACTTCAATGATAACTCTATGTAACAGAATGAACAGCGAACTGATGAAGACCACTAGACGAAATAGTTAAACGAGCTTGAACAAAAGATGCAAGTGATAAATCAGACAATTCTGAAGAAGACATGACATGATAATACGAATTAAAAAAAAACTGAGACTAGCAGCAGCATCTCTGTGAGATAGAAGGTGTAGAGATGAAGAAATAAATTACGTTGTTAGATGTCTCACACTAAATGTAAGGCTACCATATTTTCCGCAAATAAACTGTTGGTTAAAGGTTTGATGTTAACCGTTTGGTATAATTAAATCCTTGCAGTACATACAAGACTGAAACGAACTGTATCTATTTTGTGAAAATAGCGCCCCCCCCCTAGGAAGGTAGAATTTTTATACTAATTAGCGGAACCTGTAGAAATATCACAGCGGCATCTTTCATATGTAACACATTACCGCTGGGCATTCTGTGGACGTTCCCTTGAATGGTTTGATGCAGCGTGAATGGAGGCCCCGTGATATTATTGTATCCCTTTTGTTAAAACTGTAAAAGTATTTATCTAAGTAATCTGGTTTATGTAGTGTCAGAATATATCTGGTTATTACGGCTTATCTCCAATATCCGTCTGCCTGCTTCCCACCGGACTACAACTTGGATGTCTTCAAGTCCAATGTTAACAAATTCCTAATGAACCGCCCCCCTTAAGTAAACACTTCATCAAATCTCCACACTAACGTAATGTACTTGCAATAACCCTTATCCCTGAGTGGCTTCCGGGCCTTGATAAGTGGTGATCACTGTGAAAAAAAAAAAAAATATCCTTCTAAGTGTCTGTGAAATATTTCCATTGTATGGACGCTCGGCGTTAACGGAAACCCCACGTTATCATCGTATCATTTTTAGACAGACCAGATACTAGTACTACACGGGAGATCCTATTTATTTAAAAAGGAGGATAGACGGTAAGAGTATACTAGTACATTAAGTTAGCGTCACTATATACTAATTCAATGTTGTTACCTTCTATTCCTCTTTATGATGAATAGGATCTTCTGATCAAATAATTTATAATCAGGAAACCGTGACATACGTACGTACCTACGTTAAAGGTAGTACGGTATTAATATATAGATTATGATTCTTCATTTAACAAATTCAAAAGCGACATAAGTGATATTTTAAACTTAAGCATGATGGACTAAAAATATTATATTCCGAACATGCCTAACCTGGTTTATTTATTTATTTTTTTATTTTTTACCATGCAGCTTCGGTGATCGGTAGATACTATTTATTAACAACAAAAAAAAGGAAGATAGAAGGTGATAACTAGGGCTATGACAACAGCATATTCTTTTCATTGTTTTGACTCTCGAGTGTGTATCCGTTGATATCTTATATGTTTTTATATAGAGTGATGTGGTTTTTGATTGATTAACTGTGTCTAACTGTGTCGGATATATACTCGAGAGTCAAAACAACGAAAATAATATGCTGTTGTCACAGCCCTAGTGATAACATACTACAAATATTAAATTAGTATATAGATACGCTAATTGCATGTCCGTAGTATGTTATCATTTTCTATCCTTCTTTTTAATAAATAGGATCTCCCGATCGAATAGGTTATAATCTGAAACCCGTGACATACGTACGTTAAAGATACTACGGTATTGATATATATAGATTTATAAAACAAACGCATTCGCTGATCCTTTTTAAGGCGCAGTCAAGTAATTTGGACACTATATCCCGTAGTTATCTTCTCTTCGTGCTGACGGTGGGATCCAATTGGTTTCTCATGTATAGTTGAACCTCGGGATACGATGGTTCAGGGACACGAGTTTTCCAGGTTACTATATGAAATACGATGTTTTCCGGACCTTGATTACGGTGTCTGCCCCGACCTACGGTGTTATTTATAATGTTACTTGATTATATAAATATGTATTATATGCTAAACTGTATTTTATTACTAATTTTTACTGATGTATACCGAGGTATTTCCAAATGGTTAATGTTAGTTTAAGTCAAGAATCTTCAAAGTTTTCGAACGGGAGGAGAGCATATTTATGACATTTTTGAGCTACGCACGACAAAATAAAAATATATATATAACCTTGACGTGGTATATACCGCTTTGCTCATTAGTTTTGCTTTTTAGTAAAACTGGTTCACGGAACGGATTAAAAACTTTGGTGGGCTGAATCTGGCTCGCGGGCCTAAATTTGGAGACCCCTGGTTTAAGTCAACAAGTTTTAAATATTTAACGGTAAATAGTTGCGTTTCTCACTGACAAAGAAAGGGGTATCGTTTTTTCCTTTTAAACTCAACATGCTGTGGTAATTTTTGTTCACTGGGTGACGAAAAATAAGTTACTCTCTTATTGAAAAAAAAATAGTTTGATTATTTTTTTGTTTTTTTGTTTTTTTACGGCATCTCAACTTTTTTGGTTATTCATGCAAAATCCAATAATTTTGAAAAAAAAAAAAAAGATTTTGTGTTTCAAGTTGCTTTGTATCTTTAAATATTAATTCATAATTTTTGATTAGGTCGTTTTTAAACCAAAAAAAAAATTCTCTTTTTTTTTTTTTTTTTTTTGCTTTGGAGAACATGATAAATTTTTTCAAAGGCAAAAGGTGGAAAACAATAATGTAAATGTTTGGTGCATGTTAAGCTAGGAAGCCAGTATCTTTATTGTTGTGGTTGCAAGGTTGAACAATAATTAGTAAGGAAATACAATGAAGACGCAAACAACAAGATAACGCAATAATAAGTGTATTAAAGAAAAGGTATATTTACAATATGTACAAATGACGGTGTCGAGTCAGAGAGTCTTGGTGGGAGGACATGTACGCTCTTCGGCGTCACTTCCGGTGGCATTTGAGTAAGACACACCAAGGCCAACCTAGGCTTGCCATTTATAGTGTTATGTTATTCGCATATGCAAATAAGTGGTTGCCACCAGAACATTTATACAGGGTAGTGGACGAGAAAGAAGAATAGAGGCAGAGGTACGATTGTTGTTTTTATTTTGGGTTTAGGACAACATGATTAAGCTAAGTAAAACAAACACAAAAATAATTTGCAATGCATTTGAATCAGGAAGCCGATATGTTCAGACAGCCTAATCTGATAGAAAGGAGTAATCCTGTCAGTTTTATTAAGAGCAAATCTGTGCTTAAATCAAAGCGTAAATTCCATGAACAAAGTTTCTTTCTTAGAAGTGCACGCCTGTGGAACTCTCTTTCGTTTGCCCGTTTCCCACCTGACTACAACTTGGATGTCTTCAAGTCCAACATAAATAAATTCCTGATGAACCGCCCCCTTAAGTAAGACACTTTATCAAATCTCCAATACTAACGATTACTACGATACTATCCCATTGATTACTGTACACGCAATAACTCTTATCCCCGAGTGGCTTCCGGGCCTTGATAAGTGGTGACCTCCATGTAAAAAAAAAAGTATTACAAAATTTCTATGCAGTTTATTATCTCCCGAAGGACGTTTAGCAGAAACTTGAAACCTAAGTTTGTACTCGCAACTTTATTCAATAAATAAAGTAAAGTTATTTTTATCGGCTGGTGCAAAAGTTATGCATATTTAATGTGTGTTTAACAAACAATTCGAAAGATGTTTGCTTCCTTTTTAGCGTTTCGTGTCTTTTGTTCTCAACTAGTTTATTACTAGGATATTTGGATGGAAATCGCTCCAGACAAGGCGTAAAACCACTTGATTTAAGGAGCTTAAAAGAACAAAAGATGATTATCACAAAGGCAGGAGATGCCTATTGACTTTAGTCTTGAATAGACCAAGATTAAAAATAGGAGGAAAACAGTCAGCAGGAAGAGAGTTCCACACTCTTACGATTCTGGAAAAAGTTACCGGAATAGAAAGCAGTATTACAATGAGGTATAAAAACATCAAGTTGCTGGAGACCACTAGACCAACGAGTCAAACGAGCCGGAACTAAAGAAGCAGATCAGACAATTCTAAATGACAAATGCTAAATAGTATTTATAGAAAAAGCTGTGACTAACAACATCATGCATGTGGGAGAAAAGTTGTAGAGAAATTTTTCCTTTTTCTTTTTTATTGACAAATGCGGTCAGGAAAAATCACTTTATCTTGTTCCCAAAAGCAATCACAATTTTCTTTAACTTTTAAGACGTAAAATAACTTCCCTGTCGGGTACTTTTAACTGGGATTTATATCGAAACGTAAAAACATCATCATATTATGCGCTACATTGTTGGTTCCGGGGCAATGCTGATTAACCTGAACGTATATTTGTAAAATACAGTGTTAACGTTTGAATATACCGGGAATGTTAATTTGATAAAATGGAATTTAGAAACAAGTTAAGAATTTTAGTAATGATAAATTGATAGATAAACAAGAATACGTGACAGACATCACGCGATGGTCATGAGTGATACGTGTTGACTACGTCATGAGAAGGGAGGTGTTTTGTGCACGTAGGTTTTAGTATGTTGAGAGTTAGAGCTTGAGAGAGACAGTCGAGAGAGGACGAGCTGACGACCGGTCGATAATGGCTCAGAACATCTGAGTAAGCTGTCGGGTCAACGTAGGGAGTCGAGCAGCGAGATGTATGTTTAAATTACACTTGAACTTCTGCATGTCAGTACAGTCAGAGAAGCAGGGACCCGGAAGAGAATTCTAAACTCTAGCAGTCCTAGGGAAGAAACTTTTACAGTAGAAGGCTTTCCGGCATCTGGGGATCTCTACTGCATAGGGGGGGATTTTGCTACTTGCCAGGTTTGTCGGGGATATTTACGTCAATGGGAGTACAAGGGTTTGTAGTTCGTCGTAGCACCTATCATTAAAATACTTGTAAAACAGGCGAAGGGATGCAACATTTCGTCGGTGTGACAAAGGCTGAAGCCTAGCTGACGGTGTTGGACGTACTAGGTTGACGATTCTCTTATGAACCCTGTCTAAGAGTGAGAGACCAGCAGATGCACTTGTCCAAATGCGGCAACAATGCTCCATACATTGGCGAATAGTGGCATTGTAGAGGTACAGGATACTTTCAGGCGTAAGTAACTTTCTAGCATGGTAGAGAGAGCCCACCTTCTTTGCAGCAGCCATGGCAATGCCGTCAATGTATCTGTCCCAACTCATCTTCCCTCATGTTCTATGTGAACGTTAAGTCAAGGTTTTTGAATTAACTGCTTTTCGGTAATGTATTATTAGCCATGGCTATTAGTAGTTGAGAAGGTTCCTTGAAATTATTAAAAGAAAGAAGCTTAGTCTTGACAGCATTGAATGTTATCATCTATTTATGTCCCCATTCCAATACAGATTGGAAGTTTTCTTCTAGAGTTTCCGCCATTGCCTTGGATATGTGTTCATTCATTTTTCCTTCGTGTCAGCAAATGTACCCATCTCAGATATAATTTTATCAGGGAGATCATTTATGAATATTAGGAATAATAAAGGTTCAAAGATGGACCCTTTAGGCACACCCCCATCTATATTATATTGTTGTTTTCCGTTCCTTGTAGAGTCCGTGTTGGTATATGTCCTGTCATGAGTGTTATATACACGCGACATCTTAGAAACGATTACACCACATCACACACGACAAATATGTTGAACACGCATTAAAGATGCGTCACACACTGCTAAAGAACTCTCTGGTATATATGTAACTCCACAATATAACGCTATGGACAGATAAAAGCGCTCACCCGAAATCCAGTTAGGCAAGATAACCTTTTTATTTATGAATTTATGATTACTGTTGTGGACTTCAGATTATATTAGATAAAGTTATCCTTTTATTTTATTACAAACCGCTTTAACCGTTTTCCTACGAAATATATATATATATATATATATATATATATATATATATATATATATATATATATATATATATATATATTTACATTTGTTTAACAAATCTGATTGTTTCGTTGCATTTTTACTTTTGTCATAATTTCAACAAACGAAAGCTTCGAATAGCGATACCAGAGTACAAAATGTACTTCGACATCTAGTGGGAGATGTCCTCTTCTCTTACCTACAGCCTCTTTGCCAGAAAGAGGGCTTCCAGACTTTCTCTGCTCTATCGTTATTTTCATCGTAGGCGCTCAACTGAGCCTCAAATTCATGGTTCCCCATCGTAAAACATTCACAAAAAAACTCGTCTAGTAACAACCACTTTAAATATTTTTCCTTTTCATCAACTTGTGTGCCTAAAACTAAACGGACTTTCCATGAGTAAAGTTTCTTTCCAAGAACTACCCCCTCAGCTCACTACAATGTGATCGTTTTCAAGTTCAATATAAAGAAATTCTTGTCGAGATGTCCTATTAGCTAATCATATTCTGCCCATCTTCAACCATCGTCTCCAATTTTCAAAGTGTTGTCTAACCGTCTACTTGACGAACGCATTGACCCTGATCCTCGTGTGGTCTTTGGCCTTGATTAGCGGTGACTTATTAACGCAAGAATAAAATATATATACGATTCATACGAACTGTACCTCTTTTATTATACGCTACAGATAAAATCCTCGTAGCACTTTTGACAATAAGCGTAACTGCAATACACAATAGGTAGATGACTATTATGGACTACACTTCTCCCGCCATATTTTCCGAAGTTGCCAGTTATACTGATGAGTAGCGGGAAGAGGAAGGTTCATTGCTGCTTCGAACCAATCACATGTCTTGGAGAAAAGAATGCCATATACTCCCTTTCATTAGTGCCGGGTTGGGTGGGTGTATACATGTACTTGCATTCAAGCATGGGTACGGGAAGGCGGGTGGGTCGATTTTTATAAGTAGATCGGCTACTGTGAAAGGAATTTATGTGTCCGAGTGGAAGGGGAGGGGAGAAACAATAGTTAATCTGCATTAGTAATTGATTTCTTTTGGTACATTATTAATGCTTCGTGGGAAGTGAGGGTGGTTCAGTCGAAAACGACACGGGCTAACGACCTAGGTGTTCGAATCCAGTTCGTTCCACAAAAATCACTTTCATGTAAGATATCAGTTACATTCACATTGTCCCTTCCGTAATCCCCGGTGTCTTTCTAGAAATGATTCTACCTAGAAAAATAGCAGGGAAACCAATGTAAACAACAGAATTTTCAGATTCATACGATATGATCAATAATTTTATTTTATATTGAGTTTCTATTACACACACACACACACACACACACACACACACACACACACACACACACACACACACATATATATATAAGCAGGCCGCCCGGTGTTATTCTGTCATAAAATATGCATAAACAGTATAGTTTAATACATACAGAAACTGAGATATGTGCATAGGAGTATCATGTTTTTTTTGTTTGTTTTTTTTTAAACAGTTCACTTCTTGTAAAGAAAACATACTGAGGCTGAGATCGAATTAATAACAGTGAGTCAAGTACGATAAACATTACGCTAGCTTGGCACGTGTTTTCAAATTATTTATTCTTAACATAAAAAAATTTGTCACGAGAACGATTCACGCATGTGCAAACAGATAAAAATCCGATGACCCCTTCCACATACCAATTTTTAAATTTTGACCCCTTAGCGGCTCATTTTCCTAATAAAAAACGATTAAATTTTTTTCCCACATGCCTGAATACCCTATATACTAAATTTCAAGTCTGTAGATCCAAAATTCATTGAGAAGTGTCATCACACAACCACTCTCTCACACACACACACACACACACACACACACACACACACACACACACACACACA
Organism: Euprymna scolopes; assembly: GCF_053919585.1. NCBI lineage: Eukaryota > Metazoa > Mollusca > Cephalopoda > Sepiida > Sepiolidae > Euprymna > Euprymna scolopes. The sequence continues at coordinate 104,868,683 of NC_136510.1, read as the reverse complement.
CATTCTCACTTTTATAGATATGTGTATACTAATATATGCATGCAGTAACACTTTTACCGTCCTCAAAAGGAGAAGGTAATGCCAGGAAGGATGGTCTCTTAAACACTCCATTTCTCATCTTTTATTGCATCGAGATGTTACGTCACTATCCATTATTTGTATAATTCTATTTTGTAATGATTCGTTTGTTATTATCACTTGTAATTTAGAATTTTGTAATGTTTCGTTTGTTATTATCACTTGTAATTTAGAATTTTGTAATGTTTCATTTGTTATTATCACTTGTAATTTAGAATTTTGTAATGTTTCGTTTGTTATTATCACTTGTAATTTAGAATTTTGTAATGTTTCGTTTGTTATTATCACTTGTAATTTAGAATTTTGTAATGTTTCGTTTGTTATTATCACTTGTAATTTAGAATTTTGTAATGTTTCGTTTGTTATTATCACTTGTAATTTAGAATTTTGTAATGTTTCGTTTGTTATTATCACTTGTAATTTAGAATTTTGTAATGTTTCGTTTGTTATTATCACTTGTAATTTAGAATTTTGTAATGTTTCATTTGTTATTATCACTTGTAATTTAGAATTTTGTAATGTTTCGTTTGTTATTATCACTTGTAATTTAGAATTTTGTAATGTTTCGTTTGTTATTATCACTTGTAATTTAGAATATTGTAATGTTTCGTTTGTTATTATCACTTGTAATTTAGAATTTTGTAATGTTTCGTTTGTTATTATCACTTGTAATTTAGAATTTTGTAATGTTTCGTTTGTTATTATCACTTGTAATTTAGAATTTTGTAATGTTTCGTTTGTTATAATCACTTGTAATTTAGAATTTTGTAATGTTTCGTTTGTTATTATCACTTGTAATTTAGAATTTTGTAATGTTTCGTTTGTTATTATCACTTGTAATTTAGAATTTTGTAATGTTTCGCTTGTTATTATCACTTGTAATTTAGAATTTTGTAATGTTTCGTTTGTTATTATCACTTGTAATTTAGAATTTTGTAATGTTTCGCTTGTTATTATCACTTGTAATTTAGAATTTTGTAATGTTTCGTTTGTTATTATCACTTGTAATTTAGAATTTTGTAATGTTTCGTTTGTTATTATCACTTGTAATATAGAATTTTGTAATGATTCGTTTGTTATTATCACTTGTAATTTAGAATTTTGTAATGTTTCGTTTGTTATTATCACTTGTAATTTAGAATTTTGTAATGTTTCGCTTGTTATTATCACTTGTAATTTAGAATTTTGTAATGTTTCGTTTGTTATTATCACTTGTAATTTAGAATTTTGTAATGTTTCGTTTGTTATTATCACTTGTAATTTACAATTTTGTAATGTTTCGTTTGTTATTATCACTTGTAATTTAGAATTTTGTAATGTTTCATTTGTTATTATCACTTGTAATTTAGAATTTTGTAATGTTTCGTTTGTTATTATCACTTGTAATTTAGAATTTTGTAATGTTTCGTTTGTTATTATCACTTGTAATTTAGAATTTTGTAATGTTTCATTTGTTATTATCACTTGTAATTTAGAATTTTGTAATGTTTCGTTTGTTATTATCACTTGTAATTTAGAATTTTGTAATGTTTCGTTTGTTATTATCACTTGTAATTTAGAATATTGTAATGTTTCATTTGTTATTATCACTTGTAATTTAGAATTTTGTAATGTTTCGTTTGTTATTATCACTTGTAATTTAGAATTTTGTAATGTTTCGTTTGTTATTATCACTTGTAATTTAGAATTTTGTAATGTTTCGTTTGTTATAATCACTTGTAATTTAGAATTTTGTAATGTTTCGTTTGTTATTATCACTTGTAATTTAGAATTTTGTAATGTTTCGTTTGTTATTATCACTTGTAATTTAGAATTTTGTAATGTTTCGCTTGTTATTATCACTTGTAATTTAGAATTTTGTAATGTTTCGTTTGTTATTATCACTTGTAATTTAGAATTTTGTAATGTTTCGCTTGTTATTATCACTTGTAATTTAGAATTTTGTAATGTTTGGTTTGTTATTATCACTTGTAATTTAGAATTTTGTAATGTTTCGTTTGTTATTATCACTTGTAATTTAGAATTTTGTAATGTTTCATTTGTTATTATCACTTGTAATTTAGAATTTTGTAATGTTTCGTTTGTTATTATCACTTGTAATTTAGAATTTTGTAATGTTTCGTTTGTTATTATCACTTGTAATTTAGAATTTTGTAATGTTTCGCTTGTTATTATCACTTGTAATTTAGAATTTTGTAATGTTTCGTTTGTTATTATCACTTGTAATTTAGAATGTTGTAATGTTTCGTTTGTTATTATCACTTGTAATTTAGGATTTTGTAATGATTCGTTTGTTATTATCACTTGTAATTTAGAATTTTGTAATGATTCGTTTGTTATTATCACTTGTAATTTAGAATATTGTAATGTTTCGTTCGTTATTATCACTTGTAATTTAGAATTTTGTAATGTTTCGCTTGTTATTATCACTTGTAATTTAGAATTTTGTAATGTTTCGTTTGTTATTATCACTTGTAATTTAGAATTTTGTAATGTTTCGTTTGTTATTATCACTTGTAATTTAGAATTTTGTAATGTTTCGTTTGTTATTATCACTTGTAATTTAGAATTTTGTAATGTTTCGTTTGTTATTATCACTTCTAATTTAGGATTTTGTAATGATTCGTTTGTTATTATCACTTGTAATTTAGAATTTTGTAATGATTCGTTTGTTATTATCACTTGTAATTTAGAATATTGTAATGTTTCGTTCGTTATTATCACTTGTAATTTAGAATTTTGTAATGTTTCGCTTGTTATTATCACTTGTAATTTAGAATTTTGTAATGTTTCGTTTGTTATTATCACTTGTAATTTAGAATTTTGTAATGTTTCGTTTGTTATTATCACTTGTAATTTAGAATTTTGTAATGTTTCGTTTGTTATTATCACTTGTAATTTAGAATTTTGTAATGTTTCGCTTGTTATTATCACTTGTAATTTAGAATTTTGTAATGTTTCGTTTGTTATTATCACTTGTAATTTAGAATTTTGTAATGTTTCGCTTGTTATTATCACTTGTAATTTAGAATTTTGTAATGTTTCGTTTGTTATTATCACTTGTAATTTAGAATTTTGTAATGTTTCGTTTGTTATTATCACTTGTAATTTAGAATTTTGTAATGTTTCATTTGTTATTATCACTTGTAATTTAGAATTTTGTAATGTTTCGTTTGTTATTATCACTTGTAATTTAGAATTTTGTAATGTTTCGTTTGTTATTATCACTTGTAATTTAGAATTTTGTAATGTTTCGCTTGTTATTATCACTTGTAATTTAGAATTTTGTAATGTTTCGTTTGTTATTATCACTTGTAATTTAGAATGTTGTAATGTTTCGTTTGTTATTATCACTTGTAATTTAGGATTTTGTAATGATTCGTTTGTTATTATCACTTGTAATTTAGAATTTTGTAATGATTCGTTTGTTATTATCACTTGTAATTTAGAATATTGTAATGTTTCGTTCGTTATTATCACTTGTAATTTAGAATTTTGTAATGTTTCGCTTGTTATTATCACTTGTAATTTAGAATTTTGTAATGTTTCGTTTGTTATTATCACTTGTAATTTAGAATTTTGTAATGTTTCGTTTGTTATTATCACTTGTAATTTAGAATTTTGTAATGTTTCGTTTGTTATTATCACTTGTAATTTAGAATTTTGTAATGTTTCGTTTGTTATTATCACTTCTAATTTAGGATTTTGTAATGATTCGTTCGTTATTATCACTTGTAATTTAGAATTTTGTAATGATTCGTTTGTTATTATCACTTGTAATTTAGAATATTGTAATGTTTCGTTCGTTATTATCACTTGTAATTTAGAATTTTGTAATGTTTCGCTTGTTATTATCACTTGTAATTTAGAATTTTGTAATGTTTCGTTTGTTATTATCACTTGTAATTTAGAATTTTGTAATGTTTCGTTTGTTATTATCACTTGTAATTTAGAATTTTGTAATGTTTCGTTTGTTATTATCACTTGTAATTTAGAATTTTGTAATGTTTCGTTTGTTATTATCACTTGTAATTTAGAATTTTGTAATGTTTCGTTTGTTATTATCACTTGTAATTTAGAATTTTGTAATGTTTCGTTTGTTATTATCACTTGTAATTTAGAATTTTGTAATGTTTCGTTTGTTATTATCACTTGTAATTTAGAATTTTGTAATGTTTCGTTTGTTATTATCACTTGTAATTTAGGATTTTGTAATGATTCGTTTGTTATTATCACTTGTAATTTAGAATTTTGTAATGATTCGTTTGTTATTATCACTTGTAATTTAGAATATTGTAATGTTTCGTTCGTTATTATCACTTGTAATTTAGAATTTTGTAATGTTTCGCTTGTTATTATCACTTGTAATTTAGAATTTTGTAATGTTTCGTTTGTTATTATCACTTGTAATTTAGAATTTTGTAATGTTTCGTTTGTTATTATCACTTGTAATTTAGAATTTTGTAATGTTTCGTTTGTTATTATCACTTGTAATTTAGAATTTTGTAATGTTTCGTTTGTTATTATCACTTGTAATTTAGAATTTTGTAATGTTTCGTTTGTTATTATCACTTGTAATTTAGAATTTTGTAATGTTTCGTTTGTTATTATCACTTGTAATTTAGAATTTTGTAATGTTTCGTTTGTTATTATCACTTGTAATTTAGAATTTTGTAATGTTTCGTTTGTTATAATCACTTGTAATTTAGAATTTTGTAATGTTTCGCTTGTTATTATCACTTGTAATTTAGAATTTTGTAATGTTTCGTTTGTTATTATCACTTGTAATTTAGAATTTTGTAATGTTTCGTTTGTTATTATCACTTGTAATTTAGAATTTTGTAATGTTTCGTTTGTTATAATCACTTGTAATTTAGAATTTTGTAATGTTTCGTTTGTTATTATCACTTGTAATTTAGAATTTTGTAATGTTTCGTTTGTTATTATCACTTGTAATTTAGAATTTTGTAATGTTTCGTTTGTTATTATCACTTGTAATTTAGAATTTTGTAATGTTTCGTTTGTTATTATCACTTGTAATTTAGAATTTTGTAATGTTTCGCTTGTTATTATCACTTGTAATTTAGAATTTTGTAATGTTTCATTTGTTATTATCACTTGTAATTTAGAATTTTGTAATGTTTCGTTTGTTATTATCACTTGTAATTTAGAATTTTGTAATGTTTCGTTTGTTATTATCACTTGTAATTTAGAATTTTGTAATGTTTCGTTTGTTATTATCACTTGTAATTTAGAATTTTGTAATGTTTCGTTTGTTATTATCACTTGTAATTTAGAATTTTGTAATGTTTCGCTTGTTATTATCACTTGTAATTTAGAATTTTGTAATGTTTCGTTTGTTATTATCACTTGTAATTTAGAATTTTGTAATGATTCGTTTGTTATTATCACTTGTAATTTAGAATTTTGTAACGTTTCGTTTGTTATTATCACTTGTAATTTAGAATTTTGTAATGTTTCGTTTGTTATTATCACTTATAATTTAGAATTTTGTAATGTTTCGCTTGTTATTATCACTTGTAATATAGAATTTTGTAATGTTTCGCTTGTTATTATCACTTGTAATTTAGAATTTTGTAATGTTTCGTTTGTTATAATCACTTGTAATTTAGAATTTTGTAATGTTTCGTTTGTTATTATCACTTGTAATTTAGAATTTTGTAATGTTTCGTTTGTTTATAATCACTTGTAATTTAGAATTTTGTAATGTTTCGCTTGTTATTATCACTTGTAATTTAGAATTTTGTAATGTTTCGTTTGTTATTATCACTTGTAATTTAGAATTTTGTAATGTTTCGCTTGTTATTATCACTTGTAATTTAGAATTTTGTAATGTTTCGTTTGTTATTATCACTTGTAATTTAGAATTTTGTAATGTTTCGCTTGTTATTATCACTTGTAATTTAGAATTTTGTAATGTTTCGTTTGTTATTATCACTTGTAATTTAGAATTTTGTAATGTTTCGTTTGTTATTATCACTTGTAATTTAGAATTTTGTAATGTTTCATTTGTTATTATCACTTGTAATTTAGAATTTTGTAATGTTTCGTTTGTTATTATCACTTGTAATTTAGAATTTTGTAATGTTTCGTTTGTTATTATCACTTGTAATTTAGAATTTTGTAATGTTTCGCTTGTTATTATCACTTGTAATTTAGAATTTTGTAATGTTTCGTTTGTTATTATCACTTGTAATTTAGAATGTTGTAATGTTTCGTTTGTTATTATCACTTGTAATTTAGGATTTTGTAATGATTCGTTTGTTATTATCACTTGTAATTTAGAATTTTGTAATGATTCGTTTGTTATTATCACTTGTAATTTAGAATATTGTAATGTTTCGTTCGTTATTATCACTTGTAATTTAGAATTTTGTAATGTTTCGCTTGTTATTATCACTTGTAATTTAGAATTTTGTAATGTTTCGTTTGTTATTATCACTTGTAATTTAGAATTTTGTAATGTTTCGTTTGTTATTATCACTTGTAATTTAGAATTTTGTAATGTTTCGTTTGTTATTATCACTTGTAATTTAGAATTTTGTAATGTTTCGTTTGTTATTATCACTTCTAATTTAGGATTTTGTAATGATTCGTTCGTTATTATCACTTGTAATTTAGAATTTTGTAATGATTCGTTTGTTATTATCACTTGTAATTTAGAATATTGTAATGTTTCGTTCGTTATTATCACTTGTAATTTAGAATTTTGTAATGTTTCGCTTGTTATTATCACTTGTAATTTAGAATTTTGTAATGTTTCGTTTGTTATTATCACTTGTAATTTAGAATTTTGTAATGTTTCGTTTGTTATTATCACTTGTAATTTAGAATTTTGTAATGTTTCGTTTGTTATTATCACTTGTAATTTAGAATTTTGTAATGTTTCGTTTGTTATTATCACTTGTAATTTAGAATTTTGTAATGTTTCGTTTGTTATTATCACTTGTAATTTAGAATTTTGTAATGTTTCGTTTGTTATTATCACTTGTAATTTAGAATTTTGTAATGTTTCGTTTGTTATTATCACTTGTAATTTAGAATTTTGTAATGTTTCGTTTGTTATTATCACTTGTAATTTAGGATTTTGTAATGATTCGTTTGTTATTATCACTTGTAATTTAGAATTTTGTAATGATTCGTTTGTTATTATCACTTGTAATTTAGAATATTGTAATGTTTCGTTCGTTATTATCACTTGTAATTTAGAATTTTGTAATGTTTCGCTTGTTATTATCACTTGTAATTTAGAATTTTGTAATGTTTCGTTTGTTATTATCACTTGTAATTTAGAATTTTGTAATGTTTCGTTTGTTATTATCACTTGTAATTTAGAATTTTGTAATGTTTCGTTTGTTATTATCACTTGTAATTTAGAATTTTGTAATGTTTCGTTTGTTATTATCACTTGTAATTTAGAATTTTGTAATGTTTCGTTTGTTATTATCACTTGTAATTTAGAATTTTGTAATGTTTCGTTTGTTATTATCACTTGTAATTTAGAATTTTGTAATGTTTCGTTTGTTATTATCACTTGTAATTTAGAATTTTGTAATGTTTCGTTTGTTATAATCACTTGTAATTTAGAATTTTGTAATGTTTCGCTTGTTATTATCACTTGTAATTTAGAATTTTGTAATGTTTCGTTTGTTATTATCACTTGTAATTTAGAATTTTGTAATGTTTCGTTTGTTATTATCACTTGTAATTTAGAATTTTGTAATGTTTCGTTTGTTATAATCACTTGTAATTTAGAATTTTGTAATGTTTCGTTTGTTATTATCACTTGTAATTTAGAATTTTGTAATGTTTCGTTTGTTATTATCACTTGTAATTTAGAATTTTGTAATGTTTCGTTTGTTATTATCACTTGTAATTTAGAATTTTGTAATGTTTCGTTTGTTATTATCACTTGTAATTTAGAATTTTGTAATGTTTCGCTTGTTATTATCACTTGTAATTTAGAATTTTGTAATGTTTCATTTGTTATTATCACTTGTAATTTAGAATTTTGTAATGTTTCGTTTGTTATTATCACTTGTAATTTAGAATTTTGTAATGTTTCGTTTGTTATTATCACTTGTAATTTAGAATTTTGTAATGTTTCGTTTGTTATTATCACTTGTAATTTAGAATTTTGTAATGTTTCGTTTGTTATTATCACTTGTAATTTAGAATTTTGTAATGTTTCGCTTGTTATTATCACTTGTAATTTAGAATTTTGTAATGTTTCGTTTGTTATTATCACTTGTAATTTAGAATTTTGTAATGATTCGTTTGTTATTATCACTTGTAATTTAGAATTTTGTAACGTTTCGTTTGTTATTATCACTTGTAATTTAGAATTTTGTAATGTTTCGTTTGTTATTATCACTTATAATTTAGAATTTTGTAATGTTTCGCTTGTTATTATCACTTGTAATATAGAATTTTGTAATGTTTCGCTTGTTATTATCACTTGTAATTTAGAATTTTGTAATGTTTCGTTTGTTATAATCACTTGTAATTTAGAATTTTGTAATGTTTCGTTTGTTATTATCACTTGTAATTTAGAATTTTGTAATGTTTCGTTTGTTTATAATCACTTGTAATTTAGAATTTTGTAATGTTTCGCTTGTTATTATCACTTGTAATTTAGAATTTTGTAATGTTTCGTTTGTTATTATCACTTGTAATTTAGAATTTTGTAATGTTTCGTTTGTTATTATCACTTGTAATTTAGAATTTTGTAATGTTTCGTTTGTTATTATCACTTGTAATTTAGAATTTTGTAATGTTTCGTTTGTTATTATCACTTGTAATTTAGAATTTTGTAATGTTTCGTTTGTTATTATCACTTGTAATTTAGAATTTTGTAATGTTTCGTTTGTTATTATCACTTGTAATTTAGAATTTTGTAATGTTTCGTTTGTTATTATCACTTGTAATTTAGAATTTTGTAATGTTTCGTTTGTTATAATCACTTGTAATTTAGAATTTTGTAATGTTTCGCTTGTTATTATCACTTGTAATTAAGAATTTTGTAATGTTTCGTTTGTTATTATCACTTGTAATTTAGAATTTTGTAATGTTTCGTTTGTTATTATCACTTGTAATTTAGACTTTTGTAATGTTTCGTTTGTTATAATCACTTGTAATTTAGAATTTTGTAATGTTTCGTTTGTTATTATCACTTGTAATTTAGAATATTGTAATGTTTCGTTTGTTATTATCACTTGTAATTTAGAATTTTGTAATGTTTCGTTTGTTATTATCACTTGTAATTTAGAATTTTGTAATGTTTCGTTTGTTATTATCACTTGTAATTTAGAATTTTGTAATGTTTCGTTTGTTATTATCACTTGTAATTTAGAATTTTGTAATGTTTCGTTTGTTATTATCACTTGTAATTTAGAATTTTGTAATGTTTCGTTTGTTATTATCACTTGTAATTTAGAATTTTGTAATGTTTCGTTTGTTATAATCACTTGTAATTTAGAATTTTGTAATGTTTCGTTTGTTATTATCACTTGTAATTTAGAATTTTGTAATGTTTCGTTTGTTATTATCACTTGTAATTTAGAATTTTGTAATGTTTCGTTTGTTATAATCACTTGTAATTTAGAATTTTGTAATGTTTCGTTTGTTATTATCACTTGTAATTTAGAATTTTGTAATGTTTCGTTTGTTATTATCACTTGTAATTTAGAATTTTGTAATGTTTCGTTTGTTATTATCACTTGTAATTTAGAATTTTGTAATGTTTCGTTTGTTATTATCACTTGTAATTTAGAATTTTGTAATGTTTCGTTTGTTATTATCACTTGTAATTTAGAATTTTGTAATGTTTCGTTTGTTATTATCACTTGTAATTTAGAATTTTGTAATGTTTCGTTTGTTATTATCACTTGTAATTTAGAATTTTGTAATGTTTCGTTTGTTATAATCACTTGTAATTTAGAATTTTGTAATGTTTCGTTTGTTATTATCACTTGTAATTTAGAATTTTGTAATGTTTCGTTTGTTATTATCACTTGTAATTTAGAATTTTGTAATGTTTCGTTTGTTATAATCACTTGTAATTTAGAATTTTGTAATGTTTCGTTTGTTATTATCACTTGTAATTTAGAATTTTGTAATGTTTCGTTTGTTATTATCACTTGTAATTTAGAATTTTGTAATGTTTCGTTTGTTATTATCACTTGTAATTTAGAATTTTGTAATGTTTCGTTTGTTATTATCACTTATAATTTAGAATTTTGTAATGTTTCGTTTGTTATAATCACTTGTAATTTAGAATTTTGTAATGTTTCGTTTGTTATTATCACTTGTAATTTAGAATTTTGTAATGTTTCGCTTGTTATTATCACTTGTAATTTAGAATTTTGTAATGTTTCGTTTGTTATTATCACTTGTAATTTAGAATGTTGTAATGTTTCGTTTGTTATTATCACTTGTAATTTAGGATTTTGTAATGATTCGTTTGTTATTATCACTTGTAATTTAGAATTTTGTAATGATTCGTTTGTTATTATCACTTGTAATTTAGAATATTGTAATGTTTCGTTCGTTATTATCACTTGTAATTTAGAATTTTGTAATGTTTCGCTTGTTATTATCACTTGTAATTTAGAATTTTGTAATGTTTCGTTTGTTATTATCACTTGTAATTTAGAATTTTGTAATGTTTCGTTTGTTATTATCACTTGTAATTTAGAATTTTGTAATGTTTCGTTTGTTATTATCACTTGTAATTTAGAATTTTGTAATGTTTCGTTTGTTATTATCACTTCTAATTTAGGATTTTGTAATGATTCGTTCGTTATTATCACTTGTAATTTAGAATTTTGTAATGATTCGTTTGTTATTATCACTTGTAATTTAGAATATTGTAATGTTTCGTTCGTTATTATCACTTGTAATTTAGAATTTTGTAATGTTTCGCTTGTTATTATCACTTGTAATTTAGAATTTTGTAATGTTTCGTTTGTTATTATCACTTGTAATTTAGAATTTTGTAATGTTTCGTTTGTTATTATCACTTGTAATTTAGAATTTTGTAATGTTTCGTTTGTTATTATCACTTGTAATTTAGAATTTTGTAATGTTTCGTTTGTTATTATCACTTGTAATTTAGAATTTTGTAATGTTTCGTTTGTTATTATCACTTGTAATTTAGAATTTTGTAATGTTTCGTTTGTTATTATCACTTGTAATTTAGAATTTTGTAATGTTTCGTTTGTTATTATCACTTGTAATTTAGAATTTTGTAATGTTTCGTTTGTTATTATCACTTGTAATTTAGGATTTTGTAATGATTCGTTTGTTATTATCACTTGTAATTTAGAATTTTGTAATGATTCGTTTGTTATTATCACTTGTAATTTAGAATATTGTAATGTTTCGTTCGTTATTATCACTTGTAATTTAGAATTTTGTAATGTTTCGCTTGTTATTATCACTTGTAATTTAGAATTTTGTAATGTTTCGTTTGTTATTATCACTTGTAATTTAGAATTTTGTAATGTTTCGTTTGTTATTATCACTTGTAATTTAGAATTTTGTAATGTTTCGTTTGTTATTATCACTTGTAATTTAGAATTTTGTAATGTTTCGTTTGTTATTATCACTTGTAATTTAGAATTTTGTAATGTTTCGTTTGTTATTATCACTTGTAATTTAGAATTTTGTAATGTTTCGTTTGTTATTATCACTTGTAATTTAGAATTTTGTAATGTTTCGTTTGTTATTATCACTTGTAATTTAGAATTTTGTAATGTTTCGTTTGTTATAATCACTTGTAATTTAGAATTTTGTAATGTTTCGCTTGTTATTATCACTTGTAATTTAGAATTTTGTAATGTTTCGTTTGTTATTATCACTTGTAATTTAGAATTTTGTAATGTTTCGTTTGTTATTATCACTTGTAATTTAGAATTTTGTAATGTTTCGTTTGTTATAATCACTTGTAATTTAGAATTTTGTAATGTTTCGTTTGTTATTATCACTTGTAATTTAGAATTTTGTAATGTTTCGTTTGTTATTATCACTTGTAATTTAGAATTTTGTAATGTTTCGTTTGTTATTATCACTTGTAATTTAGAATTTTGTAATGTTTCGTTTGTTATTATCACTTGTAATTTAGAATTTTGTAATGTTTCGCTTGTTATTATCACTTGTAATTTAGAATTTTGTAATGTTTCATTTGTTATTATCACTTGTAATTTAGAATTTTGTAATGTTTCGTTTGTTATTATCACTTGTAATTTAGAATTTTGTAATGTTTCGTTTGTTATTATCACTTGTAATTTAGAATTTTGTAATGTTTCGTTTGTTATTATCACTTGTAATTTAGAATTTTGTAATGTTTCGTTTGTTATTATCACTTGTAATTTAGAATTTTGTAATGTTTCGCTTGTTATTATCACTTGTAATTTAGAATTTTGTAATGTTTCGTTTGTTATTATCACTTGTAATTTAGAATTTTGTAATGATTCGTTTGTTATTATCACTTGTAATTTAGAATTTTGTAACGTTTCGTTTGTTATTATCACTTGTAATTTAGAATTTTGTAATGTTTCGTTTGTTATTATCACTTATAATTTAGAATTTTGTAATGTTTCGCTTGTTATTATCACTTGTAATATAGAATTTTGTAATGTTTCGCTTGTTATTATCACTTGTAATTTAGAATTTTGTAATGTTTCGTTTGTTATAATCACTTGTAATTTAGAATTTTGTAATGTTTCGTTTGTTATTATCACTTGTAATTTAGAATTTTGTAATGTTTCGTTTGTTATAATCACTTGTAATTTAGAATTTTGTAATGTTTCGCTTGTTATTATCACTTGTAATTTAGAATTTTGTAATGTTTCGTTTGTTATTATCACTTGTAATTTAGAATTTTGTAATGTTTCGTTTGTTATTATCACTTGTAATTTAGAATTTTGTAATGTTTCGTTTGTTATTATCACTTGTAATTTAGAATTTTGTAATGTTTCGTTTGTTATTATCACTTGTAATTTAGAATTTTGTAATGTTTCGTTTGTTATTATCACTTGTAATTTAGAATTTTGTAATGTTTCGTTTGTTATTATCACTTGTAATTTAGAATTTTGTAATGTTTCGTTTGTTATTATCACTTGTAATTTAGAATTTTGTAATGTTTCGTTTGTTATTATCACTTGTAATTTAGAATTTTGTAATGTTTCGTTTGTTATAATCACTTGTAATTTAGAATTTTGTAATGTTTCGCTTGTTATTATCACTTGTAATTAAGAATTTTGTAATGTTTCGTTTGTTATTATCACTTGTAATTTAGAATTTTGTAATGTTTCGTTTGTTATTATCACTTGTAATTTAGACTTTTGTAATGTTTCGTTTGTTATAATCACTTGTAATTTAGAATTTTGTAATGTTTCGTTTGTTATTATCACTTGTAATTTAGAATATTGTAATGTTTCGTTTGTTATTATCACTTGTAATTTAGAATTTTGTAATGTTTCGTTTGTTATTATCACTTGTAATTTAGAATTTTGTAATGTTTCGTTTGTTATTATCACTTGTAATTTAGAATTTTGTAATGTTTCGTTTGTTATTATCACTTGTAATTTAGAATTTTGTAATGTTTCGTTTGTTATTATCACTTGTAATTTAGAATTTTGTAATGTTTCGTTTGTTATTATCACTTGTAATTTAGAATTTTGTAATGTTTCGTTTGTTATAATCACTTGTAATTTAGAATTTTGTAATGTTTCGTTTGTTATTATCACTTGTAATTTAGAATTTTGTAATGTTTCGTTTGTTATTATCACTTGTAATTTAGAATTTTGTAATGTTTCGTTTGTTATAATCACTTGTAATTTAGAATTTTGTAATGTTTCGTTTGTTATTATCACTTGTAATTTAGAATTTTGTAATGTTTCGTTTGTTATTATCACTTGTAATTTAGAATTTTGTAATGTTTCGTTTGTTATTATCACTTGTAATTTAGAATTTTGTAATGTTTCGTTTGTTATTATCACTTGTAATTTAGAATTTTGTAATGTTTCGTTTGTTATTATCACTTGTAATTTAGAATTTTGTAATGTTTCGTTTGTTATTATCACTTGTAATTTAGAATTTTGTAATGTTTCGTTTGTTATTATCACTTGTAATTTAGAATTTTGTAATGTTTCGTTTGTTATAATCACTTGTAATTTAGAATTTTGTAATGTTTCGTTTGTTATTATCACTTGTAATTTAGAATTTTGTAATGTTTCGTTTGTTATTATCACTTGTAATTTAGAATTTTGTAATGTTTCGTTTGTTATAATCACTTGTAATTTAGAATTTTGTAATGTTTCGTTTGTTATTATCACTTGTAATTTAGAATTTTGTAATGTTTCGTTTGTTATTATCACTTGTAATTTAGAATTTTGTAATGTTTCGTTTGTTATTATCACTTGTAATTTAGAATTTTGTAATGTTTCGTTTGTTATTATCACTTATAATTTAGAATTTTGTAATGTTTCGTTTGTTATAATCACTTGTAATTTAGAATTTTGTAATGTTTTGTTTGTTATAATCACTTGTAATTTAGAATTTTGTAATGTTTCGTTTGTTATTATCACTTGTAATTTAGAATATCTCTACTCATGTATAAAAATCATTTTGTATGTGTGGGTGCGTGGGAGGGCTTCGTATTTCTGTCTTTGTGTGAGTTCGTTCCCTATTAACTCCGAAACTTTACTTTTGCTTTTGAACCTTTTATTCAAGCCCGCATATGAAAGTAATTCCATAAAATCAACATCAGATACTCTACATTGCAATGTTGATTACAATGTATTTTGGGCGAAATCACTGCGGGGAGACATGTAAAGCTTCCTCCCAGTGCACTGCAGTGGGTCGCCGACTAGAGCAGGCAATCAATCGATTTGGTCTCATCGATTTCGATGACAATAAAAGTAAATTTGTAACTAATTTGTTGATCCTCATTCAATCCCAGTCATCCTTAGGTCTCCTTGATAGAGTCTCTCTCTCTCTCTCCCCCATATATATATATATATATATATATATATATATATATATATATATATATATATATATATATATATATATATATATATATATATAACCATACCATTGGCTTGGGTTCTTATTGGTTGGATGGCCATTCATTTTGTTCGAGACAAAGTGAATTTATTTCATTAACGAATTTCGTCGCGGCTTGCTTGATCTGTGTTACTTAATAGACTTTGTTGTGTGCGCGGTTGCTCAAGTGACAGAATACTCGCCTCACATGCAAGCGGTTCGGGTTTCGAATCCCGAGTTCGGATGTGTTCAAGTGATGTGCCCAAATGAGGGCGAAACTCGAGTCTTGGACTTCCTGTCTGTTGGTTGGCATGGCTTTTGTGAGTTGCGACCTTGTTCGACTGTGGAAATAATTATATATAATATATATATATATATATATATATATATATATATATATATATATATATATATATATATATATATATGAAGACCCTAGATTTAAGACAAACTAAAGAACATTTTTATTTAAAACTGTAGCGTGGCAGACGAAAGAAAATGTTTTGTTTTTTTTAATATAAAATTTAATTGAGGAAAAATAAGTGTGAGACTTGCCGGAAACTTTAATATTTAGGGTAACAATTCCCGAGCAACGCAGCTTTCTTTGCTGTTTTTTTTTTTTTTTTTTTTGTGTTGTTTTGTTTTTGTTTTGTTTTTTGCTAAGATAGATGCATCGTATGATTAGTTTGATAAGGACAAAAAACTATTTTTATTTTGCACCTCAACTGATATCACTTTTGGAAAGTCATTTTAATTCTGAAACTCAAGACACAAGAATTCAAATCTCTTAATTGAAAAGATGTTAAGATCGAGGCGGAGAGTAAATTTCTGTGTATGTAGAGAGAGGTAAGGGGAGAATTCCTTAATTTGTTGTTTTTTTTTTTCATTTACAGAAAATTCTTGCTTTAGTTTTTTTTAAAATGACTAATACTGTGAAAAATGGACTTAATAAGAAAAACAAAATGGCGGAATTTCTTTTGGTTCTTTTCTTGTTCTAACGAAAAACAAATGAAATGAGAACAGAACAGAGAGAAGAGAAAAAGAAAAGATGTAGAGATTGGGGCTGGTAGAATATATATATATTTTTTTTTTTTTTTTACACAGTGATCACCACTTATCAAGGCCCGGAAACCACTCAGGGATAAGGGTTATTGCAAGTACATTACGTTAGTGAGGAGATTTTATGAAGTGTTTAATTAGGGGGGGCGGTTCATTAGGAATTTGTTAACATTAGACTTGAAGACATCCAAGTTGTATATATATATATATATATATATATATATATATATATATATATATATATATATATATATATATCGATAACCAGTTAATAAATCATCAAGCCATAAATGTGAAATTTGTTGGGTTTTTTTATATTACGTTAGTCAGTTATCTGTACATTTTCCGGACACGAGCGATGTCGGGTAGCCTTGCTAGTAACTTATAAATACAAAGCAAATGAAACAAAATCATTTATGTTTATAGTGAGTGAGATGGCATAAAGTTTAAAATTACTGATTAATTTACAAGCGATCGGCGTTTCATATTCCAGTTTGAAAGTATCACCATGTAAAGCCACACCGAAGAATGTTTCGTGGACTATTCACATATTTTATTGTATGTTTCATTGTTTTATTTTTAAGTTTCATGCTTTCATAATCGTCAGTATAGGAAATAATAATTGCTGTCGGGCGAAACACAGTTGCAAAGTCACCTTTAACTCTCCAGTATGGTATTCAACCCCTAGGCCACCATCATTTAACATGGGGAAAGTATGAATTTAAATTCGATATTATGTCAAATCAGCGGACAGTAAGCTTAGTCTTATAGTTTTCAACAATTTTTGAGCAGCGGTCGAACACCGCATACATATAAATGTTTATACAATAACTGTTTCTTGTATAGCAGCATTGTTTCCAACAAAACCTTCATCAGATGATGATTCTGGGTTCAGGTAAAGTTTCGGGGTCGAAGCATCATTCTCACTAGCCCAAACCGCCCCAGCAGTATCTCATGATATTATTAGATTTTGTTGGATTCTCGTCACTTTGTTCATGTTGGTGCAGATAAAGCTTTGTCTTGTATTCTTTATGCATTTCCTCTTGTCTAACGGAGAAAAACCAAGATTATTCAAGAACGTAGAGATTGAGTTGGTAATAAAACCTCGACATCCGATTTCAATAGGAAATACAATGGTTTTCCAGCCATTTCTTATGCAGTGTTCTTGTCATATCTTCCAAACTTGCGTTGAGGCGCCCAGTCAAAATTTTCCTCAAATCGAGGTTAAGTTGGCAATAAAACCTCGACAGCCATTTCTGACACATTGTTCTCGTAGATCTTTATATCTTTCTGGCTGATAAAGCCAGTCAAAATTTTCCTGAAATAGAACCATTAATTCAATGACGAAAACCTTTCTTCAAATTAAGGGACCAAATGAATATACCCAGACGCTGGTCCGTTACATGTTAATTTAATCGGAAATACGAATATATATATATATACATATATAAATACACTGAAATATTGTGCTGATTTATAATTTTCTTAATACACTTACATTTCACTCACAACATACACCTTAATTATTATTATTTTATACATGTTATTTTAATCAAGTCTTAGGCTATCCTTATTTCTATCGTTATCATCATGCCAATTCAGTTCCTTCTCTGGTCCAATATTAAATGATGCAATATGGTTTCGAGATCTGTCTTTAAAATTACATTCTCTTCTTTATTATTATCCACCTGAACTTCACATTATACAATTTCAGGAATTTAGCAATTACCTTTTAATGGACATTCGTTAGATATTCTACGATTACATTTTTTCTCAATATTAAATTCTCCTGATTCTATCTTATTATTATTCATTATTTTGTAAATTTTACCATTATTTGAACTTATTACAGTTTTACCTAAAATTGGTTTAGAGAATAAATATATATACATATAAATGTATATATTTATTTTCTTAAAATTGGTTAAGACTGAAAGTTTAACTGTGCTCTTATTAATTATTTTACTTAATCTATTGTCTAAGGGAAAGTTCTTCTCAATCATTTTGTAAAATTCTTTATGGATATTATTTTGTAATTGTTCACTGGAAGGTGGATTAAACCAATCTTGCTTTTTGTGCCTCATTCTCTTCTTCATAACTGCCTTATTACTATTTTTTTTTACTTGTTTATCACTTGTGATTTCATTCCTGTTTTTATTTTCAAACCTATTTTTATTTTTATTCCCTGATGTAGAGAATAAAAATAAAAATGAGAACATGAACATTTGTTTTAAAAATAATTAATTAAAATATATATATATATATATAATTAAAGAATTATTCATGTTTATCTGCAGACACTAGTGTTCCATAATTATACAATCATCAGTATAGGGAACAATTTCTGTCGATCATGAGATTCGAACCCAGCCATAAAACCACATTTTGCTTCATTTGCAGAGCCTCTACCTCAGGGCTACCCAAAATTGTAACTTGGAATGAAGAGAATTACGAACTATTAAACGACGAATTCGGGCGAGTACATTAGGTAATGTAAATGGTTTGCATATTTTAAATATATATATATATATATATATAGGCTGCTTATTATACAAATATTATTGGTTACATATGCGCATACATGTTTCAGCGAAATCCCAATTCAAAGAAACCACTTCAGTAGACCGAAAAATAGTCGATATTGAAATGAGAGTCAAGATTATATTCGTTTTTTATAAAATATATTCGGATGTGGTTTATGCTCTGAAAGAAAGTGACGTGTATACTTTATGAATGTAAGCAGTAGATGTTTTGGCTGTGTTATGAAGGAGGGATTAAGGGTGGGGTGAAAGCAGAGGGAGAAGTACGATCCCGTGTCGTCAAGCTGTCGCAGCGGAGAGGTATTGGTATTATTTTTACTTGGCATTTCTGTATTGGCCTAAGTTTTCGCTTTGATCCGAAATAATATAATACCGTCCTAGCTATTACTTGCCTATCTTAGGTTTTTATGGTTGTTTTTTTCTTTTCTGGTGCTGACTTCATTATACATCTATTTTATCAATACACTCTATTTATTTACTTATTTTAT
>NC_136510.1:104821946-104846946 GCF_053919585.1 Euprymna scolopes | reverse complement strand
GTCTAGCAGAAAACACTATCACTAATTTACCCCACTCTTTATCCGTGCCTAAACATAAACGTAGATTCCATGAACAAAGCTTCTTTCTTAGAACTGCACGCCTGTGGAATTATCTTCCGTTTTTCTACTTTCCAGCTCACTACAATATGGTTGTTTTCAAGTCTAATGTAAACAAGTTTTTGATGAACCGTTCCATATAAGTTAACAAATTTACCGAATTTCCATTATTAACGATTACTATATTGTCCAATTTCTACTTTACACTCTTTAACACTTATCCTCGAGTGGCCATTTGGCCTTGATAAGTGGTGATGCCTCTGTAAAAAAAAAAAAAATTTTTTTTAGTTTGTTTTTGAAATGTCGTTACTTTCAATGTATACCGTTTTCATTTAACAAGTTGTTGTTGGAGTATAGAATCAGTAGTCCGTTTGTTGTTTCTGCGGTAGTCTTTCCAAATGTCGGAACTGTGCGTTATTCACGCGGGATTCATGTTAGGGTTTGTGTTCCTTGATAGATAAATACATTTCGAAGTAAAAATTCATTTTCAGTAATAGTATATATATATATATATATATATATATATATATATATATATATATATATATATATATATATATATATATATATATATATATAAATATAAAAGCGAAAATGTATGTATGTGTGGATGTGTGTTGGCTTTTTCTGTATGTCTACAAAAGGTTTTTTTTTAGAGAAGCGGTCAGTCGATTCACAACGTTTTAAAACTTTTTATATCACATATAAATCGTAATATCTCAGAGTTAACAACGGAACTCGCCTATCTATTTAATTTGCTCGACTTCGGGAAGATAAATATTCAACATTTGTCGCTCGCCGCATGTGAGTTAGTCTTTTTCCTATAATATCTTGGGAAAATAAAAATAAAAAAAGCGTTCCCGCAGTAAATGAAATACTATCCCGCAGTCAAACTTGACCTCATTTAGTCATTAAAACGTGCACCTGCCAAATCCAAGTAATTAAATAAATTCAAACGTGTTTCCGTTAGCATCTCGCGGTGACCCAATGGTTAAACCCGTCGCACTCTTTTTTTTTTTTCACACTTTAATTTACAACTTTGCCTCAACGGTTCGGGTTCGATTCTCATACTTACCTACCAAAACATTTTTTTTATTTTACCCCCACCCCGGAGTTTTGATTTACCCAAAACCACATACACCTCCAAACACCCGGGCAACGCCGGGTACCCCTCGCTAGTACTTTCATAAATCAGAGTCCATTTTCTGTAGGCTGTTTTTGAACCCAGTCAACGACGGGTACTTTTGCTAGTATATATATAAGAGAGAACTTGGATGCCTACCAGACACTATTCTCGAATGTTTTTCTACGTTTGTCAGAACGACATTGAATGAGGATACTTTCTTCTACAAATAAACCCTGATTCAAAATCATATAGTATTTGTGGCCCAAATAAGATTTCCTCGGTGTGTATAACCGTTGTTGACTTTTATGAGGAACTAGCCTGGGTGCCCGGCGTTGCCCGGCGTTGCCCGGGTGTTTTGAGATGTGTGCTGAGCAAAAAAAAAAAAAAAGGTGGGAGTAGGTGGGCTTGCTCGGACAAGTGCCGCGAAGGAGGAAAAGAACTTGAAAAAAACGTGACGTCTTTGCCGTTACGTCCATCGCCAAACCGGAAGTAGTGAAGGTTTAAATTAAGGCTAGTCAATCGAAAAGAGGGGATAGCTTTCGATAATATCGAGTTTATAATACTCGCATGTTATAGCTTTTCTTTTTTTCGCGCACTTTTGTAATTGGAATCGGTATCGGAAATTTAGAAGAGAATCGGTAATTGTATTGGAATCGGGAAAAATATTGGAATCGTCCCATCATTAAGTCGATTCTCCGTGAATCACTGCAAGTGATTCTTCAGTTTTATTCAAATAGAGTTATCGTCCTTGGTAGTTTATTTCTTGTTCAAAAAGCGCCCTCTATTTTATGTTTTCTATATTTTCACGGTGTTCATGTTGCTTGTAAAAATATATTTCTTCCTGTTAAATTATAATTATTTCTCCTGTTTTGAATGCAGCTTCTTTTCCAAATTAATTTGGTAAATTTATCAATAATCTTGTTTTTTTTTTTCTTAATTTCAATTTCAATTTATTTTGTTCCATTTAGAAATGAAATGAATTAAGATTTTAAAAAATGAATAATTAGAAAAATAGATTTATCACTTTGTTTTATTTATTTTTTTGTTTGTTTATTCATTTGTTTATTTATTTGTTTATTTATTTGTTTATTTATTTATGTATTTGTTTATTTGTTTATTTATTTGTTTATTTGTTTGTTTATCTGTTTATTTATTTATTTGTTTATTTATTTATTATTTATTTCTGTATTTATTTGTTTTTTATTTATTTGTTTATTTATTTATTTATCTGTTTGTTTATTTATTTATTTATGTCTTACTTATATTTTATTTGCACATTTATTTGTTTGTTTATTTATTTATATATTTGTTTATCTATTTGTTTATTTATTTATATATTTGTTTATTTATGTATTTATTTGTTTGTTTATTTATTATATATTTGTTTATTTATTTATTTATTTGCTGATTTATTTATTTATTTATATATTTGTTTATTTATGTATTTATTTGTTTGTTTATTTATTTATTTGTTTATTTATTTATTTGTTTGTTTATTTGTTTATTACTTTGCTTATTTCATTGTTTATTTCTTTGTTTATTTATTTATTTATTTATTTTTTATTTATTGATTGATTTGTTTATTCATTTATTTATTTGTTTATTTATTCATTTGTGTATTTATCTATTTATTTATTTATTTGCTTATTTATTTATTTGTTTATTTATTTATTTGTTTATTTATTTATTTATTTGTTTGTTTATTTATTTATTCATTTATTTATTTGTTTATTTATTTGTTTATTTATTTGTTTATTTATTCATTTGTGTATTTATTTATTTATTTGCTTATTTATTTGTTTGTTCATTTGTTTAATTATTTATTTATTTGTTTATTTATTTATTTATTTATTTGTTTATTTGTTTATTTATTTATTTGTTTGTTTATTGGTTTATTTATTTGTTTGTTTGTTTATTTATTTGTTTGTTTATTTATTTGTTTTTTTTATTTGTTTATTTATTTGTTTATTTATTTATTAATTTATTTTTTATTTATTTGTTCATCTATTTATTTTTTTATTTATTTATTTGTTTATTTATTTATTTATTTAAATCCATTTCCATTTGCTTTATTTGATGCCAAATTTTGTTCTGCATGCTTTTATATAAATGTTGAAATTATTTTTTTTAATTTTAATTTTATATAAATTATATTTTTATTATTATTTTTACAATTATTTTTGTAATTTGAATCTATCATTTGTTTTTATTCACGGCGCTTTGTTTATTTATTTTCTTTCAAACAATATTCATTTGTTTTTCATTTCGTGAAATTAGCATTTTTATTTATATTTATTTTATTTTTCCTTTTAATTTTTTAAATTTGTTATTTTATTGAAATTAAAAAAAAAAACGTTTTTCTATCGTCTTTTTATTTCCCCCGTTTAGATGTTATATCATTAATTAAAAAGGTTCTTTGATTATCTACTTTTTAAAAACTTTTTAAAACTTTTTAAAAACTTTTTTTTGTTTGTTTTTTTAACCTTTTTTTACACTTTTTTTTACACTTTTTTTTACACTTTTTTTTACTACCACCATTTTGCTCTACTTCTATTTATTTCACAGTTTCGTTCCGGTTCGTTTTTTTTACTGTTTTTATATCCCCCCACTTTTCATGATGCAAAACATTGGTATTCCAATACTCCCCTGTCCGATTCCATTTTTTTTTTCTATACATCTTCCCTATCCCCCGTAGTTTTAAAATTCAGTTTCAGTTTATATAGATACTTTTTTCCAAAGTTTTATTAAAAAAATTTTTTAAATAATCTCTAGACAGGAGACAAGTCGGACCAAGCAGGGGTAGTGCATCTAACATGGCGTCAATAAATAAATAAATAAATAAAAAGTAGACATGCGCAAACATACACACATGTATGTATGTCAATCTTTACATCTATAAAAGTGAGAATGCGTGTGTGTGAGGACACTTCTCAGTCGATATACTCAACGAATTTTTAATCTACAGACGTGAAATTTGGTATATAGAGTATTCAGATACGTGGAAAACTTTTTAATCCGTTTTCATCCGAAAATGAGGGCTGCTAAGTGATCTAAATTGAAAAATTAGTACATGGGAGTCATCTGATTTTTATGTTTGCTAACCGCTTCATGAATGCGCATGCGTAAATAGTTTATATTACAGATTGCTTACGTTAAGAATAAGTAGGTTTGAAAGCACCTTTTAAAGATCGTATCACGCTGGTTTGACGGTTATTGTATTTGACTCGCTGTCTTCGGGTTTTTGTTTCAATCTCAGCTAGAGTATTTTTTTTTTTTATTTGCAGAAGTCGATGGTTTGTAAAAAAACATAATACTCGCATTCATATGATTCAATCTCTGTATTATTTAAAATATAATATTTATGCGTATTTACGACCGGGCAACGCCGGGCGGCCTGTTAATATATATATATATATATATATATATATATATATATATATATATATATATATATATATATATATATATATATATATATAGCTCGCATGCGCATATCATGATGCTATAATCATTGGATGGCTATGGACGGACGTCTCGACATTTAAAAATAACTGTTTTAAGTTCAACGATATTTCTCGCCGTTAAGGCTGGCTGAGACGATTTGTTCCTTACCATTGGAGTTAGAGATGACTTCAATGCCGGGTTTGAACCTCCCGATCGGTAGTAATCGTGTCACCCTGCACTGATGATTCTAGAAAGGATGAAACACTAGAGTCTGTAGATATTAAATAATTTATATATATATATATATATATATATATATATATATATATATAGTCATCCACATACAGTACTGTTTCTCTGTTTCACAGCTCATCAGTGCGGCTAGACAGGCAACTACCTCAAGCCAGGATTAAAACCCGACCGTCTGTACGACAGTCAAGACTTCTAACCATTACGTTATTGGCGGCTGCTGAGCAAGTAGTGAGTTTAACGATGTTTTGACATCGTATCCTAATTTATTTTACTTCGGTCGGAGTTCTCATAAATAAAAGGGGTCCTCTTTCCTTGGCTAACATTTGATCTTTATAGGAGATACGCTAATATCCGAATATTCCATTAGCTTTTCTTTTATATCTCAAATGTTGAGTAAAGTTAAGCTTATATTTCTTCTTACTTCTTGGCCAGTTAATTACGTTATACCTTTGTTTTAGTACATTGGTCTTATTGGATTCCAAGAGGAGAATTCATCTAGTCTGGTTGAGTATCCAGCTCATTGTTGTTACTATAGCCAACATCACTTTGAGAAGGTGCACCAATTCTTTTATACGCCAGTGCATGGTAGTCATACGGAAAATATTTTATTAGTATTATTATTCAAATACTATGTTATTGTAAGTATTTAGTAGTGAATGGACAAGTCCAATATTTTCCCAATTCCGATACAATTACCGATTCCGTACTAAATTCCCGATTCCGGTTCCTTATAAATTTCTAAATATTTAACTATATAGTTGTATTTTTTTTTTCCGATTACCATAAAAGCACACATATTAAATGTGTAAATATTTTCCTAAACGTAAAAATATACTTATGGGGGACGATCGATCGGTTTTTGCTTTACTGGTATTTTAAAATCAATAAATATTTATTATCTTATCATTATTACCAGCAATGGAAGATTTTGCTTCAAACAAAATCAAGTATGAAAGACAATTAAAAGAATCGTTTTGGCATTGGAAAATCGGTACAAATTTTTCCGATTCCGATACCCTCAA
The DNA here is from genome assembly GCF_053919585.1 of Euprymna scolopes. NCBI lineage: Eukaryota > Metazoa > Mollusca > Cephalopoda > Sepiida > Sepiolidae > Euprymna > Euprymna scolopes. The sequence goes on along the minus strand of NC_136510.1, from coordinate 104,841,045 downwards.
GTGTTCCGATTTTTTCGATTCCCGATTCCGATTACTCGTCCCAACACTAGTATTTAGTCAAGGTTTACTTGTATGGGAAATATTCCCATATCAGGTTGTTCTGACAAACCTATGTACAGAGAGACATTAGGAACTCGAAAACAGTGTTCTGTAAACATTTAAATTTTCTCTCTCTATTTCTCCCTCTCTCTCTCATATATATATATATATATATATATATATATATATATATATATATATATATATATATATATATACATAATGTGTGTGTGTATGTGTGTGCGTGCAATTAAGCTTTTTAAAGCAAAAAGGAACGTTAAGGCAACAGACCCTGAACATACAAAACTATATAATAGAACTCTGTATCAAAAATTATAATAATAAAAATAATAATAATAATAATAATAATAATAATAATAATAATAATAATAAATAGTACCTATCTTAAGATTCACTGCAGTTTCATAGCATTTCAAATCCTCACAAATGAACTATTAATGTCTATTAGGTTGACGCAAAAATAATGTCGTTTTTGACGTTCGACTATATACTTAAAAACGACATTATTTTTGCACCAACCTATTATCATATAGACTTTTAACGCTTTAATATTGAGTTCATTTTTGTCTTTTTTTTAATTAGTGATAGTCCATGGGAAACGTTTACGTAAAAATAATTACAAATATATAAATTAAAATGCGTTCCGTCCAAACAGGCGACTAAATGTATGTATTTACGACCAAGGGAGCAAAAGTTTTCTGTCACTCCGGTAAGTTCTTTTAATACAGCGGCAGCATTCTCACGCTGCTGCTATCGTTAATAATAGTAATAAAAAAAGAAAATTACACTAATCAATTTAATGTTTAAGCGGAAAAATCTGTACATGAAAGCGACTTCTTAGATCAGTAGTAAAATTTCATAATAAAGTCAAAGTAGTCGTGAGTTCTTGCAAGCGTCAAGCCACGCTGATGATTCCTATTAAGCCAAAAAACGCACGTCTATGGATAAATTTTATGTACGTAATTTTCAGCGTTCCTACTTTACTAGTATCGCTAATAAAAACAATAACAAATGTTAACTATATATATATATATATATATATATATATATAAATATAAACTACTCCATTTACTCACATAAAATTAATATACTAAAGTATAAATTTATGCGTAAACTTACTTCAAAAGTGCTCAATACGTAGGTAGTGCTAGTTAGTAAGTTATAAAATATATATGGCGATTAAGCTACACTGAATATTCTGCGTTTCATCCACTCTAAGACTCTTCAGGCTTATGCGCGAATTTTGTGGTTGTTTGTCGTTTTCATATACGCATCTTCTATTGAGAATATGATTGGCTAACTAAAATCTTAATAGAAGATGCGTATATAAAAACGACAAACAACCACAAAATTCGCGCATAAGCCTGAAGAGTCCTAGAGTGGATGAAACTGATGCTGATGATTCCTATTAAGCCAAAAAACGCACGTCTATGAATAAATTTTATGTACGTAATTTTCAGCGTTCCTACTTTACTAGTATCGCTAATAAAAACAATAACAAATGTTAACTATATATATATATATATATATATATATATATATATATACACACACATAAACTACTTCATTTACTCACATAAAATTAATATACTAAAGTATAAATTTATGCGTAAACTTACTTCAAAAGTGCTCAATACGTAGGTAGTGCTAGTTAGTAAGTTATAAAATATATATGGCGATTAAGCTACACTGAATATTCTGCGTTTCATCCACTCTAAGACTCTTCAGGCTTATGCGCGAATTTTGTGGTTGTTTGTCGTTTTCATATGCGCATCTTCTATTGAGAATATGATTGGCTAACTAAAATCTTAATAGAAGATGCGTATATAAAAACGACAAACAACCACAAAATTCGCGCATAAGCCTGAACAGTCCTAGAGTGGATGAAACGCGGAATATTCAGTGTAGCTTAATCGCCATATATATTTTATAACTTACTATATATATATATATATATATATATATATATATATATATATATATATATATATATATATATATATATATATATATATATATATAAGCAAATAGGTAATGATTTATGTGAAAAAATTATTTAGGTATCAAAAACTTAGCATCATCATTCAATCAGTGCACGGTAATATAAGATACTCCCTATCTTGGGGTGAGCATATTGGGAAATGATAAATAAACTTGTGGAAACAAATGGAGTTTAAGCGTTTGGACAATGCTTGAATATTGTTAATTCACTCAGTAAACTTAGTAGCAGCCGAATAGCTAATGGATAAAAATATAAGAATTTAAAGATCGAGGCATAGCCAATAGATTGCGCCGTAGTCCATATGGATAGGTCTTCAGTATTGCACACTTCATGAGTGCGACGACCTGGGTTCGCGCCTATGTCGGAGCACGTCACTGATGAGATGCAGTACATCGAACCCCACTTTGGGTTTGGTGTAGTCCGTTGGCGATGCAATTGCTCGATTCTATCTAATTCTGGGTTCTAGCTTTATCGAGAAAGGTGTATGTGAACGGGTATTTATATATCTATATATAATATCCTCTTATTTTAATTATTATAGTAAAAAAATAATTATATATATATATATATATATATATATTGCATGTTTTATCACACTGAAGAAGACCGAAGGATCAGTCGAAATTATGTACTTTTCAAAGAAACATTCTCGATTTTTTTTTTCGAAAGACTTTTTGTATTCTTACACGTCAAGACAGGAAATAAATGCTGAAAATATATAAATATTTATATATCTTTTGTATTGATTTTTTTTATCTATCTCCCTCTCTCTTTCTCTCTCTCCCTCTCTCTCTCTCTCTCTCTCTCTCTATATATATATATATATATATATATATATATATATATATATATATATATATATATATATATATATAATTCTCATTCTTAATCCAAATCAATATTATTATAAAAGCTTGGACTATTTCTACTTACTTCATTAGATTCCCCTACAATACTTGATAAATTAATTAGCTCCTAAGGGCCATTGTAAGTCAAACGTAAAACTCAACTACAATGCTAAAGTCCGACTCGAAATAAAAGTCAGTACAGAAAAGCTAAAATCGTACTGCGTAAAATAAAGAAAAAAATATTAATAATAAATAAAATTAATATCATATGAAAAATTATATTTTAATTTTTTTACCCTCAGTAAAATATAGGCTTATTTTATTTATTTATTTATTTTTTTTTTACTTTGGAAATTTTAACGAGACTACAAAGACGATGTTTGAAACTGGAAGTTCCTTTCCTCCCTTTTTTAAATGCATCAGTCATGCATTCAATGTAGGTCAGACGAGTCGACAGGAGATGGCGAAGAGAGAAGTCGCTCTGCAGTTGACAGCGTACAACAAAAGGACTTCAAAAAAAGTCCATTTCGAAAGAAAACTAAATAAACAAAAGATTCAAATAAATAAATAAAAAAATTTAATTTAAGTCAAAGAAATATGTAAATTATTTATTTATTTTTTTTATTTATTTTTATCATACGTAAGTTTTGTTTCTAAAAATTAAAAATAAAATTCGTTTAATTTTGTAAAAAAAAAAACCCAAAAAACAACGCAATAAAATTTTAGTCTCGTTTTTATTAGTAAGGTTTTAAATGCTCTTTCTAAAAATAAAAATTGTTTCTATCGGTTCAAATAAAGCATTAAAAAATTCGGTTTATATTAAATTTAAGGGAATCCTATATAATGCCGTTCGGTGCTATTTCAGAATATTTATTATTAGCTAAAATTAAAAAAAAAAAATCACATTCTTGCGTTTACTAAAAAAAAAAAAAAAGCTACGCGTACAAAATTAAAGAAAAAAAAACAAAATTAATATCACTGATTGAGACGAATTCGGCATTTGCAATATAATTGACATGTCTCCACTAAATTGTGAAGTTGGTTTGAACTGTCAAGGGCCGAAATGCTCTGTACAGCATCGTCTCGTATGTGACGTTAGTGCTCCATCACAAAACATCTCAAACTCTCTTGGGGGGGGGGGTTAATAAACATTTTGACACCACCTTCTTCAGAGTGTATTTCTTCTTTATTTAGGTCATCCATTTATTTATCTCAATCCCTGTCTTTCCAATACTCCTCGTCTCAAGTGCCTTATCTGTCGCCATTTAAAAAGTTCAATATGCAAACAGATAAGCAGAGTTTTAGTACCATGTTGATATAACACTAACATATACAAATAAATTGCCACCATTGCACTAATGTATGAATAGTAACTGTTATTTCATCATGATTATTCTTGATGAAGGCGAAATACTGAATCAGGTAATGACTCTTTGTTAATCTCCTTTGTTATATATTGAACATAAGAAGAGACGTTGCGAGCCTGTTCTGCTTTATCGTTATTTTCATAGCAAGTGCTCGTCTGAGTTCCAATCTATGGTTCCGCATCGTCACACATTCACGAGAAACACTCATTTGGCTGAAAACACTATCAATAATTTCCCTACTCTTTATCTGTGCCTAAACCTAAACGTAGATTCCATGAACAAAATATATTTTTTAAAACTGCACACCTGTGGAACTCTCTTCCGTGTACCTGCTTTCCAGTTGACTACAATATGGCTGTCTTCAAGTCCAATGTGAACAAGTTCTTGATGAGCCGTTCTCCTTAAGTAATCCAATTTTACTGAATTTACACTTATAACGATTATTATGATATTGTCCTTTTGACCACGTTACACTCTTTAGTCCTTATCCTCGAATGTCCTCTGGGCCTTGATAAGTGGTGTTTCCCTTGTATTAAATAATTAACATTGTTAAAAGTTAATTAGTTATTATCGATCTATCTGTCTATCCATCTATTCAATGATAGTCTTAAAATAGTTTATATTGGGAGTTATTTATTGTTTATGGAATTAAGTGAAGCAATGGGTTTTAGTTGAGGACGCTTACATAAATTAGCTAGGTTAAATACACAAAATAACCTTGGGCAGGCAGACGTGGAAATGTCACACGTTAGGGATACGTGTGCGTTTTGAATGATTACGTAAGGGAACGGAGGTCAAGATGTCGCGAAGTTTAGAGTCGAGAGTTAGAGTTTAGTCACGAGAGTGAATAGACGTACTTCAAGCCAGGAAGCGAGGCTGGGAAGAATAAGCATGTAGACGAAATATAGACTCCGTGAAGACCATTTGAGACAACTGAAATAAATTTATATTTTAAAAATATAAAGTGTTGTTCTTTGGTTTCACAAAAGAAGAAAGAACAGAGGTCTTAATTGGTTATGATGTTGGTCATTTCATGTTTCATCACGGAGCTCAGCAGTGAAGATAAAAGAACTCTTGAAGAAAGAAGGTATGAAGCATAGATTATTCTTCTTATAAAAAATGATATTTTATGTAAATATGAATTGTAATATATACCCGTTTTATAACTCTTTGATAAAAAATGACTCAGTTTATATGTCGATATCATATCCTCTGACAAAACAACATGCATACAATTTATACGTTTTTGTCTGATCCCGTTATAAGAACAATATCTCCCACCTCATTATGTAATATGACTGTTTTGGTGCCAATCGCACTTCTCAAAATATAACAAAATGACCATATGAAAAACATAAAATCATGTCAAATTATAGGTGTTATTATTGTTTAGTTTAATATTTTGAGCAGTCCTCAGTGTTTTATGAAAAATGTAATCTTTGAAAAAACTGAATACGAAACTTGTAAACAAAAAAAAAAGGGGAGGGGAACATCTTTAACTTTTTGTAGTATTCACTGTTTTTACATGCAAGTCAATCCATACGAAATTTCTCCACTCTAATGTCAAAAGGCATCATCTTTTGAAAGTGAACATATACACGTAAAAATGATACCTATAAGTAAATATGAAGTGTAATATATACCCGTGTGATAACTGATACAACAAGACTCTGTTTATACGTCGACATCATATCCTCTGACTAAACGAACATACAATTTATACGTTTATCTGGTGCTGTTCGGAAAACAATAAAATATCATCCTTCCAATAAATCCTACCGCACTATGTAATATGACTATTTTAATATCTAGTGCCAATCCACCTCTCTATACAACACTTGTAAAAAAAAAATAAGCTGTGAGACTTGTTTCCCTTTTTGAGGATTAATATTTCGTTATTCTAACTGTTTTGTCTTTGTCAGTAGACAATAAACGACTGCTGGCCAAATAGAGTACAATCTTATCTATGAACACGGCATAAAAATTTCACTCAGGAGATTAACACATTTGAACAGAAAGCAAAAACTGCTATTTTTTTCCGGTTACTTGACAGTTTTACTCATTTTATTTTTCTTTCTGTTATGAAGACTGAAAAGGCGGTGATTGAATAAAAACTGTCACCATGCGTAAAAGTTCCGACCTGTGTCTATACATGCAATATTTACGTTTATTTATGCATTGAAAATAAATATAGTAGACTAGTAAGTTATGAAGGTTATTTCCCGTTTTATTTTCATAGATGAAGATGGATATGAATTATTCTTCCATAAATGGTGGTCCACTTTCAAGGAAAATTGTAACATGTTAGGTGACTAAATAAGTCCTCGGTCCGCTAATATTTCAACTTGGCAACGCCGGGTTTATACAGTTTGGTATTCTATATATTAATACCGTAGTTCCTTTAGCATACGTGTGTCACGGTCTCCAGATTATAAATTATTCGAGTAGGGAATCCTATTTAGGAAATAAAAAGGAGGACAGATAAGTAGGGCTATGACAACAGCATATTCTTTTCCTTGTTTTGATTCTCAGGTATATATCCATTGATATCGTATATGTTTTTATGTAGAGTGATGTGGTTCTCGGTTGATTAATTGTCTAACTTTGTCGGATATATACTCGAGAGTCAAAACAACGAAAAGAATATGCTGTTGTCACAGCCCTAGTGTATGTTATCACCTTCTATCGTCCTTTTTAATAAATAGGATCTCCTGATCACCGAAGATGAATGTAAAAATAAATAAATAAAAAAATGATGCGGCTTTTGAGCCGAACGTGAAACTAAAATGTACCTTCTTGGTCTTCTGGCTAAGATGCGAGGGTGGTATCTGTTCTGCCTAAAGATGGTATAATTATATTGTGGCATTTCCGTTTGCACTGGGCGTCCATAAAATGGAAATATGTTACAGACTCCTATAAGGATATTTGAGATAAATCGTAATAGCTAGATATATTCTGACACTATATTAATCAGTATATTTAGATAGATACTTTTATATAGTTAGAAAAAAAAAAGGCTTCAATAATATCACGGAGTTTCCATTCAAACTGAACGTCCAGAATGCCCAGCAACAATATATTACATATGAAAAATTCCGTTGTGGAATTTCCACAGATCCTGCTAGTATAATAATAACAAGAATAGGATTTTTTTTTTCTTCTTTAATTTCAAAGAGATCTTAGTAGCACCGTAAGTCGAAATATCTACTTTATCATTTTACTCCACCGAACTCTTGGGGGAATCATTTTTTTTTTTTTCTCCAAGTTTAGCATTCAGGAAATGATTCTCTGTTTAAAGGTTACGAATCGACAGAATTAAATCAGATTTATATATTTTTTTTATTTAATTTTTTTTTTTTTTGTTGTTGTTTTATTTTTATATTTTCATAGAGGAACATCTAAGTAGAACTTTCCGGAGATTGGGGTTTCAGTTCCAAAGAGTTGTTCCTACAACGATCAATAAAAGAGAGACGGGAAGGGGGAGAAAGGGGAGGAGACAGAGCAGCGAGAGTGAGGAAGAAAGAAAGAAAGAGTGGTAAAGAGAAAAGAAATGAGATAGAGAGGGAGAGACAAGGGAATAGGGAGGGAGAGAACGGGTGGAAAGGAGGTGGGGTGAGGGTAATTGGAACAAACAAAAAATGACTAAAATTTATTTTTTATTCACTTTTAAAGACTTTTCTAGAATGACGAAGAAGTGGAATGTTATCCTCGAACATATACTCCGGCGGAGAGGATGACTATTACTTTTATTTGATTTTAGGGGATAAATTTATATTATTTTATTTCTCTTTAAATTGCTGAATGATGAAATTCGAGAATGCTTTTTTAATTTTAATTTAGAGTAACAATTTCTGTTTTTAACTCGTCTTAACTTTCTTTTTTTTTTTAATAATAAATTTGAATTAAGTATCAAACAATGGTGTTTCATATTTAGATTTAAAAAAAAAAACGAAAAAGTCTAAAAAATAAAAACGATTTGAAGGCTGTGCGTTATTGTTTACAAGTAGGACTCGTGTCCCGGTGTTACCCGAGAAATTTAAGCAAACTAAATAAACAAGAAAAACTCTTTCCATTCCAGGCAATGCGGATCAAGATTGCACCAACTTTGTGGATTATTGTTTTGTAGCTTGTTTGTTTTTACTTTTAACTGGACATACGAATAGACAACTGCTTTTTATATAAAAGAAAAGACCAATGGAAATTTCACGTCCAGTTAATAAAATAAAACTTTAGTTTTAATTTTTACGTATTTATATATTTTTCTTGTGATACAGACAAGCTAACTTCATAATGTCTAAAAAAATAAGAAAAAAAATAATCTATTATATAAATCTTAAACGTCGGTTTGTTTGCGTGTTTGTGTGTTTGTGTGTGTGTGTTCGTATATCGGCTAAAAAACTTTTGTCAGCCGCATCGGACCGGATCGAAACGGGTACCATTTAAAAGACCAATCCCTTGGACGCATATGTGAAAATTAGAAAAAAGATTCTGTTGTGGTCAACTAGAATATTTCTTGCAAGGGGGGTACTTTCTGCGTCCCGATAATCGCAAGTCACACGTATCAAACTGAAATTATGTTTAAAAACGTTATTTGACAGGATCATGACGTCATAAGTCGTCATGGTCCGATGGACAAAGGCGTTTGCCAGGAACTTTTTTCCCTTCTTTCCCTCTTTCGCGTTTCAGGTTCGACCCTGCCTACCGCGGCTAATTTTTTTATATTTTTGCGATTGTACAAACACTTTCTGCTATTTTACTTGAAAGAAAAGTTGTTTTGATTTATTTTTTTTTTAAGGGGTGGAACCAGCGCACGGGCAACAAAAAGTGCTTCTCTTCGTGTCCCTTCTGCCGAAATATCTGGTGGGGAGGTTCCGTTCTTTTATTTTTGAAAAAATTGTTGTGGCGGTATCGATTAAAGTGCTCTACATCCTTAGTATAGTAGCTGTGTCCAAACCGAACTTCCTGTCCACCCCGGCAACGCAAATTATTCATGCTATTTAATAATAAATAAAATCAATTTCATTGTTCTTGGCTTTTAGCTTGGCATACACACAGACAATTACCCCTTTTATATAACGAGGAGCGTTCCAAAGGCAATGTCTCTTTTTTTTTATCCCGCCCGAATGGATCAGAGAAGGATTGCATACTGCATTGTTATGATGACTGAACTTATGCATTCAAGACCTGAAAGTTTCATCTCTATGTTGCAGATATTGACGGTGCGAGACTTTGTGAGTCAGAAGCAGAGATACGTCACTATATTACTGGCAAATGTACTTTGAGAATGGTGGTGACTATGTAGAAAAATAGATTCTGGAGCACAAAAGATCGTTTTAATTGTACCACTCCTGTCTTTGTAGCTGTTCAACTTTTTGAGTTAAAAAAAATAGGAGGCTCTACTTTTGTGACAACCCTTGCATGATAAGGGGCGCTCTCGAGTCCAAGCACAGCCATCGTTCATCGCTGACAAACGTTCATTCAGAACGATGGTAACTATGAGGAATAAAAGGTCGCTCGTTTTAATGGTACCACTTCTGTCTTTATGGGTCTTTAACTTTTAGGGTTAAAAATTGTAATAGAAATTATCATTCTCGCAAAGGATCTTGTGTGTGCTTTGCCTGTAAAATGACGACAGAAAATGTAGGAAAGACAAGCATAATTTTCTAAGTCGCTCATTGGTGACCATTTGCCATTAATTTGCATACGTACACAATTGGTAACTACTGGTTGATCGCTAGAAAAGCGGGAAATTTTTCATACAACGATTTATTTTTACAACATTCACACGGCGCCAATCAAAAAATAGCAATCACGCATTTTATTTCCAGCTTTCCATTGAAAAAAAACAAACAAACAACAACAACAACAGTAGTAGTAGTAGTAGTAGTAGTAATAATAATAATAATAATAATAATAATAATAATAATAATAATGATGATGATGATAATAATAATAACAACGATAATAATAATGGTAATAATAATAACAATAATAATAATAATGGTAATAATAATAACAATAATAATAATAATGATAATAATAATAACAATAATAATAATAATGATAATAATAATAATAATAATAATAATAATAATAATAATAATAAGAAGAAGAAGAAGAAGAAGAAGAAGAAGAAGAAGAAGAAGAGGAAGAAGAAGAACTGAATGTGGAACCTTATCTTTTGAATGAAGCGATGTCCAAAACTAATTTAATATTAATTTTTTTTCGTTATTTTTTAATTATCATCACTTTTAACTTTCCGAAATACGAAATAGATTACATTTCTGATATATATATATATATTTTTTTTTAGATAAGAATTCGTTATTCATATTATTTGGATTCTTCGGACTACTGCTCTCATCTTGAGTGTCATTTTCACAACGTTTTGGTCGATGTAACCTCCGACCTCCTTCAAGTGTATCTTGTCGAACTCGGAGATTTGGACGGAATTTCGAACGGATCCCTTTATTTACTTCTCGGGGGTAGCATGCTCTCATTCCATCAGACATGACTAGACAGAGGTCCTCAGTAATTCGTAATTGTATTTTTCGATCGTCCACATTGAAAATTGAACCTTTAACCTTCAGGAGAATATCACTTTTACAATTGATTTTTCCAAATACTCTAACCATTGCGTCACAGGTCCATGTGGACAAGATACACCTAAAGAAATTCGGAAGTATCCTGTATCTCTATAAGGCCACCATTCGCCTATGTATGGAGTATTGTTGTCATATTTGGGCTGGTGCATCTGCAACTAGTCTCTCGCTCTTAGACAAGGTCCAAAAACAGAGCCTCCAACTTGATAGGTCCTGAACTGTAATCTAAGCTCCAGCTTCTGTCCCATCGACGAAATGTTGCATCTCTCTGCCTGTTCTACAAGTATTTTTATGGTGAATGCTCTGACAACTGCAAGCACTTGTGCCCCCACGACGTAAATACCCCCGACAAACCCGACAAGCAGCTAAATCCCGCCCCTACACAGTAGAGATCCCTAGATGTAAGAGAGTTTTCTACTCCAGTAGTTTCTTCCCCAGAACCGCTAGACTTTGGAATTCCCTTCCGGGTCCCTGCTTCCCCAACTGTACTGACATGCAGTGTAAAGTGTAACGTGAACTAAGATCTTGCTGCCCAACTCCCTACATAGTATCCCAGTAGCTTATGTCCCTGATAGTAGCCACTTACACCAAAGTGGTAATGTGTCTTGTTTGGGATGAAAATGTAATAATAAAAAAAGGTTAGATTAAGTGAGGCGTTGTGAAAATGACACTCAGGATAAGAACAATAGTTCGATGAATCCAAATAATACGAATAACGAAATAGATTATTTCTTTTCTTAGCGTTAATTTACGATTTCTAAGAAAATAATAACAAACTCCCCCACCCTTACAAAAATTTCCGAGGGTATACAACAACGGTTAGCAACTTACAAACAGCTGGCCGCATCCGTCCCGCTAGGGTATTTTGACAGACCCGCGAGCCAGATTACCAATGACTATTTTTAACATGAGAGACTAGATTTTCGTAATCACAGATGGCCTGCTGTTATCTTGCTCTGATCCACTTAGACGAATTTGAATACCATGACCGCAAAAACAAGATCAAAACATAGTGACCTCCATTCCTGCGTAAAATATTAAAAAATAAACTTAAAATACAAACTAAGAGCTAGGTACGTTCAAAATGTACAACCATTTTGGCCCCTCCTTTTACTTAAAAATTCAGTAAAAAATCAGGAAATTAACTAATTTTAATGAAATTTTTAGCATCTTTCAAATCATTATCACAGAATATAATACACCCAGATTTTTAATTGAATTCTAGTGAAAATGTATTATTTCGGTAAAACAAAAAATATCTTTACTAAAGTTATGGTCTTCACTAGTAAAAACAAAATCAATGAATTTATTTTTTGCTTTTTTTATGGAAATAAAGCATCGTAAAAATAAAAAAAAAAGAAATAATTTTTTCAGCAACATTACGAACAAATCTTCTAAAGTCCGTATTAATGAATTCGATATAGCTCGAAGAAAAAATTAATTTCGATATTATCATTGAATTAAGCATTACTTATTTAATATTTTAACACAAAAAATTATAATTGCAAAAAATATTTCTACTTTTTTTTTTAATTACGTGATTTTATATGTAAGATTCTAATATTTTCTTTGCTTTTTTCAGATAAAAACCAAGACAAATATTTTCAGAAAAATACTAACAAATGTTTTTAATTGAATGAAACCTCGATTTTTAAAAAGATTTTTAAATAAATAATTGCCAGAAAATAGTTTTTTCTGTCACTCGTATCTTTGATATCCTCTATTTTTTTTTTTTCGTACGCAGACACAAAAAAATTATACATCACGTTTCGTAAGCTCGAAAGTTCGTAAGCAGGGTATTTCGTATCTAGGGGTTTCATTGCATTTAAATTTTTAGCGAACCCTGAATTTCATAATTTAGCATTACACTGTAAACTGTCTACATCTTTGGGTTTGTGTGTGTGGGCATAATAGTTGGTAAATGTCCCCAGCCAGTTAGTTATCTAAAAACACAACACGGGGTAGAGTGGAGCCCTATTTGATGAGGGTCCGGAAAGTTGGTTTGGGAAGAATGAGGAAGAGGACCTATTGTGTTTAGGTTGGTGCGTAAGATATTGGTGGTGAGGGGTGTTGCTCTGAAATAGTCATCTTGTCTATAGAACCATTGTCTGGGTGAGTCAGTCGGTCTCCTGCGCGTGTGATTTCGTAGTTTTTATTACTTTCTACGAGGCTTCCTGTACACCAGCCCTGTTTATATTTCCCCACCCCCGCAACCCCACCCCGCATATCACGCGCACGCGTGCACCAGCCCACTGATCTACCCTGAGTCAGTCTGCAGGACATTTTCTCTCAACTGCAAAATAGTCACAACAAAAAAGATAAAGAAAAATACACAAACCTATATTCTTAAGATACGCCCATTTCATCTGCGCGGTTAGTGAAGAATATTCCTTTTAGGCTTAGGTGTGACAGATCAACGGACTATCGCATGTAATGATGCAATTCCAAATTTAAAATACAGACGAAAATAATACTTCAGACTTAAGCGTAACACACCGCGGAAAATGTTACTGAAAACTTACGTGTGACAAACTGATTAAAATGTTATTTTAAACTTAAGCATGATAGACTTACGAAAATGTTATTTCAACCATAAGCATGACAGATCGACAAAAATGCTATTTCATAATTATGAGAGACCGACGAAAATGAAATTTCAAACTAAAGCATGACAGACCAGCGAAAATATTATTCAAACTTAAGCAAGACAGATTCATACAAATGCTAATTTGAACTCAATCATGACTAGCGCTATGACAACAGCATATTTCTTTCATTGTTTTGATTCTCGAGTATATATCTGGCACAGTTAGACACAGTTAATCAACCGAGAACCACATCATTCTATACAAAAGCTTATAAAATATCAACGGATATATACACGAGAGCCAAAACAATGAAACGAAGATGCTGTTGTCATCGCCCTAATCATGACAGATCGACAAAAATGCTATTTCATAATTATAAAAAAATCGACGAAAATTACATTTTATGCTTAAATATGACAGACCGACAAAATCTCTATTACATAATTATGACAGACTGATCAAAATCTTATTACATAATTATGAAAGACAAGCGAAAATGACATTTCGAAATTTGCATTACAGACAATAAAAATTGCTTTTTCAAACTTAAACGTAATTATGACAAATGGACGAAAGTGCTTTTTCAAACTTAATCATGACAAACTGAATAAAATTTTATTTCACCCGCAAGCCTGACAAGTAGACGAAAATCCTATTTCAAAAGTATGCATGCAAGAACGCACGTAAATGTTATTTCAAAATTAATCATGACAGACCAATGAATATGCAGCAACAAATTTACACGTCACAGACGAAAACAAATACTATATGGAGGACAGACGTTACGAAAACGCTATTTCAAAAATCAAGTTTAACAAACCGACAAATTTTCTATTTAAAGTGTATAATGACGGACCGAAAAGAATTACTTTCAAATTGAGCATGACAAACCTACGAAAATGCGGTTTCAAAATTACACGGTCGCTTATAGTGATACACGGACGTATCTAAAATGATATTGAAACTGCGTGCTTAACGACGGAAATACAATTTTAAACTAAAAGGTGACTGTCTACCGACGGACAAAACGTCTTATTGAGACACGAGGACATCATGAAGGTGTACGTGTGCATGTGAAGGGTGCAGAGGGGAGACGTTAGTCAAGAGAAAATGCTCGTTTTCTTTTGTAATACTGTGACAGACAAACAAACATTTTATCTTTAAAATTCTCTCTCTCTCTCTCTCTGTCCGTCTCTGCCTATCTTTGTTGCCCCGCCCTTTGTACGATGGCACCTACAACTGGTCATTCACTTAACTCGTTAATATTAGGGACTTTGTCGGACTGGACATTGGACGGAGCTGGACTGGACTCTACTTCTGAGGGTGGGTATATCTTCTGGACTGTTTCAGTCCATTTATAGATTTTTATGGGATACGACTGGCCTTTTAGGGTTCTCCCTGCGGGGTGGGAATGATGGTGGTGATGGTTGTGGTGGTGGGGGGAGGTCAATGATTGACACAAAGGAAAGTTAGAGTGCCGAACTGTAGATAAGGGGACGGGCGTCTAAAAATAGGGGCATGGGAGGGATAGAAGGAAATTAAGGGGAAGAATGAAATTGAGAAAGAAAATGTCCGGAGGAGCGCTTATTGTTATATATATGAAAATACGGAAAGAAGAAGATGATGATGGAGAAGAAGATGATGATGATGAAGATGATGATGATGATGAAAATGATGATGATGAAAATGATGATGATGACGATGATGAAGATCATGATAAAAAGAACGGGAAGAAAATGATGATGATGATGATGATGATGATGATGATGATGATGATGATGATGGAGAAGAAGATGATAATAACGAAGATTATGATGTTTTAAGAAGATCCTGATGAAACTCCATGGAATAAGGGAAATTTTAAATTTTCAACTTGTATTGCAAATTCTAAATTGGAGAGTTTAAATTCAATCTCATATATATATATATATATATATATATATATATATGTATATATATATATATATATATATATATATATATATATATATATATATATGTATGTATAAGTTTGAATTGTGACCTTCACATAGACATCTGTAAGCTACATATTAAAATAAAACGTGTGTCTCATATTCTACCATTATTCATACGCTTAAATAGCAAGTTTATAGGTTCTAATATATTTTATTTTCGTTTTCTGGATTGTTAAGAATCGATATATTTTTAGAAAATGAATGAAATTAAGTATTGGTTTGTCAAAAGATTTTGTTAGCTTTTAGAAATGGATATTATTATTAATCGTTTGTTTAAGAATATCCGCCATTACAATAGCATCCACAAAAGCAGCTAAGTACATAACATAAAAAATTAATAATAAGAAGAATAAAAGATAAAGAAGAATATTATTATGATTATTATTATTATTATGATTATTTCTCGCGTTATTCTCGCGTTACCTGCGCACAGTTCAAACAATTCAAAATACAACCGCCAGATACAACGCGCGGCTCTATACAGAATTCTTTCTCCAAATTTACAACATGGCAAGGAAGAAGAAAAAGAAAAAAAAGAAACAAAGAACACACTGAAGATGGAGTCTACCTTCGAAATATATTTGTGATAAATTTCAAACAAGTAAAATATTTGTTGTGTCTGTATCAATAACAACACGAACGCAGAAAGTAAAGGTAAAACAAATATATTAAGACGAAAAGATAATACATATTTACAAAGGTGCAGTTGTACTGCAGTTGGAAGATTGTCCGGCAGAGGGCGTGTTAAAGTCTTTCATCGAGCAACCGGCACATGTGTCTTGCCTATCCGACGTTCGAACGCAGCTCTCCAGTCTTGCTGACTTGATACCTTTATATATATATCTTATTCACCCACGTATGCTAATTAGTGGGCGTCTCCACAACAATATTTGTTTATTTTCCTAATATTACGTTGTGATTTGGCTTTCAAGCGCACTTAATGCGTATTTTATTTTATAATAATGGTAATGTTGTTCATCATATTTTATTTTATAATAATGGTAATGTTGTTCATCATATTTTATTTTATAATAATGGTAATGTTGTTCATCATATTTTATTTTATAATAATGGTAATGTTGTTCATCATATTTTATTTTATAATAATGGTAATGTTGTTCATCATATTTTATTTTATAATAATGGTAATGTTGTTCATTATATTTCGTCTGCATTTGTTCACAGTATCATGTCAGTTGATATTTTGGCGATGAATGCTCTGAAACAGTCACTTCTTATTGATATTTAGTTTTAAAATATTCAAGCGATTTTAAATGCAACGTCTTCTTTTATCGTAAACTGAACTCGTTAATGAGAAAAAAATAAAAATAAAACAGTGAGGTACACTCGGCCTTAACAGAAGATTATTCGATCTGTAGTTGACTGCTAAGATATATCTCCACATGATAACAAATGTATTTTTTTAAGGAGAAATTATATTTTCTCCTTTGCCGGTGTAACTTAAAATATTCCTCAGTGAAAATTATTCTTTTTATCTATAAGAGAAAATGCATTTTTAAGATTTTTTTTTTTATTTCCCATACTCATCGGATGAATTTCTATACAAAACATATCTAAGAACACTGCCAGACACATAAATTAACTTAGTGTAAAATATGCAAAAGATAGGCTCAGCCGTTTCGGAACCTATGAGGGAGAACCTTTAAATAATATATATATATATATATATATATATATATATATATATATATATATATATATATAACTACTTCATTTATTCACATAAATTTAATATACGAAAGTATAGATTTATGCGTAAACTTTAAGTATTTACTTCAAAAGTGCTCAATACGTAGGTAGAGCTAGTTAGTAATTTATAAAATATATATGGCGATTAAGCTACACTGAATATTCTGCGTTTCATCCACTATAGGATTCGTCAGGCTTATGCGCGAATTAAGCCTGACGAATCCTATAGTGGATGAAACGCAGAATATTCAGTGTAGCTTAATCGCCATATATATTTTATAAATTACTATATATATATATATATATATATATATATATATATATATATATATGTTTTTATTTGTTTTTGTTAGCGATACTTTCTTGAATGAATTCAAGTATTTATACGAAAGTGCATTTTTACCTAAATGCTTGTTGGGAATAATTTTCCCATTGACCAATCTGGTACCCGCCTTTTTTTTAATGGGGAGCGGCATATATATATTATTTATTATTTTATATAGATTCAGCTTATAATTTTCCCATTAACCAATCTGGTACCCCCCTTTTTTTAATGGGGAGCGACATATATATTATTTATTAGATTATATAGATTCAGCTTATAATTTTCCCATTGACCAATCGGGTGCCCTCCTTTTTTTTTAAATGGGGAGCGACATATATATTATTTATTATTTTATATAGATTCAGCCACTCTGATGAGTCGTGGACGACGAAACACGTGTCAGTGGATAATTATATTATATATATATATATATATATATATATATATATATATATATATATATATCGCACTGGAATTGGAGTCAATTCATTATATTGTACCAATTCTCATTGCCTGGTATCTTCTGGTTAGGTTAGTTTGACTTGAACAATTCCATGACATTTAAGACGTATGCCCTTAAAACTGTTTTGACAACGTATTGCAAAAGCAGTCCGGTCTGGGGAACTTGCAAGACCTTAGTTTAAGCAGTAACATGCCGGAATGCATTTGGGCAAAACAAGTTAGTGCCCTAGGAATGGTATTGTGCTTTGTTAGATTTTGCAACCCCTTTCACCTGCTCCATCTCCCGCACTCCACTCACAGCGCGCCTCTCTATGTATAAGTTGAAACATCGCTCTTGCAGTGCACTAAAGATGTGCAGTTGGTTGGTTACTCGTATGATGGAAATTGCACGCAGAGAGAATTAAAATTGACCTTGACTAACGGACACGAACGTCATCCTTGCTCTCCTCACGATCGCATGTGCTCCGTCACCCTCGTGCGCCTTGCTCGCCACCTACGCCTTACTCTCCGTATTGAAATTTCGATTTCTTTCTTTCTCTCCCTCCCTCCTTCCCTCACTCACTTTCCCCTAGTTATTTCTATATTTCTTTTGAATATGTCTTCATTCTTAACCCACATTTTCTTTTCTCTTGTTTTCTCTTTCCTTCCCGCTACCGAAATCGCTTTCTTTCTCTCTTTCTCGCTTGTTTTCGTACTTTCTTTTTATTCTGTTTCACGCTCTTTTCCTCTTCCAACTCCCTCTACTTCTTCTTTTCTATCCCCCCCCTCTCTCTCTCTCTCTCTCTCTCTCTCTCTCATGCATCTTCTTTCTTTTCTTACTTTATTCTCTTCTTTTTCTCACACACTCTGAAACTCTTATTTACACCTACATTTCTTTATTGTAATTTATCCACTTTCCATTTCTCTTTCCTAATCAACCTCTTTCGTTCCTCTCTCTCTCTCTCTCTCTCTCTCTCTCTCTCTCTCGTTGTCTTCCTATTTCCCAATACTTCCCCTTCCCACGACATCATATCCCCCTCTCTATCTCTAGCTAGCATTTTCTTTTTTTTTTCTTCTTAACAGATCCACTTAATCATACCTTTCAGTCCTTCTTTCTTTCTCGTCGCCATTATCATTGATATTTCTCCTTTCCTGCCAACCCTTCTGCTTTATTATCGTT
>NC_136510.1:104786946-104814446 GCF_053919585.1 Euprymna scolopes | reverse complement strand
TGCGCACTGTTCAGCAGGAAGAGAAAAAATATTTCATCATGGGGCATCTCTGTTAAGATCTCTGATGGCTTCCCAGTCAGCCTTATTATAATATCTCGTTGTTTTGAGCACTGGCTCTTCAGTTTTATGTTTAGAGTTTAGGGTGATTTTGACCATTAATCACTGCATAATCAGCGTTTCCGAGTCGACTTCAGCATTTGTTATACAATCATCGGGAACTGTGGTCAGAAACAGGTCTAGAAGTCATGCGTGTTGTTCTTGCTGGTCAGGGAAACGAGTTAGAAACGTAACCATTTGTAATAGGGAGTGAGATATAGCGAAGCTATGTGTTGTGCTGCCCGCTGCATCTGTGTAGATAGAGAATCCAAGTCAGTTTTTGTGGTGGACGTTAAAGTCACCAAATACATGTAATTATGCGCTAGTATCGAGGGAGAGTGCTGTGTCTATGCTGTCAGAGACTTTGTTTATTATGGTGCAGTCCTGGGTCGAGGGAGAGCGGCAGAGAAAATAAACGTAGCTAATGTCATGTTGTATGTTTAGTCTAAAGCACATAAAGGCTTGATCGTCCAATTCTAGGTTGTTTCTCTAGTCAAGGGGAGGGTGTTAAGAATGTAGACTCCAAGTCCGTGCATATGTCTGTGCATAAATCTGCATATGTCTAATAGTAATAATAATAAGAAGAAGAATAGAGACAATACTCTATCGATTATTATATTGAGCCTTGTATATGGTAATGAGATCAAAACCTGATCGTTGAAGACAAGATGCAAGTAAGCAAATGAAAGCAAGCAAAGCCCAGACAATTATATATAACTAATAATAGTATATATATATATATATATATATATATATATATATATATATATATATATATATATATATATATATATATATACAGTGCAAAAAATGTTGAAATTCAAAGACTTACATTTTCTTTTTATAATTTTTGTTTATTTTCTCCTGGATTTTTTCATTACAGCTGTTTCGTTAGTGGGAAGGCAATTTTACGATTTATGTGCCCATATATATATACATATATATATGTGTGTGTGTGTGTGCGTGTGTGTGTGTGTATGAGTTCGCGGAATTAAAACCTGAGTATGTGGAAGAGAGATGCATAAGCAACCCTCACTCTCATTCCTTAGCCTTTGAGTCACACCCATTATATATATATATATATATATATATATATATATATATATATATATATATATATATATATATATATATATATATAAGAGTGGCAAATGATGAGAAAATGACACCTGATTTGTTTATAATGGTGAAGGCTTAATGTAGAACCAAACACACTTTTTAGTATTACCGCTAACCTTTGTCGGTGGAGATGACTACCACAGGACAGAGTATACAGTAGACCGCAGATTTTTACATGAGAATTTCCTTCTCCTTGATGCATATATTAACAAAGACTCGAAGTGCATCTCTTCCAGTGAATTAATGCGCCCCCAGATACCAACCTTACAATTTCTACGATGCGGCGTGGTACATACTACACCTAGCCTTTCGAAATGGTCACCCATCTGGTACTGACCAAGCTAGATTTTGCTTAACTTCGGTGATCTGGCGAAAAAGAGATAGTAGATAACTATCGTCTGTGCGGAAGAAAATGACAAGTCTCTCGGAAAAAAACAAAGAAAAACAGAAGGAGATTTTTTTAAAATAAAAATACAATATAGAGGAATAAAAGTGCTGATAAAAAAATATATTGGTCTTGATGAAGGGGAGACTAAAACTTTCTGCTCGTGTTACAAATGATCTGAAATAACAGCAAGGAGAGACTTGATTCCAAATATTTCTCATATGTTATATATCTACTCTTTTGAAATAGGGCACGATTATGGATATCTCCAGTATCGAATAATCCTTATTCACTGTGAAATTTACTTTATGTATGAAAACCAAAAAGGGGAGGGGGGATATAACATATGAGAAATATTTAAAATACATGTCTCCCCTTTCTGTTATTTCAGAAATTTTGAAACCAGAGCAGCAAGTTTTTATCTCTTCTCCATCAAGGCAGGAGGTTTGGGGAAATTATATATATATATATATATATATATATATATATATATATATATATATATATATATATATATATATATATATATATGTATGTATATATATATATATATATATATATATATATATATATATATATATAGTACAACAGTTTGTTGAAATTCTAAGACTTACATTTTATCTTTTATATAACTCTTGTTTATTTCATCTTGGAACTCTTCATTACAGCCGTTTCGTTAATGGGATGGCAATTTTATGTTTTATGTTTTCATCAACTCCTCAAATGTGATTTCCATCCGATGTTACCAACAATATATATATATATATATATATATATATATATATATATATATATATATATATATATATATATATATATATGTATATATATGTATATTTGTATGATTTATAATTAAATTTTTTGCGGTAAAAATATAGAATTTTAAAACACAATTTATTATTTAAAGCAGGGAATACTCGAATTTTTAAGTTCTGTCCTTAATCCATGAATTTTCAATGCATGACTTATCTCTTCAGAGAAAATGTCTTTAGCAAAATAGTCATTACGGATGAAAATAAGTTTGCTTTTTATCACATATATTGAAAATTAATCACAAATATTTTAAGGGACAAAAAAAAGGACATCATTCTAAAGTGAAACAACGGGAAAATTGGATTAAATTAGAAAAAGTATATGCATTCAAGGTACACGATTCGAGTGGTGCCCCGCGAATGGAGATGGATATTATTTTTAAGTTCCTTACTGTTTAATAATTCCAATATTGAAGGTAAAATATGAAATTGTCAAATCCAGCGTCTAGAATAAATGGTAGGAATCTTTTGCAACAGTAAACGCATGGCAATAATAAAGCCCATTTGTTTTGGTATTAGGCAGTTCATAAAAAAGGTTTTTATATGGTAAAATCCAATCGGTACATGTGACTTTGTCAATTAGCAAAACCAGTCACCATACATATACAAATTCATATAGAAATAAAAAGGAACAAACCGTGTTATGTGTTCAACAACGTTTCGTCTTTATTTCGAGACTTCCTCTGGATGAATCAGATTAAGAAAGAAAAAACACCAGTACAAAATATTTGAAAATGTTTCACGTGCATTTTCAGCACAATTATTGAAAGGGATAATGGATTACCCAGGTTGTATCAATTTCTCTTTTCGTATAATTTTTCCATATAATTATCCACAACCACGCAAAAAACTATTTTCAATAATTGTGCTGAAAAGCAAAACAGCGTCCATTCGCAGCTGAACATTTTGCTAACTGCATTTGATTTCTTCTGATGATATGGGCCATTGTTGAAAATCCATGGATTAAGGAAATTAAAATAACCCCTTCTATATATTACTTTTGTCAAACAATAAATTCTTAAATCGAATATATGTCTCTATATGTTGTTTTTTCAGAATTTAACATTTAACCACGAAACACACACACATCGCGCATTTCATCATTTATCCCAAATGATCGCCCACCTGATACTGACAATACTCAACTTTGCTTAGCTACGGTGCTCTAACTAGAACCAGGGTGTGAAGGAGATAATGCCTCAGGAGTGGACACATATCAAATGCAAAAAATTCAAGCGAAAATGAATTTCTGATCGTAAAAAATTGTAGCCTTGAGACGCCGTAATGAAAATCCGTCTCTTTTTTTAGTTCGTGATTCAGTAACTCATTGGCCCCTTTTTACTTTCGTATTAAAATGAAAGAAAATAAAACGGGGGGGGGGAATGGGTTTGAGAACGGCTGCAAGCCAAGAAACAAGAGACAAAAATCCTGTAAACAAATTCTTAAGTTATGATGAACAAGTCAAAGTAACGTTGTTTTTTTTTAAGTACTTTTCACCCTTTTTTTATTTGCAATTATCGGATTTTGTAGCAGTTATTGGGTTACGTACGCGAGTAAAATGAGATTATACACTGAAAACGAGGCGCTTAATTTTGACATTACCACTTTGTCAAATAACTCAATTTAAGTCATCATAT
Organism: Euprymna scolopes; assembly: GCF_053919585.1. Classification (NCBI taxonomy): domain Eukaryota; kingdom Metazoa; phylum Mollusca; class Cephalopoda; order Sepiida; family Sepiolidae; genus Euprymna; species Euprymna scolopes. The sequence goes on along the minus strand of NC_136510.1, from coordinate 104,810,397 downwards.
ATATGTGAATGTGTATATATATATATATATATATATATATATATATATATATGTATATATAATTATTATTATTATTATCATTGTTGTTGTTGTTGTTGTTGTTGTTGTATGTATCTATGTAAAACTATAATTGTCCGCTTTCAGAATTTATTTCGACAGTGCTCAATATGTAAATAGAGCTAGGTAGTAAGTTTTGAAAATATATTAGTGATTAAGCTACACAGAATTTTTCGCGTTTAATCCTCGTGAGGATTCGTCAGGCTTTACAAAAGAAGATAAAACGCGGAAAATTCTGTGTAGCTTAATTGCTATATATATTTTCAGAACTTTATATGTAACACTTCGTTAAATAATGCAATTAAAGTCAGTATATATATATATGCATATATATATATGCATATATATATATATGTATGTACATACATATATATATGTATAGAGAAGCAAATCTCTGACTTAAAAAACAAAGCGGGAGACCAGTACCCGCATTAAGCTGGTCTGCAGTTTAATTTGTTGCTGGCTATCTTGCTCTTGCTTGTTGCTGGATCTCAACATTTTGAACCGAGAGAGAGACTTAGCTGTCGTACAAAGCTAAGACTCTGTAACATCATCTTTGTATAGATAATCCATCAGGCATTTGGGCTCAGGGATTTTAAATGTCTGAGGGAGTGGCACTCGTCTGACAAGACGTTGCAATCATCATATGTATATGCATATATATATGTATGTATATGCATATATATGCGTATGTATATGCATATATATGTGTGTGTGTGTGTGTGAGTATGCATATGTATATATATATATATATATATATATAGTTGAGTTTTTTTGTCGCACTTACATTGTAAGTATGTGTGTGTGTGTGTGTTAGATAAAATATATATACGTATATATGTGTATAATCTCCTTTTAGGTTTTCGAAAGCGAACCGGCCGACTCGGGAGTTCTAGAGACAATTACGGCAACACCCTAGTTGACTGTAGCTAAAAACATAGGAGTTCTATCTGACGAGAAAGAGAAAGAATAATATCGACTAGAAATTGTTTACTCATTAAATTTTAATTTATTTTTTATAAAAACAAACATACTGAATGTATTTGCGCAACTATTGGTACACAAACGTTTTATAATCTAACATTTACGTATATATAAGAGAGAGAGAGAGAGAGAGAGAGAGAGAAAGAGAAATAGAGAGCGAGAAAGAGGGAAAGACACATCGTTTACGACTCATCAGTGTGACTAGACGTAGCAAGTGCATCCATGCCGAGATTTGAAACCCGAATGATGCAGGTAATATAATCGACAACAGACTAGCTGTATTTATTTGCTTCCCCACCGGAGCAAATTTGGCATGAAGCCGTTTTTTAATGTGGAGAGGGGGGAGAAGAAGGGGAATGGGGACCAGCTCCCGAAAGGTGGGAAATGGGAACTGGATAGTGAGAGTCTCTTGGTATATAGGGTTTTCCTACATGGACCAGAAACTCATTGCCACAAGGGCAATGGTCTTTGCTTGCAGTATATGCCGGAACGGATACTACACTTTGTTGCCAAGCCCCGCAGAGCCCGGCCGAGCCGAAGCGTCTTGTTATCTGTATAGCTGCTCGTCCTACATATTCCGCGTAAAGTCAGGGAGTACACTTTGAGTTTATGACCCTCCCCGACTAAACAAAGGGCAAGTATACTAGTTCATTAAAGCGTAACAGTTTCGACTGTTGCTGAAATTTTTATCACATCGAAAGATTCTTTTCGCTATGTAATTAATACCATAGGATTCGACGCTTGCCAATACAACCCGTTCGATATATTACGTAATTATTGCAAGTACAAAAATACAGAAAAAAAAAAGAAAGCAATCTAATGTATTTAAAGAAGTATGTGCATGATGGAGTGCGTTTGTTGTAAACGATCTATCGATTCTGATATATGATGTGAGCGTATCAGTTTTGCTTTACGAGTAGAGAGAAAGGAGAAAAACGCGCGGGGAAAAAAACGCGGGAAAAAAACGCGGTGAGGAAACGAGGCTAATAAGGACTAAAAAAGAGTAATTTAATAGGAAAGAAGATGGTTGGTATAAAAATTAATTTTCTAACAACAGTAATTAGATATGCGGGCGAGCCTGTTGCTTGAACACACGCAGTCATATTAGCCGGGTGATAGAACGCGAGAGTTCATAAATATGCGAGAGTTTATAAATATGCCGCCATTGAAAGAAAATCCTCACCGCTTTATTATCTCATACGAATTCGCAACAATTACGGATCTTCGTTTAGCGAGATATTAGTATCTATAAAATATTTCGCTTGTTCTTCCATTACTTAGTTCATACGTTCCGCTTTCAGTAATGCGGAAGCATCTACATCTAAGGGAGATCACTCTCATATTCTCATCCAGGGTTGCTAAATTCATCTTTTTAAGGCCAATTTCCCGAATTTTACTTTTTATTTTCGAAGCAGTTCGGCATCCAAAAATTATATTACTTTCTTTATCAAAAAAATAAATAAATAAAAATAAAATAATTACATTTTTTTGTGCTTTCCAGAAAAATATTAGCTGTATTAAAACATATTTGTTGATTACATACAGTTCTCATTCCGTGGAATTTCCTTGAGTCCAGCTAGTTATAAATTAATGAGAAAATCTATTTCCCAAAGCTAGAACAACATTAAACTGTCGTAATCGTATTTATAGATGCCTTTTTACAGTCCTCTGGGTCATTCAACTATAGAATTCATTAGAGTCACGGCATGTTATAATACATGTATATGTGATGGGTATTCCGTCGTACGTTGATAGTGTGAGATCGGTGTTTTACGTTTGTTGAGTGTTTTTGATAACGGGTGAGGTAGATCGTGTAACGTTGTCTAGTCCCGCAATTAAAGATCTAAACAAAGACACGTTTTTTTTTTTTTTTTTTTTTTTTTTTTTTTTACGCAGTGATCACCACTTATCAAGGCCCGTAAGCCACTCAGCGATAAGGGTTATTGCAAGTACATTACGTTAGTGTGGAGATTTGATGAAGTGTTTACTTAAGGGGGCGGTTCATTAGGAATTTGTTAACGTTGGACTTGAAGAGATCCAAGTTGTAGTCAGGTGGGAAGCAGGCAGACGGAACAGAGTTCCACAGGCGTGCAGTTCTAAGAAAGAAGCTTTGTTCATGGAATCCACGTTTTGATTTAGGCACAGATAAAGAGTGGGGGAAATTTTTCACAGTGGATTCAGCTAGACGGGTGTTTTTCGTGAAAGATTGGCGAGGGGGGACCAGAGATTGAAGTTCAGACGAGCACCTGCCATGGAAATAACGATAAAACAAAGATAGGCTCGCAACGTCTCTTCTGTGGGAGAGGGGTTGCAGGGTAGAGAAAAGGGCATCCCCCATTAAGCCACGAAGTCTATTTTGTACTCTGTCAAGGCAGGATAGGCTGTTTTTAGCAGCTCCTGCCCAGATATGGCAACAGTATTCCACCCTTGGACGTACTTGGCTTTTATATAGATAGAGAATTGCATCAGTAGTGAGATATCTTCTGGAGCGGTAGAAGGATCCCACCATCTTTCCAGCGACCTTGGCAACAGACTTGATGTACGTGTTCCATTTCAGATCAGGAGTAAAGGTCAAACCCAGAAGCTTGTCAAAACACGGGGCCTCACCCAGACGAGAGCCATCCATCCCAATTGATGCCAGATGGGGATCAGAGCGTTGATGATGTAAGGATAGGAGTTTGGTTTTGGATGCATTAAAGGTAACCAGCCACGTCTTCCCCCACTGAACCACGCGTTCGAGATCAGAGGAGAGAGAATCATTTCGTACATCAAGTCTGTTGCCAAGGTCGCTGGAAAGATGGTGGGATCCTTCTACCGCTCCAGAAGATATCTCACTACGGATGCAATTCTCTATCTATATAAAAGCCAAGTACGTCCAAGGATGGAATACTGTTGCCATATCTGGGCAGAAGCTGCTAAAAACAGCCTATCCTGCCTTGACAGAGTACAAAATAGACTTCGTGGCTTAGTGGGGGATGCCCTTTTCTCTACCCTGCAACCTCTCTCCCACAGAAGAGACGTTGCGAGCCTGTCCTTGTTTTATCGTTATTTCCATGGCAGATGCTCGTCTGAACTCCAATCTCTGGTCCCCCCTCGCCAATCTTTCACGAAAAACACCCGTCTAGCTGAATCCACTGTGAAAAATTTCCCCCACTCTATATCTGTGCCTAAATCAAAACGCAGATTCCATGAACAAAGCTTCTTTCTTAGAACTGCACGCCTGTGGAACTCTGTCCCGTCTGCCTGCTTTCCTCCGGACTACAACTTGGATGTCTTCAAGTCCAATGTTAACAAATTCCTAATGAACCGCCCCCTTAAGTAAACATTTCAGCAAATCTCCTCACTAACGTAATGTACTTGCAATAACCCTTATCCTTGAGTGGCTTCCGGGCCTTGATAAGTGGTGATCACTGTGTAAAAAAAAAAAAAAAAAAAAAACTTTGTCATTTACAGCCTTTGATGTGTTGCCGTAGATGGTCGTGTCATCAGCATAGATGTCAACGAATGATTTAAGTATGTGTTCAGGGAGGTCATTGATGTAAATCAGAAAGAGAGTTGGGCCCAGGATTGACCCCTGAGGGACTCCAGCATTTATATTGCAGGCCTCCGATTTTTGTCCATCTACCACTAGTCTTATGAGCCTATTGGAGAGAAATGATTTACTGATTGAGAAAACATTTCCAGTTATACCGCAGCTGGAAATCTTGTGAAGTAGACCCTTATGCCATACTTTGTCGAAGGCCTTTGATATGTCAAGAGCAATTGCCCTAGAAAGGAAGCCTTTGTCAAGAGATCCACTAATCCTGTGGGATATAACCGTCAGCACATCTCCGGTAGATCTTGCAGAGCGGAAACCACATTGTGTGTCACTAAGAAGGTTGTTCCTGCTGAGGTGGTTGACTATTTCTCTATTTAATATGGATTCCAGCAACTTACTCATAACACACATGAGACTTATTGGTCTGTACTGAGAGGGAGATTACTTATCACCAGAATTCTTAAATACAGGGCAAACTAATGAGGTCTTCCAGGGAGTCGGAAAGCACTTCTCCTTATGGCAGCGCTTAAATAGTTTCGTAAGTATGGGAGCGAGTTCTGGTTGAAGCTTTTTTAACACTATAATTGGGATGCCATCAGGGCCAGTTGCTTTACTGGAATCTAGGTTCTTGATTAGCTTGGCGACCTCATGCACGGATATTTGTATGTTACCTAGCGTGTTTTGTGTTATAGGAGGAAATATGGGGAGTTGATACCCTTCGTCGCATAGGGTAGAATTGGCTGCAAAGCTCTTTGCAAATAGTTTGGCCTTGTCTGACGCTGACGAGATCACATCTGGTCCATTGATAATGGTTGGGATAGAACGCACAGTTCTGTTCAGGATCCTATTTTTTATTTGCCAAAACGTACGGATATTGACGACTCATGTGCCGAGTTAATGTCGCGTCAGCATTTTTAAGGTGTTGTGATTTTGAGAAGAAGAAATAGGAAGAGGAAGAGACGCATGGCGATTTGAAAGATACGCTCGACAAATACGCGAGTCCCATCATCTTAGACTTTCAAAAGCCGGCGGCCGACCAGAGAGTTCTAGAGAGAATTACGGCAAAACCTGTTGCATATTAGCTGGGCAAAGCCGGAGCTGGGTGCACACGCGCAAATATTGTTGACAAGTCTTCAAAACAAGAAATATCATCAGATATCATAACATTGAAAAGAATGTACAAAGTTTTAGAATTCGACACTCTTCAGCTGACCAAGTTTTCGAAAATGCAAACACTCATTTGGAATGTGGCTTTGATTTAGCTATTAGGAAGATGTGTTGATATAAACAAATGAATTCGCGTTAAATGGACAGAGAGGGAAAAAGACAGCGGGGAAAGCCGACCGGGTCATCAGTCGTCAACAAGCCACCTACCACTTCACATCTCTGTCTTCCTCCGTCTATAGCATACTGTGAAAGCATTGTTGTCAATTTTTATATGCTCATGATTGTCAGTGTCTGTTATATATATTCGTCACACGTTTTGGCAGATGATTTATGAAGTAAATAGACGGCACGGTAAAAAAAAAAAATAGAAGTACAGTATAACGTAACACACCCCGACTGGTTATAGCTAAAACACAGAAGTGCTAGCTGGCGAGAAAGAAATATAAAGAAAGCATACTTGTCGTGTTATAAATACGTGTCGGCGACTTTTGTCGTGTTATAAATACATGTCGGCGACTTTTGTCATGTTATAAATATGTGTCGGCGACTTTTGTGTGAAACGAAGAAATAGATAGCTTTTACATTCACGAGTGTCAAAATTTTATTTCCGTTGCGACTGTCTAAATACAACGTTGTGGTTCATTTAGAAAGTAATAACAACGTCACAATTGAATAGTTCCAAAACCGTGTTTGGATTAAATGAAAAAGAGGCCCAGTGCCCCCCCCCCCCAAATAAAAATCTGCGAACACACCTAAGAAATGACATTAATTTATTCACTTATTTCACACATGCTTTCCATTAACCATTGTTTCCACACACAAAATGCCGCAACTGTTAAACTCACATATAGCACCCAACTTGGACGTCTTATCGAAGCCAGTCTACAAGTAAAACATAGCAGTCATCTCGGATATACAATATTTCAAACATCGAAACACGGAAAATTCTCGTCGAACAAAAACTCATAAAATATGAGTTTAAAACGTCTTTTTCTTTCCTCCTTCCCCCTCTCGCCCCTTCCTCTTCTTTTGTGTATGTCCTACTATTTCCCCCTGTTTTATCTGATACGAGCACTGCTATCACCTATAATACTCCTACCACTACCATCCACTATTATTTAGAGTCGTTATTTAAACTAGTCAATTTTATATTTATACACTAACTCTCATATATATATATATATATATATATATATATATATATATATATACATATATATATATATATTGTTTTTATTACCGTTTTGAATCTGCTTGGTTACACATGTTTCGATCACCGAATCGTATTAATGATCCGATAATTTCATCAGACTTTACATAAACCTTTTCTGTGAAATCTGATGAAATTATTAGATCGTTAATACGATTCGGTGATCTAAACATGTGTAACCAAGCAGATTCAAAACGGCAATAAAAACATTTTGCTCTACAGCAATATTGAGCAATTTTCAGGGGTTTTCCCCATTTACTTATTAAATACACACACACACACACACACACACACACATATATATATATATATATATATATATATATATATATATATATATATATATATATACGCATGCTCCTATAATTTTTTTTCTTTGTGTATTGGTATTCATATCAAAAACCCTTTTTCTATTTATTTAAAAAGAAAATACAACTTTGTTTATATGTGGGTCGTTAAATTGCATTCATCTGCATAAGAAAGATCTAGCTAATTTGCATATTCTGTTAAACATTCATTTTAATTAATTCTCTATTAGTCTTTATTCGGTTTTCTTATGGGATGATCATATTCAGTTAACTATTATGTGTAATTATCGACACCTCCTTGCAAGAATTGCAAAAACCTAACATCATCATCTCCCCTAACGGGGATATACATGTGACTGAGGACCGTTTGTGAATTTTATACTCCCATGAAACTTCCTCCTTTGGAAGAAGCGAGTAAAACCCGCGTAGGATTAGTGCCGTTTCAATTTTAGTCTATATGATTTACACTTGCTTTATATTTGCGTAAAAAAATTATAGTAAACACAAACCTCTTTCAATATATATACACACGTATATATTTTTGGTGAAAAAATTTTGCCTATCAAACTCCTCCTACAGTTTTTGGTCTACAGCCATGAAACTTTATATATAAGATATGTGAACCCATGCGAAACTTTATGTTTGGGTTTTAGCCCGGTGAAATCGGTACAAAAATGTGAAAATCAAAGAAATGAAATTTGCAAGGTGAAGGTCGAACACCGGCATTACGAATATGCATGCATAACGTAGTAGCTATTGGTTCACATTTTAATTTTTAGCCTTGTAGCAAACATGTCTTCATAGCTCAGTCATTAACGGCAGACGAAAAAATAAGTCATAAGCTAAACGTTTTGGTTTCGATTCACGGTGATGGCGCACAAGCAAGTCATTTTTACCCCTCCCCCCTGCATTAACCCTTTGAACATTAGAGAGTAGGAGTAAAGAAAAGAGGATAAGTGTGAGTTACATTCACAGTATAAATTCTGACAATACAGACATACATAGCCTAGCTATTAGCTTTCAATTTTTAGTTTGTCCCGTTTTTTTTTGTTTTTTTAAATTTTATTTTACCTCCATTTCCGTCCCAATTGGGGTGACAGATCTCCTGGTTTGCCGGAGATGCGAATTTCCTTTCGAAGTTTTCGGAAAAGGGGTGATTAATAAAGCGTTAGGGCCTGCATCATCTTTTCGACCGGCAAATCGGCGTATCTCTTATAGTTTAGTAATAAATGGTTCTTTTTACTAACATTATAAACATCGTTTTATGTTGTAAATAAAATTTTTATGCCCCTAACTCCCTGTTGTCATATTGTAAATATGGGTTTTAAGTAGGTTAGTCATGGTCAGTACGGCACAATCACCTTGACACACAGCCCTCGTTAGAATACTGAAGTTAAGCAACGTCGAGCCTGGTCAGTACCAGATGAGTGACTAATTTGGGAATTCTAGGCGCTGTATGAAGGAGGATGTCGACACCTCCCTGTGAGAGTTGTGAGTTTCATACATCCATGGAACTTTCTCCTTTGGAGAAAGCCAGTTAAACCCGCATAGGATTAGTGCCGTTTCTATTTTAGTCATTGTATAATGTTTTTACGGTGACTGATGAAAGATGCAAACGCTTATGGATGGATATTATGAATGCGGTATTGCGGTGGGAGTAGAATGAAAGTAGGGACTAGCTGGGTTTACTTAGTTAGCATTAGTTCGATTTGATAGCCCCCCCCCCTTCCTATTTTCGTTCTTGGCCAAAGTTTTTCACAAACAATCTTTTGTATTTTTTAATGAAAATAAATATTTACAGACATACGAGAAAGGCTTACACAATTTTATACATATAGAATTTGCAACGTTGCAAGACTGTTTTGTTTTAGATAAGGAAGAGAATTTTTGATATAACCGCAAAGTGTGTTACGCCAATAGGTAAACTTGAATTAACGAAAAAATAAATAAATGAATGAAACAAAATAAATAAATTTATTTTATCGTAAACATTTTTGAAATTATAAAGCATTCCCTTTTTTTTTTGTGGGGGAGGGGTCTCTTTTTGAATTTGCCTTCGAACAACCTAGACTTACTTGGCCTAGTTTTATTTTTCTTCCTTTATTTTTAATAAAACGATAATAAATTTGTTTTGCTTTGTTTCTTGAAAATTTCTAAATTATTTCACTTGTGGATATCTTGGAAAAATGAGAATTGTTTATTTGCTTTTTATTGAATTTAATTCAATGAATTTTATTCGTATTTTTTTAAATAAATAAATTTGTTTTAAAGCTGGAACACAGATGGACTTGCGATGATAGGCCCGCAGAAAAAGAGAAAGAGATTACATCCAGCTTCTTTATATGGGCAAACGATACAACTACAAACCAAAAAATAATACTAAAGCGAATAAAATATATAAATAAATAAGACCTAATATATTTGGACTGTGTCTTGTTGACTTATCTTTCAACATTAAATATGAAAACATTATTTAATCAGCATCTACTAATTTACAACATCCAGCTGAGTCAGCTAAAAAAACGGAGAAACAGTTCTCCCGGGGGCAAAAATGAATGTTTGTGGTGTAGAACAAGAATGGATGTACTAAACATGCGTCCACTTAATTTACGCGTTTATTAATTAAAGTTGTTTCGAGTTTTGTTATTTTCCTTCAACCTCTACGCTCACCTTTAAAATGACGACTCTTTTACGTTTTCGGGTATGCTGAAAACGAAAATCATATTTAAATTTCGGGCATACAAGTAGTTATCTGAATATTAAAACATGTATTATAAATATGTAATTATGTTTTCACTGGTAGCCAATTTGTTGCCAACTGAAAGTACTCATCTGCATGCATGTTACAAAACACCTCCTCCTTATGTTAAGAATGGCGAACGCTGATATATAATTTATTCCGGGTAACGCCAACATGTGGAAAATTGTGATTTTGCTGTGAAGGTTGGTTAGTACAAAAAGAGTTCAAGAGTTTAGGCTGACGTATGTCAAACTCTGTAGCTGCGGCCTGACGATAGCACCTGAATTGCGACAATCTGGTTCGTGTGAAAGTGAACGTGGAAAGAAAGAAAGAAAGAGGGAGAGCATGAAAGAAATAGAGTAAGATATCTTTTCCCTCGCATGCAAGTCAGTCTGGTTTCCGATTTTGCTTAGATGCGTAGAAGAAAAAGACGTAGAGAGAAATCGGCCACCAAAAGAAAGATGCGGAACGGCCAAGACATAGAAGAATAAACCAAGCATTAATTAAGTAAAGGAAGTCTCCCACCTATTATTTTGTGTATGCAGTTCCTTTTTGCAGCTACGAGCGACGAAGCCAAGAACAGAAAAAAAGGTACGTCAGTGTTTGGTTACGCACATATATAAGACATATATAAAACAGCCTTGTGTAGACACTAGACGTATCACAATTACATACATAGATACAGACAAAGAGACACACGCATGAGATTTACACGTAAAAAAGACGATGTGGAAGCTCCTCGTCTAAATTTAGACACGTCCGATTTTTGTAAAATTTGAGCAGTAGGCATTACCCATGAATAAAGAAATAATTTCATATATGTGCATTTTAAGACGGGGGAGCCTTTAAAATATCCCAAAGTAATTGAAATTTTAAGAATATTTATAAATCAATATTTATAAATATTAATTTATAAATCAATATTTATAAATTAATATTTACTACTCATTGTTGAGATTTAAGTCAACTTGCCAATGTGGACTAACTATTCTTTCAAAAATAAATTTTTAGTAGTCGCTTCTGTTTTGAAAGCATGTCACATTTAAAATTATCGCCGACAAGTAGTTGATATGATAGTATGACCGTTATTATCCACGGTATTGTTTGATGGTTTTCAGTGGTCGACATTTTGTTTTTACTGCAGACGATAAAATAGAAGCTAGACAGTGAACATACGCAAGATGTTTTTTTTTTAATTGCAGACGATATCAAAACCTAACAACCCAAACCCTAAAACCCTAACCTGACCTTAATTTCACACAAAACAAAAATCAACTTTTAAAAGGTGAGAAGTTAGTTCGTTCCCATCGTCAATTTAACCGAAATTTTTACAATTTCAATTTTTCTTTTGCCCATGCACATTTGGGAAGTATCTTAAGTGAAAACAAAAATGGCGACTACTGAAAACCATTAGATAATACATTGGATAATAAGGTCTCAATATCATAAATCTATTTGTTGGCGATAATTTTACATTAATTTAAAGATATTCGTTTAAAACAGATCCGAATCCCCTTTTAAAGGTGAGTTTTTAGTTGGTCCTCATCGGTAATTTGACCGAAATTTACCCCAAAACGGCGAATCTGAATTTTCACGGAGAGTTTCAACCCTTTTTATACTCTCTCTGCATAAAACTAAATTAAATGAAACATAGCCCACATTTTGACTACTTATGCTTTGCAGCTATATTGTACAATTAATAATGATCGTTTTCTTTCGTCTAGTAATGATCCCCATACATACAAACATATAGACAAGCCTAACTTTATAAACTTAAGATATAGTGATTTTCGAAACTCAATAATAATATGCTCCGAATAGCCATCCATGCCGGCGATTCGAAAGGTATATCCCACTTATCAAATACGAAAATACTATTCTAGTACGGTGTGCTAGTCCAGCTGCCGATATGATATCCAAACACCTATTGTATTATCGGTTTCTTGGACAATAGATGTTTAGTACCACCTAGTCATCGGTAGATGGACTAACATATACAAGGATTCACTACTTAGCAAGTCCTGAAGGCCACTAGAGGATAAGGATGAATGAGAGTGTAGTAGTCATAGATACAACAGCATAATAATCGTTAGTGGTGGGAATTTGGTATAATTTGATTATTTAGGGGTCGACTCAATAAGAACTTGTTTACACTGGACTGGAAGACATACACTACTGGTACACTGTATTTTTGTATTTGGTTTATAAAGGGAGTATTATCTTCGAACCGCCGGTACATATGGATAATTAGAACATAAATAAATTTTCGATAATTGCACATGTATTTAATAAAGTTGTATGCGATGCAAAACCCTTATCCTTGAGTGGCCTCTTGGCCTTGATAATGTGGTGATGCCTATGTAAAAAAAGAAAAAAATAGGACGGAACATAGCAAAGAGCATGAACAAAAACATTTTTTTTTTCATTATACTGGATTCTATTAGCAGTAATGATAATTACTGAACAAATATGTGAAAGATTTATTTAAAAAAAATATAGATCATTTGATTTTGTGAAGGGGGTTTCCCCTCGAAATATCAAAATATTTTCCACCATCCTAGATTCTATTTACTGTAAATGAACTTCTTTCTTTTTTAAAAATAACAATTACACTTCACTTTTTCCGTTCTCGGTCAGTGGAGAAGAAATCTTTCATAACTGAGACAATTTTTATTTTTGTTCCTACCCAGAGTGCCCCTTTTTGAAGAGCTGGATTTTCCCCACATTAAAAACCGACTTTATGTTTAACTCTGCCCTCGTGGGGAGGCAAGTAAATAGGGGCAATATGTGAAAGATTTACTTACAAGTAAATAAATAAATTTATAGGAGAAAAATATTGTCTTTAATTATTTGTTTTCCTTCATTGCGCCGTTCTGGGTTAGCCCACATTGTATACAGCCTTCTTAAATAACTACATGCCTATTTACCAGCAATGTTCGAAACAAACTACCCCATTCTACGGATCTGCTCCCCAACTGACTCCAACACGGTTGCTTTCAAGTCCAATGTAAACAAATTGTTCCTAAGTCATCTTCTTAAATAATCAAATTGAGCACAATTTTACCGATCCTCTCCAATCCTCAGAATTTTGGTCTTTGGTAAGGCATTTATTTCTTTCACGCGGTAAAAAATGTGACACAAGGGTCGGAAAGTGGGATTGAAAGACAGGGTCTTACAGGAGGAGTACTCTGACTAGCAAAAAGTACCTGAGCTCCCTAGTCAGCATTCTCGGGCGATTAGCAATAAACTAACTCTTTCTCAAGTGTCGTTCAAGTATACGTTGACTTAGACTGATTCCTTGATTCCATATTCAGTTGTGTTAATCATTAGGAATTTGTTAGGTGTAACTTACAACGCGTCAATTCTTTGACGTTGATTTCGTCATAAAAGTTTGCCGAAGAAATCAAGGAATCAAATAACAGTATTTCTATTAAACACAATATTGATTTTTGTTTTAAGGTTTTTCAAACCATTTTAAATGAGCTTTTTTTAATGTGTTATTATAAACATTGAGCATCCCGTCAAATCACTTTTCTCCGCACAGGCCTCAGCGTGATGAGCACCAGCAAATGATCTGAAACGGATTGCGTCAACCTTATAACAAGTGCACACCTCCGAAGGAGATTTATTTGTCTACACACAACGATCAAGTATGGCTCAGGACGAAACTTTTAAAATCTGACCACCAAATGTGTTAAACGACGTAGCAACTAGTCGTGAAAGCCATAGCTGAAAACTCATTTTAAGTCATTTTTCTTCTGAAGGAAATAACTGTGCTCAAGTGATTTACAACATGAACTTACAACCTGGGTGTGACAAGTTCGAATCCAGTTCGTTTCTCAAAAAAACCGCTTTCACTTTGTTATCAGATATCCTTGTAGAAAGATTTCTGACTAGAAAAATATCGGAGAAACCAATGCCAACAACAGAATCTTTGGATTCATATTATGATGATGATGATGATGATGATGATGATGATGATGATGATGATGATCTGCTAAGGAACTTAATGTGATAGTAAACATATCGAAATCAGAATATATATTCTTTTACTTAATAATAATAAAATAAAATAATAAATAACAATGATAATAATTACTAATAAAAAATAACAATTAAATAATAATAATATAATAATAATAATAAACTAAAAAATAATAGTAGTAACAATATGATAATAGAAAATAATAATCATGAAATTATAATAAAATAATAACAATAATAATAACAACAACAATAATAATAATACAATAAAACAACAACAATAAAATAATAAAATAGTCAGATTAGTAACATAATAAAATAATAAAAAATAATACTAATAATAATAAGAAAACAATAATAGCAATAATAAAATAATAAAAAAAAAATAATAATAAAGATAATTATAATAATAAAATAATAATAATAATAATAATAATAATAATAATAAAATAATATTAATAAACATACTACTACTACTACTACTACTACTACTACTACTACTAGTAATGATAATACAATGAGGACTGGGGTCCTTAAACTATATCCGATGGTGAGGGCCCCAGCTTGCAGGCCTTAGGGAGTGTGGAGCCACCCTTTAATTGCCATTGCTCCCAGGTCCACTCTGACCCGGAGTGGTAGCACCGGTTAGGGTCCCAACTATGGGTTAAATAGAATACGACTTAAAAAACAAATATACTATATTAAAAAAATCGTTCTTCAAAATCACCAGATTCGGCATTCAATAACCTGAAAAGGGTTGATATGTCGTAAAACAAAACAACCAACCAACCAACAATGAGGACTAGGATCTTGAGGAGGGTTCATGAAAACGAGATCCAAGACGGGGAGCCTAGGAGTTTTATCTTCGCCCCCTTAAATCGAAAGAGATTAGACTATTACTGTAATGGCCTGGTCCCTGCTGATTGCCGTGTAATACTGTTCTTGTGCAGGTCCAACCTACCAGGCTTTTCCTGCTCTCTTTTGAGAAGGGGTTAGTTCATTGCTAATAAACCTGAGCGCCCTTACCGGGGAATGCCAACGGGGTTGTCCAGGCACCTTTTGCCAGTCAAAAAGAATCTGCAGGTCTTCGGGGGGCGCTGACATATCAATCCCACTTTTTGATTCTGGTGTCTATGTTTTTGTAATGACAGAGAACTAAATACCTCCAAGATGGAGATGCCTGTCAAAAAAAAAAAAAAAAAAAGCCAACACGACTTAAAAATGCTGATTCGATACACAAAAAGATTTCAAAATCGAATACTGCTGTCACATCTGGGGAGGTGGCGTCCAGGGCAGCATTCTTTTTTTGTCTTGACAGAGTATGAAATCGACTACACAATCTAGTGGGATGACCTATTCTGTTTTTACAACTCCTTTCTTACAGGAGAGACGTAACAATTCTCTCTTTCCCTATCCTCTCTCTCTCTCTCTCTCTCTCTCTCTCTACTTTATCATTATTTTCATGAAAAATGCTCGATTCAACTATAACTTCTGTTTCTCTTTGTAAGACATCCACAGTAAGAACTCGTCTTCCTACCACAATAAAACCCCACTTTCCTTTATCTCTAGTGTTAGTCGGCTTTGCAATCCAGTTAAGAGTGATCACCTTTGTTCTCTACACTTGTAACAGAACGTGTATGCAAATGTGTACAAAAATGACGTCATCGGTAAAGAAAAAGGACTATAAAAATAAGAAAGAGAACGATTATGTGAGAGACGTGAACATAGTTCGAGATCATGTGTGACATCACGGCGCATCTACAAGACATGTGTGCGTTCCATCTTATTTAATACGTGGGGGTAGCATGCTTTCGTTCTGTCAGCCATGACTGGGTAGAAGTCCTAAGTAATTCACAATTCTTTTTCACTGAAGATTGAACCTTCAACCCCCAGAAGAGTAACTTTACAATTGAATTTTACCAAATACTTTATCCACTACCTCTCGTGTTCTTGTGAGTTCGACAAGATACACCCGACTGAAACGTTGTGAAAATAACACTGGAGATGAGAACAGTAGTTCTGAGAATTTAAATAATGCGATTCATTAATCCTTATCTAAAAAAAATTAGATAATAACAAAGAAGGACGTTAGAAAGTAGAAATAAAGACTAAAAAAAATACAAACGAGAAAATTCGAGACTGGAGACCACCAATGAAACAGAAAGGATAAAAAAAAAAGAAAGAAAACATTTCAAATCAAAATAAAAATTAAATTAAACTTAAAAAATAATAATCTAAATTGAAAAAAAAAATTAAGAAAGTTTAAAATAAATAAATTAAATTAAAAACAAAGACAGAAATATCTAAAAAAAAAAAAAAAAAAAAAAAAAAAGAAAGAAAAAAAGTCAAATGAAGAAACTTTTTTTCTTTAATCGCGACAGCAAGTTTCGACATATGCGCATGCGTGCCAATGTCGTCCGGATGAAAAACCCAGTTGTCTTGTGTTCGACGGCGAGTCCATTTGTCCACCATTTCCCGTGGCACAGAGAGTTTTAATACTTTGATTGAAGAGCTTAGAGACAAAAAAAATGATGTCATGATAGAAAAAGAACCATTGTTTGTATTTAAAAAAACAATAAAAATTAAAAAAAAAAAACAGACATAAATGAAGACAAAAAAAATCTTCCTTAAAAATGGATGTTGACCTGGCAACAACAAAAAAATAAGTGGACATTTTTAAGAGATCACGCTTCAGATTTTAGAAAATTGTCATACAATTTTTGAAATGTTAGTACAATCAAAAGTTTTTGTTTTATCTTTTTATCGTTTTACCTTTTTTAATATATCTGTTTTGATATTTTTAAATAAAATTAACTTTTTTTCTATTACATTTTTGCGCTAGAAATTCTATTTTGTTAAATTCATTTTTAAATATAAAAATAATCTCTGGACTTTATACAATTCAATTTCTTTAACTTTTCTTCAGTTTTTAAGTCTTTTCTGTCGTTTAAAAAGCTGTTTTTGTTTGTTTGTTGTTTTTTTTACTGTCAGTTCAAATAATTCATTCTTGTTTAATTTTTTCACGACACGTACGATAAAAACCGAATCAACTTTGCATAACAGAGAAAAATATGTTCCCACAATTAATCAAACTGCATGCTAACATTAAAATATCCGAAATAATACCTTTATTTGAAAAACAAATATTTATTTGCTTTCGTTAAAAATATACAACTTACAAAATAAAAAATACATCTACATACTCAATAATGAGCAACCAGATATTTAAAAACTAGATCAAATTGCCATCTATGTACAATTTGTTCGAACCCTAGCTGATAAGCTGTGGTACGGCGAAATACTTGTCTGTGGATATATGCGCTTTTCCCATCTGCTAAGAGGAGACACTTTATACCGTATGTAATTATCGTTAAAATTAACAAAAATCGACATATATAAAATTTGGACATATTCCTAAACTAATTTGACAGGATATTAATTTATTTTATTGCGGACTATTATCCCCATCTTTTTGGTTGTTGTTTCAGGACGTTTCAGTCAACTATTCCTCTGGCCTTTGTCAGGTGGTAACTTACTTGGCCAAAACGTGGTGAGACGACAACTATGGACGGCAGTAATTGCTGAATTGCAGTTATGAGAGTCGAAGTTCTATCTCATCGCGGTTACCACGTGATCAGTACAAAAGGAATAGTTAGCCGAAACGTCGTGAAACAACAATTTTCTTAAGAATAAATGATTTGTTTACATTTTATTATCTCCCTTGGTCGGTGTAACATAAAATATTCCCTTGTAAAAATTCATTTTTTATCTATAAGAAAGGAAGACTATCTTTAGGATCAGTTTTCTTTTCTTTTTTTCTGTGTTTGAGACTGGTTTGATGAATTTCTGTACAGAGCATATCTAAGAACACTGCCAGACATATCAATTGCCTTTGTATGAAATTAGCAAAAGATACGTTTAGCCGTGTCGGAACCTATGAGGAAGTAACGCATACACAAATTGACTTTTATCTACTAGTAGAGATGCATACATATTCCGAGAAATTACTCATAGTAACAGCTGGTAGGTACGTTCTGCTGGAAAAAAAGGATATACAACGATTTCATTGTGAATCTGGAATAAAAGCAGCGTGCCATGAAATGGACCCCCTCCTCCTCATCCCGATGAACAAAAATGATGAGGGTTTTAACGCAAGTGATGTAGATATTTCAAGGTTGGGGAAGCACACACGCATTTCTACGTTTCTTTATTATTCCTCGCCATGTTGGAAAGATCTTTCATTCCCCGGATCTATTCAACCGGACTTCGGTAATTTCCGGAGGATTTTTGATGAGTCTGCAGGTTAACAAAATATAACAGTTCCCTATTACACGCAGTGAACCCTGCACCTCGCTGGCTCATGGCTCGGGTCAGGGGACTGAATATTTGTACCACGCGTGAACGGGGCGCGAGAGAAGAATCGATTTTGAACGAAGAACATGTGTTTCGAGGTGGCGGTGGACATGGAATGGAGCTATTGTATGAAAGAGCATGTACATGCTTCGATTTGACGCACATGTATATATATATATATATATATATATATATATATATATATATATATATATATATATATATATATATACTAGCAAACGTACCCGTCGTTGACTGGATTCAAAAACAGCCTACAGAAAATGGACTCTGATTTATGAAAGTATGATAGGTTATGAAAAGGAAGAGTTGTAAAGAGATAGCTTCGAATTTCGGGGTATCAAAACCAAAGCAAAATATTATGAAAATAAAAATAAAATAGATAAACCCCATAATTTATTATACCATACCTGTTCACACTGAAACACTTATCACAATATTCTATGGATCTATATTAAAAAAACCTTGTTAAACTTTGTAACATATTTCCATTCTACGGAGGTCAGGTGCGAACGAACACCCCATAATTTTATCATACCATATTTCTTCAAACTGAAACATAATTATCAAAGTATACTTACACAGATAGATATGAGAAGTCTTTATTAAAGTTTGTGCCTATTTCCATTCTATGGAGGCTAGGCGCGAACACAGACACACAATTTTATTATACCATCCCTATTTAAGTTAAAACATACTTATCAAAGTATTCTCATGTACATCTATATCAAAAACACTTGTAAACGTTTTTTTTTTTTAATTTTTTAATTTTTATTTCCATACTTTGTGGACCAGGCGCGAACGCAGACCCCACTATTTTAATGAACCACCGTTCTGCCAGATCAAACATACCCATTCCTGTGTCTCGATACATTTTCTATCATTATATGTGATCGGTTTTTTAAAATAGTCAACCATATAGGATCCTATTCGTGACCAGACACATACACACACACACACACACACACATTTCTCTTTATATATATATTTATATATATATATATATATATATATATATATATATATATATAGTAAGTTATGAAAATATATATGGCAATTAGGCTACACAGAGTATTCCGCGTTCCATTCACAACATGCTAGGCTTCACCCTAAATGAATCCAGAAACAAACGTCATCAATCAGCACACATAACTGATGCAGATTACGCAGACGATATTGCTTTGTTCGCGAACAACACTGCTGATGCGCAAACACTGTTACGTAAGCTAGAAAAGTCTGCAAATACATTGGTCTCCACATAAATGCGGATAAGACAAAGTTTGTGGCTTTCAATGTGAAGGGAGAGATCAGGGCTTTCGTTGGATCAACGCTGAAAGAAGTCGCTGAGTTTACATATCTGGGCAGCAACATAGTTTCCACAGAGAGAGATATCGGAATTCGCATCTTAAAAGCATGGACCGCATTGGATGGGCTACATACAGTATGGACTTCGAGACTGGCTGACAAACTGAAAAGGTAGTTCTTCAGGCCAGTGGTAGAATCTGCCCTTGTTTACGGTGCTACAACCTGGACACACACCAAAAGATTTGAAAGAAAACTAGACGGCACATACACCCGTATGCTAAGAACAATATTAAATATATCTTGGAAAAATCATCCCACGAAGCAGCAACTTTATGGCAATCTACCTGCCATATCTAATACCATCAGAGAAAGACGCCTACGATTTGCCGGTCATTGTCTGAGGAGCAAGCATGAATTGGTGAGTGATGTATTGCTATGGACTCCACGACACGGACGCGCAATCAGAGGACGACCTAGATCCACGTACATCCAACAAATAGCACACGACGCCAACTGTGAACCTGAAGATCTGAGGCAACTGATGGAAGACAGGAAATTCTGGAGAGGAAGAGTCACATTGGTCCGGGCAAGGAGCCCGTCATGATGATGATGATGAATGAAACGCGGAATATTCTGTCTAGCTTAATTGCCATATATATTTTCACAACTTACTACCTGGCTCTATGTATGGAGCACTGTTGAACTAAATATCGAAAATTTACGCATAAAATTACATCTTCGTATATCAGTTTATGTGATTAAGTAGTCATTATATATATATATATATATATATATATATATATATATATATATATATATATATATATATATATATATATAGCTGAACGTCTGTGTGTGTGTCTGGTCACGAATAGGTGTGAGATTCGAATTTCGATATCTCTCGCCGTGGAACCCATGTAGCTGACCAGGTACTCAGCGACTTCTTTCAGTGTTGTTCTATCTTGAGCTTTGATCTCCCCCTCCGTATTGAAAGTCATAAACTTTGTCTTATCCGCATTAATGTAAAGACTAATGTCATTTGCAGACTTTTCTAACTCACGTAACAACGTTTACGCATCAGTATTGCTATTCGCGAACAGAGCAATATCGTCTACGCAATCTGTGTCAGTTATGTTTGCTGATGGATGACGTCTGCTTTTGGATTCATTTAAGGTGAAACCCAGTGTGTTGTGTATATATTTCCAAATGTACATGTTTTTAATTTTTATTTTTCTGAAGATTAGATTATTATCATTTACTTCCGGTTTGCCTTACAAAAATTTATCTTTAGAAAAAGTACAAAACGATTCCAACTTCTGTTAGGAATGAATGTAAGGATATTGGACAGAACTTTTTCGTGGAAATCGCTCCAGACAAGTTATAAAGCTACTTGGTGTAATGAGCTATATAAATAAACTACTACTTCAACGTAAAATGATGAGTGTTTGATGGATAGATTCCAATCTAGAAAACTGCAAGTCTTACCCTTTTTACAGAAACATCGCCATTGGAATGAGAGGGATAAGAGACAAAATAAGGAATTCAAACCGTTTTAAACAACTACAGTAATATAATGCAAAATAATATTACAAGCGCTTAACGCGCAGCATTTGATAATGAGGTCTTACCTCGAAATATATTATGAGACACTGTTTCATTCATTTAATCTTTGCGTAGTTAAATTTTCTAAAATAAATCAATTCGTTTGGTTTATCTTCTCAAAGTGGTTATATTTTCAGTTTGTGTAACAGTTCTCTATATAAATTTCATACATTATTTCGCGTGGAGATAAATAAAATTTGTATTTTTTTTTCTATTGTTCTGATTAATACAGGATATTGTGAAACGCTCCTGTGACAACTTGTTCTGCGTTCTTTGTTACATAAACAAAAGATGGCGTATTGCTTCTGAATCTTTGCCTCGGTGGCACACCCATTTTATACTTTTTTTTTTTGTTTTTCGTTAGTGAACTTCGTCCGTTTACACTTATTATTCAAGCCTCCAAACAAGTAAACGATTAGATGAGGCATTTCATTTTTCAGTGGAGTTGGGGGTATAGAAATCTCGAAAAGAAAAAAATAAGACTCGTACAGAATTCGAAACTGTTTATACGAAGAGGGACTCTCTTTAACCGGCGTCGCTTAAACTCATCTCAGAAACGAAAGTACACTAATTGGTTGCTGATGTTGAATTTTTTAAACCTATGCAAATTATTTTTTAAATATATTTTTTACCTATTACACACACGTATATATATCTTGTACTATTATATAAAAGTAACTTAGTATGTGAGTGTGAGTTCGCTCCCCGTGGACTCGGAAATGTCTGGGCTGATTATTTCGAAATTTCACACGATGATGTGTCCGAGTGTGTTCTTACGTAAGTTTTGTATTTGAATGCATCTGATAAGTATTGATAATCGAAAAAAATCCGATTAAAGAAGGAAGTTCGATTTTGACCAAAGTTAACACATTTATACAACCTAACATCACAAGTGCATTTGAGAAGTTTTACCATCGCACAAGCAGAAAAGCCCCAGCTAATAAAATCAAGTGTAGATGTTTTATAAGACAAGGGCGCGTTCGTAATAAATGTTTCTTTTTCGAGCACAATTGAACCATGATGATTGACTTGTACATTTGAATTTAATCCAGTTGTTTATGTAAAAATAATTTCATAAAATCCTAAGTGTGTTCTTTGATAAAACGGGTACGCGTTCGAAAGGAATGCTTCTGCTTAAAGCACATTGAAACCACGATACTTAATTTTTGCATTTTAAACTTTAAGAGAAGCCATTATTTACAAATAACTTTATAAAATCAACAGTAGATTCTTTACAGTGCAATGTAGACTACAGTGTATCAGTGTAAGAAGGCATATGAAGCTTTATCCCCATTTGATTTAAATTTCTCGGCTTGACGTTCACGGAGAACATGAGTTGGAACAAATACATTGAGAGCATTGCCAAGGCTGCTGCAAAGAAGTTGGGCTCTCTCTACCGTGTTAGAAAGTTACTTACGACTCACAGTGTCTTGCACCTCTACAATGCAACCATTCGCCCATGTCTGGAGTATTGTTGCCAAATTTGGGCTGGTGCATCTGTTATTAGTCTCTTCTTTTTTTAATTCAATTTTCACCCCAAATTAGGCACAGTGTCACTTTGAAGTTGGGAGCTAATATCGGGGACATAAGTTGCAGGGATATTATGAAGGGAGATGAGCAGCAAGATGTTTGTTCACATTACATTTTAACTTCTGGGAAAGGGAGTTCCAAAGCCTAGCAGTCCTCGTGAAGAAACTATTGGAGTAGAAGGCTTTCTTACACCTAGGGATCTTTACTGTGAAGGGGTGAGATTTAGCAGCTTGTCGGAGGAATTCACGTCGACGGGGTACAAGTGCTTGTAGTTCGTAAGAGCATTCACCATTAAAGTATTTGTAGAACAGGCAGAAGGATGCACCATTTCGTCGATGGGACAGAGGCTGAAGCTTAGATGACAGTTCAGGGCCTATCAGCTTGGCGATTCTCTTTTGAACCCTGTCAAGGAGTGAAAGACAAGCAGCAGATGCACCAGCCTAAATGTGACAACGGTACCCCATACATGGGCGAATGGTGGCCTTTTAGAGATACAGGATACTTTCAGGCGTAAGTAGCTTTCTAACACTATAGAGGGAGCCCACCTTCTTTGCAGCAGCTTTGGCAATGCTCTCAATGTATATATTCCAGTTCATGTTCCCTGTAAACGTTAGACCGAGAAGTTAAAAGGAAGTATTTTCGGGTAATGTGTTCT